>NC_046982.1:14554885-14867248 GCF_009769545.1 Cyclopterus lumpus | reverse complement strand
TTAAAACCAAAAACATCAAATTATTTAGAATTCTGGAGCAAAAGAGAGAGATTACTTTTGTACTTTTTTGAACATGTCCCGGTATTTCCTGAAACACTGCATGCAGTGTTAATGACACACAACAGTGGAAACTAGTCCTTACTGGCACAGCTATTAATTGGACACAAGTAAGACAAACAGTGTACATCTACAGGGTAGAAATATGCCTAGTTTAAGTGAGTCAGGGTTGGAGAGCAAAATGGAGAAAGAGTGACTCATAATAATTTGTTGATACCTGACTTCTGGGAAAACTGAAAGGGTCAAATAATTTTTCGGCCACAAACACTGCAGCCCCAATCCAAAAACAGCATTTCACCCCTGGTCTCACCTCTCGTGCCCTGCAGGGGGTTCCAGAGTGAGCCTCACGCCAAGGAGGCCATGTTGCACTCAGCATGGGCAGAGAGCCAACAAGTGTAAATGTGAGTTAAATTGGGGTTTCATGTGAACTATAAGTGACATATGTATTGTGCAGCAGATTACAGAGCACTATACAATTAGCATTAATTACCTTTAATCAGCAGTTGGCACATGCCAAATCCCAGACATTAGCTTTTTAACCCAGCCCCATTATTCAGCACACACAAGTCCCATTCATAGGCAAGACTTGAACTGTTGGAGTGGTCAGCTTTGCTGCTATGATCAATTTCACATGTGGTGCCAACAACAACAAGAAGAACAAGATCTTTGTGAGATCTGAGAAATCAAAGTCAGCAAGGAACGCATATAGCATCTTTTGCAACACTGCGACAAGACGAGATGTCCTTAATGGTGGATGGGCTGCGATTGCATGGCAATACAAACTGGCAGCCATATTAAATCATCATGCAAAATAAATATAATAAAGCTTTTTCACATTTCCTGCATGAGGAAAGGATATTTTTGATTTTCGGCGTAACAGTTCAGGCTCTAAGTCTCACCTTGTCAAGCTTCTTGTTTATTGTGTCCGTAGAGGATTTCCTCTTAACGGCTTTGCTTGCCTTTACTGTCTTTTGGTTTGGAGCCTTCCGAGCAGCAGCGCCATTAAAAATCAGCTCCATAACCCTGGAACTCTTTACCGTCTCCCCAATGAAGCTGATCACCTGCTGCATGCTGAGGACCAGCTTTTCATCCCTTCGAGCTTCTCAGTCTGCTGCTCAGACCGCTGGTTCACCACCAACATTATGGTGCTCATCTCTTGGCATATCTCCCTCACCTCTTGCCCCATGAACTGGGTCTGGTTCACCATCTTGGGTGGAATATGGATCTCCTCCTTGTCAACCTTCAGATTCTCCATATCCATTTCAATGACGTCAATGTCCTGAGACATGCCGTCTAATCGGTTGAGGACCTTTTCTTGAATGTTGATGAGCTTGTCCATTTTGCCGCTGAGTGACTCAATCCGGTTTTGGATGAGGTCAAAACTTGCACCGTTGCCATCTCCTCCTTTGTTCATTACCGAGGAACTCATGGCTTCCAGTGATATAAAAATCACGTTAAGACACCAACTTGAGACAAAACAGACAAAAATACTTTTTCAAAAATCGGAGCCAGCTCTACCCTTTGTGTGCAAACTCATTTAGATAGAAAAAGTGGTAACAAACATTTTTGTTAAAGATCACAAGTCGATAACTATGCCGCTGAATATTTTAAACCTCTAAAGCTTAAGTAAAGTGAGCTCTGACTAGTGTAAAGTCCAAAAAACACTTCTCCTTTTCTGTCACACTTTATCCCTGGCGTCTGCTTCTCGCCACACTAGAAATGGTATTAAGAATGGAGTGAGCCGGTGTCCATAAATGCAAATGGACAGTCTACGTCAGCAGGGGTCAAGTGTTTGGGGTGGGGGCTTGGCACGGCTCGGGCTATGGGACATTTGAGAGCCTTCGAGTGTTAAGCCCACCTCCGTCACTACCCTGCTAGGTGTCAAAATGGTTACTGTACACAGAACTTCTTCAGTGGGACAATGCTCATTCGGTTTTCACCGTTTTTCCGATTCAAATGGCAATGACTTCATCTGTGACAGGTGGACACGTCTGGTCTAGGCTTGAGTGGACAAAGATAGCACAGGTGGGATTCAAAGTAAAGGAAAAGATGATATTGTCATTTCTAAATACCAGTTGTGTTGACACTGAAATTCTGCTGACACAGCTGAACTGTAAAAGCTGTACCGATTCGCCCTCTTATCTCTTGAATGCTTGTAACTTGCATAGTGTCAAGGGAAAAGGGACCTACAGTAAGACGTTTAGCCCTTCTGCTGAAAGAAGATATGGGTGACATGGGTGATTTATATGATGCCTACTCACTGACAAAAACATCCATCAATAACCTTAAGAAAGTATGTGATCTATTTTAACTAAGCTCTTGTAATATGACCTTAATCCATGTTCCCTTTGAATCAAAATATGTCTGATTTATTCTCATAACAACATGTGTTTATGTCAACAGACAGGGTTATACGGATTTTAGATTCCTAAGCAAACACTAAATACAGTATAGTCGATATAGTCTACTCTAGATAGTAGATGTTGCAATGCACTTGTAGTTGATTTATGAAACTATTTCTGGAGAATTTTTCAATTTTCACATCATTTTTCATCACCATGAATTCATGGGGGATAGAGTTTAAGAGGAATCTAGCATTGCTCGAGCCACCATGAATTACTTTTGACACGCAGGCGACAAACCGAGGCCAACCACCCCCTCACTAGGACGGGGCTGTGAACTTGGCAGTGGAGTCAAGTGGGGTAAGGCGAGGAGAAGGAAGTGAGAAGGAGTTTAATGACAAGTCACGGCATCAACTTGCATATTACTCTCTTTCAAGATGGCTTCAGCGGAAAAAGCAAGAGATTGTGACGGGGCAGAAACAGATGGGAGTGAAATCAATCATCAATCACTCTGGGAGGACAGGGAGGACACACCTGTCCTTGGATGCCAACAGATGACAGACAACATATGTCATTTGCAGCATGTTGTGTCAACTTTCTTATGAAGGGGTGTGCATAGAACAGACAGACTGAATTTCATCCACACAGGCAGAAAGAAGAATGTTAAGTATTATTCTACAAAAGAACAACAACAAAAAATTGATTTTGCTGCACTTTAAAAAGGTTACCATGCATGACTAAGATGTCTTTCATTGCTTCGAGGTAGGGGACACTTTAAGGTTATTAAACCCCACAGGGGATGTAAACAGACCCCTTAGCTTCTGAAGCGTATTACATGAAGCAAATATCTTGTTTATATCACTTACACTCTACAGTGAAACTAATGCCAAAGAAAGTAACAACATCATGACTGGTGCCCAAAGTCTTCTCTCACCCTCTTTGCCAAGCTCAAGTGTGCACACAGACTGAGCACACAAGCCGGCAGGTGAGAATTCACTGCCCAGTCTAGTGGTGCATGGAAAAAAATGTAGCTTAGTTAATGTAACAGTAACATTTGTGTGTGTTTCCTGGTTAAGCTTCTCTGTGCATTGTCACCTTGTCACGGTGGAGAAGCTTGTGTGTCCCTGAGATCCAGAGAGCGCCGCCATCTGGAGCTATGCTCCTGGTAGGTTCGCCCATGGTGGTAAGGTCGGGGAGGAGGTCTTTAAAAAGAGCAAGAGCAAACAATACCTCAACTGTGAAACAGGCGGAGGATGATGGCTGACTTTCAGGGAGCGCCACACCAACTGGGAAGGCTGCAACAGAAAAGGGCCCCCAGACGTCATGGACCCCATCCCATGCCACTGGATCCTGACCGAGATCTGTCAATGACCGTGGGTTGGCTATCGGTGAACCAGTCTGCCCAAGTTAAACAAAGTCACGCATGCCTCGAGGGACTGCTGAAGATGATGGTTGACACTGCAGTTTTAAAACCTACTAACTTAGACGTCAAGAGTGGAAAAATGTAAAAGGTAAAATGATATACAGCAGAGGGCTTAGCTCCTTGAAAGTCAGTGAAACAGAAGTTAGAGTGTCTTCAGCTTGTCTAGAGTGACGTATTTCACAGGGAAACAGATTATTTGAGCAGTGTACAGTTACCATAGGTATTTAAATCAAGACTTTCGCATTTGATTGGAATGCTAAAAAGTGGGCGGGCTTAGAGTTTGGCGTGAAAGCTACAAAGGACTGTTGTCTACACACCAGGCGACAACTTTAACTTCAACTTCTGGTTGCAAAAATAAGTTGAATTACATAATGGTATATGAGATAATTACCCTACTTCTCATTGGATTTATTATCTCAGTAAACATTGTAAGCGTGAGTTTATGGTTTCAATCGCAAGTCTTTCTTAAATTATGGTCCCATTTAAAGTACAACAGACAATAACAGCAGGGTATGATTAAGGGTGTGGCTGCATTGTGATTGACAGCCATTGCCCGGTCGGAGAGTTGTCTGTGTTTTCGTTGTATTTACATTGTTAACCCTATCATAGTGTGTTTTCACTTAATCAAATTTAATTTGTAAATGTTTGTTCTACCTAAAAAAGTCAAAAAAACCTACACCTGCTTCACCTGTTGTTCAATAGGAGGAGGACAAGGGAGAGATGAAAGGGAACCTCTGCCCATCTTCAATCCTTTCTGTGTCACTAAACATGCATATAAACGGCCTCCCTCCATGCCGCAAGCTCCTTAAATTTCGGGAGCTATAATATTATTTTCAATATCACAGTAAATATTGTGATAGGGAATTATCACATAATATTAAATACGTATTAAATAAATTCGACTTTCAATCAGAGGATCGGCGGTTCGATCCCCGGCTGTGCTAGCCCTTGTCGATGCGTCCTTGAGCAAAATACTTAACCCTGAATTGCTCCCTGTAGCTGTGTCTACGGTGTATGATTGTAAGTCACTTTGGATAAAAGTGTCAGCTAAATGAAATGTAATAATGTAATAAAAAAGAAGTTTCCCACAGCCCAAGCTGACGTCTACAAAAATTTGACTTCAAAATCTAAAGATAATACATTTGCAATGATAAAGGACCGTGATACAAACTGCATGTAGGAGGCTATAGGACCAGAGAAAATATTCTGCATTTTTCCTTGATTATGTGATTAAGAGAACACTTTTGATCAAAACATGATCATGGTCAAATTAATGAAGACCAAATAAAGTAGTTGATGCGGTTACATTACATAACCTCCTGTGAGTAAAAAGAGTATAAATGCATGGAAGTCGTATTATTACGTCATCATGAATACAAGTCAGTACTTGTGGGCGGTACAGTCTGGTTAAATAATGTGACCTGCATGGCCTTCTGTTTGAGGCTTTTTATTTGGCACAGGGACAAGTTGAACTGTTGAATAGGGAGCACCACCTCCCCAACCGAGAACACAATGTCCTGGGAGGCAACAGTGCTGTGTGCTGTGGCTACTGTCAAGTCACCTCACCAGTCTCCACTCACACATCGCACAGCCGGCCAGCTCTGGCTATACTTTCTCTTGGAAACTTGTTGGCTTAAATGTGTGGCAGCGGTGAAACTTGACTCCTTGGCTAATGCCTAAGACGTCTCTACTGTTCTTTCCCTCTCATGTTTTCTCTTGGCATGTAAACATATTCTGCTGATGCCCATTAGACTATTTGGATTTCTTTATATACGGTTATTAAAAAGAACTAATGCTGATTCAATACATTGACTCCCCACATACATGCGTATTGCACATGTCTGTTTGAAATGTGATAAATGTATCACGTCTAAACTAAATCCAAATGTTGAGAGATGTTATTGGATATGCACTGATGCCTTTTGATATTGGACACGCTAAGAAGAACTAAATTATGTAAACTAAAAATTTTTACTTTATAAAAATGTTATGAATGTTAAACATGCTTTTATCTCGACCCGGCTGGACTACTGTGATGCCCTTTAGGTGTTAGCCAGGCCTCCCTTCAGAATCCCTCTATCACAGGATTAAATGACCACAGGCCCCTCGCTCTGACGTCTGTGGTCAATCCTTTGCGAGACCGGTTTTGACCCACCTGAAGGACATCCCAGAACCTCTGCCCGACCCCTCGCAGTTACCAGGCAAAAACGTCAGTGGATGATGCAGTCAACATGGGACTGCTCTACATCCTGCAACACCTCGGTTCCCCATATGCAAGGACCCTGTTTGTGAACTTTAGCTTGGCGTTCAACACCATCATCCCAAAGATACTGCGCTCCAAACTCACCTCACAAACTTCCTGACAGACAGGAGGAGCAGGTGAGGCTGGGGAAATCACATCTAGCACTTAGACCATCAACATGGCGACCCCCCAAGGATGTGTGCTCTCCCCTCTGGTCTTCACATTTATACCAACCACTGCACCTCAGGAGACCCGTCTGTTAAACTCTTGAAATTTGCCAACAACGCATGTTTCATCGGCCATCATGGGATCCACCAAATCTCAGAACCTCAAGTGGATTTCTTACATAGACACGATCAGGAAAAAGGCACAATAGAATATGTGCTTCCTGCGCTACTTCAGCATAATAATCTATAGTCTGTTCTATGGACATCCATCTCTGTCTGGTTTGAATCAGCCACCAAACAGGAAAAGGAACAGACAACAGACAATCAGAACTACAGAGAAAAACATTGGTGCCACCCTCCCCCGCATGCAGGAAACACTGCAGAGCCCAGACGCCCTGGACACAAACAGTTTGAACTTCTCCCCTCTGCGAGGCGCTAAAGAACACTGTATGCCAAAACAACCAGACACAAGAGCAGCTTCTTCTAACAGGCCGTCACTCTGATGAACACTATCCCTAACATCAGTCACTCACTGTCAATAACCCTCGAATATCCACTGCTGCCATTATAGATTATTATTCTACAGTTTTTAATGTACAAATGTTTTAATATGTACTTCATCTGTCAATGTAAATTTAAAAACTAGACATAACCATCCAGCCCATGTATATCCACTCTGTATTTGTGTGTAAGCTGAACAAATTCCTTATACCTAGATACATAATTGCCCAATAAAGATTATTCCGATTCTGAATCTGAATGCTGCAGCTTGTATTTTAAAAACGCAGGCGAGAGCCGTCCATCACTGGCTCTCAACTCCGGAGCTCAAAAGTCAGATTTAGGATGATACTCCACCCATAATCCTTTAGGTTTGAAAGATCTTACCACTTGACTTGCAAAAGAGCTAATACAAATAGTGGCACGTTTTCAAAGAGGGAGAAAGTAGCATCAACAGAAACAACTCCTCCAGCCTAATACATGTGTCTGATCACAAGCTAGAAGGGATTGTGTCTGACTTGGAGCACACAAGATGATTGTGGGGCAGAGTGGCCTCATTTTTGTTGTGTGCTTCTGCAACTCAGGATTGTATTCATTATTGATTTTATTGTTTTTTGATAAAATGTCTATAAAAATTAGCCGTAGTACACATGTTTAAATTGACCCTTTAGTCTGACCAACAATTGACAAACCCAAAGGTACTCGGTTTACTACCATCGAGCACATGTAATCATACTTGTTTTTGAGAAATCATTTCAGTACAGTGAGGCCTGTACTTGAAGATATTTCCAGATGCACTATTATTATCGGTGTGGAAACTCAGGAAGCCAAATTGAGGAAGTCAAAGGGTATTAAAGGTTAGTGGCAGAATGCAAAGAAAGCTTAGTCACATACTTGTAGATCTACAGAAGTAAATGTCAGTGTGGGTCTCCTGAATGCCAAAAGAGGAATGGAAACCAGAGAGGTGCCCGTTGGCTTGTCTCTGAGGCGTAATGTCTGAGGGCTTTAAGACACCGTGTGTATGTGTTTTTAGGTGTGAAATGTATGCATTAATTAGCATTCTACAGTGTGAAACAGGTAAAGTGAGACTGAGCCATATCTAATTGTTTTGAGGGAGGCCAATAACTAAACAGAAGCTCTCTTTCCCTGATCTTTAAGGGTTTTTAGTAGCTTTTCCCACCACATGCAATGTCCCCATTGTATTAATACACCAATGCTATTTCACAGTAGCAACGCAGAAATCACTAGATGGCAGCAAAGCACTCCTCTAGCTGTCAGCTCGTTGTACCTTCACAGCAGATTCTCTAAACTCTGCACTCATAAACACCATCAACTCCTGATCTCATGTTTTATCTTCCTGCTGCTGTCCATAACAGAGTAAAACACTCATGCATCATGATTACCAGTCTCATCTTTCTTTTAAATACTAAGCACCGCATTGCTGCTGGAAGGATTACCCACCATATGTTGGGCTAACTAATTAAATTAAATGTGACATTTAGCTAGAGGATAACGTAGGAAAAGTGAGTGCAAGGGTAAGCAGATAATACACAAAGAAAATATATTTTAAAGACAACACAAAAATGGCTTAATATTCAGGTAAAAAAAGACCTCAGACAAAATAGAAATATATAAAGTAATATTATAAGTAGACAATAAATAAATATCAATTAGGTACGGACATGTACTAAATATAATAGTTACGGTTGTAAAAGTCTATCTCAGTAACATTTTGAATACATGCATCATGGTGATTGTTTGTTGTCTGAGGTTAAAGTAATAATAATAATAATAATTAGTAAGGAAAACTCATTTCCATGAGTCGTTGGCATTGTCCCTGTGGCTTAGAGCCTCTCGACATCAACATTGATGCACCACACAGCACCAGGCCTCTGCTGCCTGCTGCTGAGTTTCACTTGGGAGTGTGAAGTCTATTCTCTCAGTAGGACACAATAGAATAGAATCTAATACATCTTTACTATCCTCAAAAGGTGAAAAACTGTCTTTCACCCGCCTTTGTCACGCACATACACACAATTATTGACATTGTGGTAAAAGTATTCAATGGCAACCCTGCGTCATAACGTCTTCCAAAGACACTAAAAGCAACATCAATGAGAATAAATAGATAATATAAATTGAGGGAAAGACATTGCTGTGTCTAGTTTCATTTTTCCCCTTAAATGTACATGCATATGTCTCTACATGTTAACCTCTTTTTGGAAAGATTATTCCTCTTGTCGACCAGGACATTCCCACAAGGACGATGAGATTATCAAGTAAGGGAAGTTAGATGTTGCAGCTGCTGCCTTCCCATCTGAAGACAGGATCTATTGTACCAATAACTGGTCAAGGCTTTCTGCTCAAAATCCATCCCACAAGCATCACACGAATATTCATTGCTGAAAACAGTGAATTATGTGATTTTCTGCAGTATACACTATATTACTGTTCCTCTGATGCTTACTATTTTAAACAATCAAATGAATCCTCCAGAAATCTTATGTAGAAGTTAGAAAATCAAGCAAAGTCTTGACACTTTTGTAAATTTCTGTAAAATATTCACAGCCCTACTAAATCAACAAACACTGTTACTACAAGGTTAATATTCTAGTCATGTTCCTTTTGACCAACATGTGTGAGTGTTCCTCAGCTGGTTTGTGTGTCAAACAGCCTGGATGTACCTGAACGGCCGGTGAAGTGGCTGCTCTGTGCTTCCTCCTGCAGCAGAGTAAATCTCGCAGCCTGCTCCAGAGGAAGGAGGCCACCAGACACATGCTGTTGAGGAGCCAAGTGTCCCAGCAAGTGACAACGTTCTCCATGGCTTTAACTCTACTCTTCATGCTGGAGCCTCGCTTTTCCTTTAACTACAAAGGCGCTCTCGGAGCTTAGGGAGAAGAGTTTCAAGAGGAGCGTAAGGAGAGATGACGAAGACCAAACTGAACATCCCTCCACAGCCTCTGTTAATTCAGTCAACACTCCCATCAGCACTCAGAGCCAAAGGACGGGCAGTTCGTCCTCATGATAAGAGAGTGACAGGTGCCAGCAAAGGGTGTCGAGCTCACTCGGAGACCATCACCCTCTCACATCATCTAATCCTTCCATCGTCAATACAAAGCAGTTTATTCTCCTCTCAGAAAGTATCTGGATGAATGAGACACTCCACCGACCCCAACATGCATCTTTAACACAGTACTGACATTGAAAAGTGATGAAATTAAGATCGGGGGCCTTGTCTTCCTGTCAACACAGACACTTGGATGTAGTGTAAACAAATGCCCTGTGCTATTGGATTACTGTTCTAAATGTCATACAGACTATCGCCATGGGAGCTTCTACTCAAAGCTCTCAAGTGAGGCAATTTTATATCAGCTTATATTGTTTAAACCCCAAAGTATTGTGTGAATACTAAAATAACATTATTAAATGGCAATGCAAATGAACAATTAAGTGAAGGATAATTATGTGAATAAGGGATCTCTCAGGACTTTTAAACTCAACCACATAATCTCTGTATTGTGCAACAACGACCCTTTGGCTGTGAAAGCCATGTGGCCACTAGTTCAAGAATGCATCATCTGGCTGACAGCGGCCAATCACAGCAATGTACAGCATGTCTGGAGAGTGCTAACGCGCTTACAGTGTGTGTGTGTGTGTGTGTGTGTGTGCGTGTGTGTGTGTGTGTGTGTGCGTGTGTGCGTGTGCGTGTGCGAGAGCGAGAGTGTGTGTGTGTGTGTGTGTGGCACAAAACTCCTTAAATCACCGGAGGAAACATTTACAGATGTTTCTCACCACAACAGGACATCATTTCCGGTGAACTGTGCTGAACAGAATTCTTTAAGGAAATGCAACAACTTTTGTAAGAACTAACTAATTCTAATAAAAAAATTTAAATTAAAAATAAAACCATGATTTGCTGCTCTGAGATCCCAGTGAGCCTTCATTAGTCGCCACCAGAGAAATAAATCCACCCACCCACCCACTGTATTGTACTCGCCTCCTTCTGCTCGTCCTCGCCTCCTTCTGCTCGTCCTCGCCTCCTTCTGCTCGTCCTCGGCTCCTTCTACGTCCCTCGCCGCCAGAGAAACCCACCCACTAACTAACTAACCTACACATCCACTCACAAACTCCTGCCCTTCCTCTCGTACTCATCTTCTTCCGCTCACCCACTAACTAACCAACCCGCCCGCCCGCCCATAGTCTTGTACTCACCTCCTTCTGCCCGTCGTCTCCGTCTCGCCTCCTTCTCTGCTCCTTCTACGTCCCTCGCCGCCAAAGAAAAAAAAACGCCCACCCAGCCACTAACTAACCAGCCCACCCAGCCACTAACTAACCAGCCCACCCAGCCACCCACCCACTAACTAACCTACACATCAACACACAAACTTTTACCCTTCCTCTCGTACTCATCTTGGTTGTCAAAGGTTGCTAATACATTTTGTTAATATTGAAAAAATCGTTTTCACAAAGATGGACATTTTTACTACATAATATAGATGTATTCCAATGGCAATAATTATTATTATTATCGTCATTGATACTGTCAGTAGTATTACTATTTGTATATGTCGTTCATAATTAATTAATTAGTTGCACATGAGGGCTTCATAAAGTTTGGATGCGGAGACCAGGAGCCTTTCACTGCTTTTTTGTGGTCAATTAACTGACAGTTGAGCTCTCGTGAGCTCTCAGAGACATTTATTCTGGACCGAACAAGTGTCAGGATTTCGGTGCTTGTGAACAAAACGATGGTTCGCAATAAACGGGGTGAACGTATTTAATATACATAAACCACGTCCGTCATGACGCACAGTGAACCATGGCGATATTAATCCAACATGACCACAGTAACCTCTTTCGTTATAACTCATCATTCTCCAGTTTATGAGGTGCATATCAGAGCGCGAGGAGATGCAGGAGGCAGCACGCGCACATGCACTCCCATACAGTTACTTAACAGGTCGCTCTCTTGTCCCCCGAAAACAAAGCACCGCAACAATGAGCAAAGTGCATTTCAACTTTAAATATTAAATAAATCACTCCTTGATTAAGTAAAAGGAGCAGATGTTTGTACAATAAATCACGTTTCAACAGTCAAAACAAAGCAACTAAGGGTCACGTGCAGGTCGCGTGACCGCTGGTCTATCCGAACGCCCTAACGTTCCATATGGTGCACACTTTACATATTTGATTTTGATTTAGCTGCGGGATGAGCAAAGTATAAAGTGACAGCGGTGCAAGGTTTATTGGTGATCAATTTGAGGAGGATTTGGGTGTGAAGTGAGAAAGAAGGCAGTGGTAGTGCAGCAGCTAAAAGGGAACATGAATATATCATATGCAGAAGCAGCAAAGATGGTTCAGAGGGAGAGTAGAGTGGAGAGAGGGGAGGAAGATATATCAAGGGAGGAACAACAGTCAACTGAAGACCTTGTGTCAAAGACTCCGATGGGAGATGGGAATTATATTGTAAATGTAATATGTCTCTTTCTTGCACTGTGTTGACTTAATTGGACAACTTAATGTTGTCCAACTTAATGTTGTCCAATGAAATGCACCACCCGCCATGACAAATTCCTTGTATGTGAAACATACTTGGCAATAAACCGTTCTGGTTCTGATTCTGATAAACTAAATAAGGAGAGCGTTGTGTATTTCATGGCTGAAATAGATAACTGTACATTACAAGCTATGGGGATATCTGAGAAGATTGAATTAAAAACAAATAGCACAATATTAAAATATTCATGGGGTGACTGGGATGACTGTTCAGGAAAAGCTTAAAATACAGGAACATTTAAGAATCATGTTCACAGGATTAGTTATCATGTTAATTCTGCAGTGGATTTTTTATTTTTATTTTTTTAATAAACCATTGGTTGGGAATGCAAGATCGAGTGGACGAAACAGGAAAGAGGAGATGATTATGACAAGACTAACAGTTCCCTCTGCGTTATTGGAAAGCATATAATAGAAAGTATGAATTTTGTGAAGAAGAAGAAACTGTGCACCGTGTTTTATTTTTCTGTCAGAATTTCTATTCAGCGAGAGAAGTTTTGAAAAATTAACTAAGAGAGATCAGAGAGGAAAATACAATTAATGTAGGCCTACTAAAGGAACGTTTGAGTGACAAGTGATGGAAACTTCTTCTAGTTTATTTAGGATCAACGAGACTAATGGATAGAATTTAATGAAACTTTTCTTTATTTAATTACCTTTTGTTCAGTTTTAATAAACCATTGGTTGGGAATGCAAGATCGAGTGGACGAAACAGGAAAGAGGAGATGATTATGACAAGACTAACAGTTCCCTCTGTGTTATTGGAAAGCATATAATAGAAAGTATGAATTTTGTGAAGAAGAAGAAACTGTGCACCGTGTTTTATTTTCTATTCAGCAAGAGAAGTTTTGAAAAATTAACTAAGAGAGATCAGAGAGGAAAATACAATTAATGTAGGCCTACTAAAGGAACGTTTGAGTGACAAGTGATGGAAACTTATTCTAGTTTATTTAGGATCAACGAGACTAATGGATAGAATTTAACGACATTTTTCTTTATTTAATGACCTTTTGTTCAGTTAATCATTTTTATTTTATTTGGTTTGTTGTCGTATTAGAGAGGGAGTCCACACGCCAGATTAGTGGGTGGCGGTAATGCACCCGAAAGCTGTTTGTCAACCGCCATTAAAACAAGAGAAGAAGAAGGAAGAAGGAAGTAAAAGAAGGAAGACCAAGAGGAAGAAGAAGAGTGAATCTATTAAATATTTTGGAGTATGTATTTTCCTCATTGCACGTTGAACCCAATGTTATAAGTCCAGCTCGGAGGATGACCCGTTGTGTTAAAATTAGTGTTACTGAAGGTTGAAAGTTAGCTTGTTGTCTACTTCGCTGCGGCTAAAAAGAGGTGTAGTTTGCGTTGTAGCAACGTTTCGCTAACGAGTTATTGATTCGGGATGTCCCACTCTGAATAGCTATGAGTTTCACGTTAAAAAACACGACTCGACAGTAAAGGTACGTTGATACAGATCCGAGACGTCTCTCTGGCTTTTAGCTCATGAAGCACTTTTCTCTGTGTACATTCTGAGTGAAATGAACGTGGTTTTGTGGATAACGTGCCTCGTAAACGTCCCATAAAACACTAGTTTAGTTAACTAACACCTCGCTAGCTTGCTACTGTTAGCTCTTATGGTTCAGAGGAGGAGCCGATACTTCTCGACCAAAGTCCGCTGATTCGCGGATTTTTCTTTTTACTGTTTCGACTCGAGTGAAATACAGCTGGAAATCCAATTAAATCACAGAATTTTGCTGCTGTTCGATGAATGCTCCGTTTCTCAAGAATATTCGGTTGTGTTTGCTTTGTTTGGACAGGAGCATCCACTCCACCAGGCAGGAAAACAAAGGCAGGACAGTGGTGTAATGTCAGCTGATGCCCCCCTGCTGCTGAGCTGCTGACTGTCACCTCCATCATCATCATGTCTCTGGGCGACAACCCTCACTTGCTGCTGGGCAGGATTCGCTTTCTCAACAGGTGTATTGAGTGTTTTAAGAGGAGTGAGGTGGTGCCGGAGTGTCTGTGTTATGTCCCCAAAGAGGTGTGCTACAAGATCTGCAAGGATTCATCGTCCACCTCCTCAGCCTCCACCGGAGCATCTACAGGAGGCTCCACCGTGGGGAAAACACTCGTCTCTGTCTATGAGAGTCCACACCACACTCCACACATTAAGAAATTAGGCAAGTACAACATAGAACCAAAGAAAGGCACTTGTATCCGGACAACAGGGGAGGAATACTGCAACAGCCAGGGCCTGTGGGTTAAAATCAATAAGGTAAGATTCTCTCTCCTTGCCAGGTCTCACTGAACCAGAGCCATTAAATTACTGAGAGCTGTGTGAACTAGTCTACTTTACTAATTGCATTACATCTACTCCCTATACCTATGGGTGTGTGGAATATGTATTGATATACATTATTTTACAATCGCATGATATCTAAATTTGAAAACCTGCAATAGTTATAATAATAATTGGAATATTTGTTTTCTAGCTACAAACATGTTTTGGCAAAACTATTATTAAATTGTAGAAAATGTCATGGACTGTTTCTGTCTTTCTTTGAACACAGTTAAAACAAAGGTTCAAATCCAGCTGAACTTTACTTGAGTCTTTCTGTGTCGAGTTTGGATGTTGTCCTTCCAAAATAAATGTTCGTTTTTATAATAGCTGGATGGATGAGTGAATTATAAAAATGCACGACCAAGATAGTAACATGATAAATATGAGCAGAATCCAAATTAAACAGATTTAGGATCATTTTTAAGTTATCGTCCACATTATAGCACATATATATAGTTTCTTTCACATCACTTCCACAATACATACAAATTGGTGTAAAGTTCAAAACCATGGAGTTAAATGACATGATTGAAATAATTGAGAATATCAGCTGAAATGGACATCACATCATGCGTAACCCTACTTGTCGCTCTTTGGCTAGGATGCTTTTGTTACCTGTTTCGTCAGTTTACAATATTTGTGGTGGGAAAACACATGTTGACTTAACGATCCACGTCTGCGTCCAGGAGCAATTGGAGGAGCACCGTCCGGGCCAGGAGCTGGAGGAAGGCTGGATCCTGGTGTGTAAACACACAGAGGGAGGCGACAGGCTGGTGCCGGTGGAGTCACCGGAGACCATCAGCAGGCAACAGCAGCTCTTCGGCTACGACCACAAGCCCTGCAACAGGTGGGAGCAGGTGGTCAGTGTGGAGAACGCACTTTACATGGGCTCCAAACCCAAAATCGCTGAGTGTGATGACGCTGCTGTCCAGAAGCTAAGGTGAGCATGTTTGTGATAAATCAGATGAGAGAGTCAAGACTGTTTGGTTTGTGTTTGAGCAGATTGTCAAATTGAAGTTGTTGCTCTTCCCCTTCGAATATTCAAGGTATGTTCCTCCCACCTGGGCATATGAATGTGACGAGGACTTGGTGCATTACTTCTATGACCACATAGGGAAAGAGGATGAGAACCTGGGGAGTGTGAAGCAGTGCGTGACCAGTATTGATGTTTCCTCATGTTCGGTGAGTGACATCTGCTCAAGTATTTGTATTTCTTTGTTTTTCCTTTTCCAAACTGTCCAGACAGCCGGTAACTTCTGATATGGAGATTTGAAAGCTGCAGCTGTGTACATTTTCTAGCCATTAGAATAAAACAGGATGAGTATTAAAGGCAAGCAAACGTCTAGTCTGTTTATCTTCTACTTTTTACCTCCTATCATATAATAGATTACATTTAATTGATTGTTACATTCAGTGTTCCTGTTAAAAACGTGTAATAATGAGTCAATGAGTGAAGGGTTTAATACATGGGATTACCTTGATATTTGCTGACAGGAGGATCCCAGTGGAGGGGCGAGCTGTCTGACAGACGGCGACACTGAAACTTACTGGGAGAGCGACGGAATGCAGGGACAACACTGGATCCGCCTGCACATGAAGAGAGGCACCGTGGTGAAGTAAGTGAGCTGCTGGGCAACAAAGTGACAAGTCATAACAAACAGGCCACCAAACAGTTCTGCTGTCTGGGACACGCAGGGGCTCATTCTGGAAAACAACAATAAAGTTTGCGGAGTCTATTCTGACAATGCCTTGTGCGCGTGTGCATTGTAATCCAAACCCTGAACTTAATGTATTTCATATTTTTGTTAGTAATTTCTTGATGTCGGCTATATATTATACACGTATTTATATTATATCTGTCTGTTTGACACTCAAGGTTTAAAGAAATACAAGAAGACCATGACAAAACAAAAAACAGTAGTGCAATCATGTAGTGCATTTTCAGGAGGAGTGTAAACGGCAGATATTATAGCCAGCATCTGAACATAAAGAATTCAACACTAGAGTTATGAATTCTGTCCTGTGGTAAATTGTAGATATTGCTTCTCTTTGCTCTCTAGTAAGCTGATATTGACAGTGGACTCGACCGACGACAACTACATGCCCAAACGAGCCACAGTGTTTGGAGGAGAGGGAGACAACCTGAAGAAGCTGAGTGACGTCACCTTAGACGAGTGAGTCCTTTCTTGTATTGTTGTTGTTGGTATTATTGTTATTATTATTATTATTATTATTAATAATAATATTAGGATTAAATGCAGTAAATAAATTGGGGAATTATAATTTTAGGAACCTCCCTATTATTTCAGCAGAGAAAAAAATCCGATCTATTTAATAGAAGGCCAATATCCACCTGATATATTGGTCTTGCACCAATTACTTGATACAAGTAGAAATATATAAAAGACTAATTTGTATGTGCTTTTTTTTCTTCCTGTAGCAACCTGATTGGAGAAGTATGTGTGCTGGAGGATATGACGTCCCACCTGCCTGTAATTGAGGTCCGGATTGAGGAATGTAGAGGTAAGGCTTTTTTGACTGTTTCTATGGATTTGACCTAATATCTTCTGTGATTTTTAAACACTTCAATACACGTTGTGTGGTTCTTTGGCTGCAAAAGCTTCTGTAGCCTTGTAATGTACCTGAAAATAAGTTTTTGGCTCTACAGATGAGGGTATAGATGTCCGGATTCGAGGTTTGAAGATCAAGTCATCATGTGAAAGAGACCTGGGTCTGAACGCTGATGTTTTCCAGTCCTCTAACCTGGTGCGTTACCCCCGTCTGCAGGGCAACACGCCCGACGTCCTGTACCGCAGAGCACTGGTCATCCAGAGGTAACATTCATCTCAGTCATAGGAAATATCAAGGAGGGAAATATTGATCACCTAATTGTGGCGTTTTTTGTGACAAGTGCATGTCCAAAAAGTTTTTGAGTTGTCGTGATAATTTGTTTTTTAATGAACCAGTGACTGCTGCGATTGTCTTTATTGCTTCAAAGCATGAGGCATTTCTCAATGTTCGTGTTTTATTTTTCTGTCTCGCTCTTCGCAGATTCATATGTCTCCTGGACAGTGTGCTCCCACACTTGGTACCAGCCTGGGACTACAGTCTGGGTACCTTCAACCAGATCAAAGTAAGTCATAGTGGAGTTTTTCAAATATATACGAGACTGACACTGAATAACAATTGGGCAGTAACCAGTAATAAAGTCCAAACCAATGTTTAACTAAATTTATAGTAAATATACAAAAACGGTAACACCCTTTGTGGCTTTTACATTTTTTTTATATAAAGCTTTACTGGAATTCATTGAGCACTGTTCAAAACACTGAAGGTATAAAGTGGAGTGAAATAGCATTCGTTACACAATAATGAAACAAAGATGTTAAAAACAAAATTGAAAATGGGTACAAAAGACTAGTTAAATACAGTACTATTAAGTAGTGGATACGTTCTATAAATATATTATAAAAATGCTTAATATCATCCCATTCACACTAACTGATGCATGAAGAGTATTTTTAAAACCTGATAGTCATTGTGATAATATGCTGATTTACTGTTGCAGCTGTACATATGAAAAAACGTTATCAGCCTCCAAATTGACTTTCTTTGGCGCCCTCTAGAGCATAAAGCAGTTCCTGCTGCTGTCCAAACGCCGCTCAGCTCTCATCACACAGTGCCTGAAGGACTCGGAGACCAGTAAGCCAAACTTCATGCCCCGGCTGTACATCAACAGACGTCTTGCCATGGAGCACAGAGACAACCCTTCTCTGGACACCAGCTGCAAGAACGCTGTTTTCAATCAGGTATAAAAACACTTGAGTAGTGACACCTCCTCCTTCGGTGTGATGGGATGTATTTATACAAACAGGAGTGTTAGGGGATTCTTGTTTGGAGAAACATGAGTCGGGTTCCATCAGTTTGTCTGTCTGATTCTGTGATGCATTATGGATGCCGTTACCGTTGGCTTATGATTTCTACTTTTCTCCTTGCAGGTGTATGAAGGCCTCAAGCCGTCTGACAAATTTGAGAAGACTTTGGATTATCGGTCAGCAGGCTTCTCGGGCACATCTGACCTTTCTTGCCTGAATATAACTGAAACTCGACGGCATTAAAATCTAAATTGACCATATTTTCTCTTGGTTTGTCAGATGGCCTGCCCGGTATGACCAGTGGTGGGAATGTAAGTTCATTGCAGAGGGAATCATTGACCAGGGAGGCGGATTTCGGGACAGCCTGGCTGACATGTCTGAGGAGCTGTGCCCCAGCTCAGCCGAGTGTCCCATGCCTCTGTCATTCTTCAGCCGTACGTCCAACCAGGTAATCACTCACCATTGTTGCTGCATTTTTTGTACTGTAGATTTGACCGGACAGTTGTCTGATTGGCCTTTCTTTTTGCTCCCTGGTCTCTCAGGGCTCCTTGGAGGCCAGAGATTACTACGTCCCCAACCCTTCCTGTAAAGAGTTCCACAAGTATGACTGGATCGGTCAGCTCATGGGAGCTGCTCTCAGAGGGAAAGACTTCTTGGTGAGTGATGCTCACTGGTGCTATTGTAGGTCGTTAACAACGCTGTGAAGAAAGAATGGGTGGATGTAGAGGCTTGATTCTCTGGCTGTTTCTGTAGGTCTTGGCTCTGCCCGGGCTGGTGTGGAAGCAGTTGACTGGGGAGGCTGTCAGCTGGAGTAAAGATTTCCCAGCTGTCGATTCTGTTCTGGTGAGGACATTCAAACCATTACACCTGCTTAACATGTGATGTAACGTACATTTTAGGCTCTGCAGACTGAGTTTGTACAGCACATTGAGTCTTCTTTGGAAAGAAAATCAATAGAAGATCAATATTTTATGTTTTATTAGAATGCATTGCTACCAGGATCCTTATTTGCTTCACAGATTGAAGTTCACTTAAATGACCAATAAATATCACTGTATTGCAAATAAATCATTTTGAATTTTGCAAAAGGCCTTTACTGCATGCCACACCGTCTTGTATGTTTTCATTTCTGCATTCCAATCGAAAAAAATAAACCATTTCTTAACTTCTGGTGTGGTCACATTGTCTCAAGTTAAATTTGGATGTGTGTTCAGGTAAGCCTGCTGGATGCCATGGAGAATTTGGACCAGGAGACGTTTGAGTTTAGGTTTGGTGAGGAGTTGGTCTACACCACCCTGCTGAGCGACAGCCAGATGGTGGAGCTCATCCCCGGTGGCAGTAATGTGGCTGTTCGCTACGAGGACCGCAGCGATTTCATCCGCCTGGTGCAGAAGGCTCGGCTGGAGGAGAGCAAGAAGCAGGTGGGACTTGCTACTACAAGTGTGGTTTGCTTTTATTTTGAACTATAAACTGAATGATTGAATTGCGTGCATCTGCCTCATTGTCTGTTTGTGTGTTACAGATCTATAAACTGAATGATTGAATTGCGTGCATCTGCCTCATTGTCTGTTTGTGTGTTACAGATTGCGGCCATGCAGGCAGGGCTGCTGAAGGTGGTTCCTCAGGCGGTGCTTGACCTGCTCACCTGGCAGGAAGTGGAAAAGAAAGTGTGTGGAGACCCTGAGATCACTGTGGAGGCCCTGAAACGACTGAGTGAGTGTCCAGCTTCGAACGTACCTTTGGCAATGAACACACAATTTCTGCATTTATTGAACAGTTTTAGCCATACTAGCAGTCCACTACTTTGGTCCAGACTTAAATAACTCAACAGTTATTGGTTGTACTGATATTCATGATGACAAGATAATGCAATCGAAAGTAAAGTTAATGAAACCCAAATTCATCCTTTCAGAAGGTGCCATGCTTTTAATTAAATTCGGCAAAAGATTATAGATCATCTTCAATTAAATATTGTAGTAAAGACTCATTAATGTTTTTTTTCTTTCCATCTCCCGACCAGCACGCTATGAGGACCTGGAACAAAGTGACGTCAGAGTACAATACTTATGGGAAGCACTGACGAGCTTCACCAATGGTCAGTTCACTGTTGTCAACGTTTTACAGAGAATGTGTATTTGTCCCGCTTAAAATATACACCTTTTGCTATCCTGAAGAAATGAGCGACATTTATCAACAATGATTTGCATTTTTGCTTTCAGAGGATCGCAGCAGGTTTCTGAGGTTTGTGACTGGTCGAAGTCGTCTCCCTGCACCTATCTACGTCTTCCCTGACAAACAAGGGTGAGTGCAAGTACATCCCTGACATGCAAGTATGACAGTAAATAATGTTGGCTTGCAAAATGCCTACAATAGAACATGATGCTATTAATTTTGGGGTTTCCTGATTTAGCGCCGAAACGACCGATGCACTTCCACAGTCCTCCACATGTTCCAGCACTCTTTATTTACCCAACTACCCAAGGTATACCAATGTTCTGTGTTTTTTAAAAATGCAGAATGTGTTACAATTGTGTTAACGATGTACTGTATTGTTTTAATGGTGCTATACCAAACAACACAATTTAAATACCAGTTGTTTTCATAGTCCATTCTACACTTAATTAAATTCATATATTGCTCTATAAAGTGCTCTTATTAACTTTTTGTAAAACTGCTTTTTTTTTACAGTAATATTACATTCATAGCCTCCAATCCTCTCTTATCCTCTTGTTCATTCTGTTCCGCAGTGCAAAGGTTTGTGAGGAGAAGCTGCGTTACGCTGCTTACAATTGCGTGGCAATCGACACTGATATGAGCCCCTGGGAAGAGTGATCTGCTGCTTCACTGAGCCAACACTTTACAAATCACTGTTGCATGGAGAGTAATCTTGTCATGTGTTTCACCATATCTACACAACTGCCAAATAATCCTAGCTGTATATAATAAATAACTTGAAACATGGAAAGACTTTGTTTTTTATTATTTGTATTGTTCTGAATTAAACATTAAATGAATGGGTGTTTAAATGTGTTGTGGCAGGTTTGTCAATGTTAATGGATGTTTTGACTTTTATTCATGAGTAATGTTGGATAAATATAACTGGAAACTGCATCATCCACCCATTATCTATGACTGTTTATCCTATTCTCAGCTGACATTGGGCAAAGCCGCCAGATTATTGCACGGCTGACACTTAGGTACAGAGAACCATTCACGCTCACATTCACTGGCAATATTGAGCATCAAACCACTGCATACAGAAAGGGTAAAAAAATAAAATTACTGAGTAAATGATATGACAAATATATTAAAACAAATATGAACAAATAAATTGATAATACAATAATAATAAAACAAATGCATTAAATTCAAGTTGACCCCAAAATTTCAGTCATGACCCTAGAAATAGTATTTTGACGAAATGTCCTCTTACTAGTTTTTTTTACAGATATATATATATATATAATAAAATAATAAATATATTTGTATGTTGATATACATTCATCTGCTGTATATATGCATACAGTAATATTTTTAGTAATACAAATAAAAGATAAACAAGAATATGCATATGTTACAATTGATATTTTATAGTAGATATATTAGATATTTATTAAATATAATTATAATTTAAGAGTGATTGATTACAAGTATTTATTTATACAATTAATATATATATTATTGTTTTCCTATAACAAGTCAGTAACATACAAATAAAATATAAAACAATTAAGGGGTTAATGCTAATTTTATTTTAGTAAAACAAAGTTCTTGATTGTTTGTTTTTGCTTTTTTACAAGTAATTAATTTAGTAAAGTTTGATAAAGGGACTAAATTATGCAAAATTACAAGCATATAACTTGGCCGGTTTGGGGTATTTGTATTTTACACCACGTTATACTGCTACTCTCCTACATGTCAAATGTTGGCAAATATTGTACTTTTCTACTCTTCGATACTTTGCAGTTTCAGATTAATAATACAAAATAAAATGAACAAATACATTATGATGTAATATCACAGATTAGGCAACCAACATTAATTAAATGTAGCCCTACCTTTACCAGCTGCAAAAGTAGTACACATTCATTTATAAATAATTATAATCAATCAATATAATATTTAATATTTTGAAATGGACCATTCTGCATAGTGAGTAGGCTACTTTTACTTTTGCCACTTTGAGTATATTGTGATGCTAATATTTTAGTACCTTTATACAAGAATAATTTTCAATACTGGACTTGTGACAAAGTATTTCCATACTGTTTCGATACTTCTTCCACCGCATTTATTGTTTATCATTTACAGGTACTCATACAGGTGATGATAATCTGAGCAAAAGCGATGAATGTAAAGAAAAAAAAACTCACTCGTGAGAATACCGTTCAGTGCGCCGTAAGTTCTCGCGAGAATACGTTGCTTCAAACCTCCCCATGAGCCATTGCGGTTTCTCTTTCTAGCCGGCGCCTGAGAATGGGTACGTGTTTTCATGCTCGGGTCGGAGGGAGAATCCTTGTCCATCTGATGTTTTATCGAAGGAATATTTCTATAATGGTTTGCTTTCTTGTTGCTAAATGTTATTGAAAGAGATGCATCTTTAACTTAGAAGTCTAAAGTCAGTTTGTTGTATTTTATTGAAGTAATGTGAAAAGGATTTGTGAAGGGTTCCAAGATGGCTGCACTCGTTGACCATCGAGTTAGCTTCTGCTGCTCAAGTGTGATAGAAAACGACACAACACGCTGTTTAAGCGTTCTAATATTTAAGCTGCTGTCAGCGTTGTGTTGTATTTGCCGTTCATTACTGGAGTTCAGTTTTTAAACGCGCCAGGCGAGTAGAGAGTCAACGTAATGTTAGCATTAGCATTAGCTAGCAGGATGGCGGTGGACATGTCACGTTGCTCCACGGAAACCCTTAGTGATCCTGAAACTAATACGCTATTTTAAATGAAGTTGGCACATTTAACATAACTTATGTGAACGTTATATCTCTGACAAACGTCAAGTAAACTAAGTCGCATCTTGGATACACAAGCATGTTCTTAAAAGGCCACCGTATAATTGTAAGGGCCCGACATTTCGTTACCGTGTGTGGGGGCATTTTAAAGCACTAGGTTCAACACATGGCCTGTTCAGTTTTCATCTTAAAAAGTTGAGTTAAATTAATCCGTAACACAGTTCACCATGATCGTTATTCAATTAACTGATATGCAGGCACCATTAAGCTGAGAAGGGACCATACTATTGCTTGAGCGAAATGATGAATCAAATGGAATCCATAATTAAAATTGCGGACAACCCCTTTACCTTGGAGAACTGATTGCTCAAGCAGAGAACATGTCGTAATGAGTGTCCCGATAGTTGTCCAACGATCTTAACACCTGGTTATATTTTTTTCATTTACTCAGGTATCTCAAGGGATAACTGGCATAAGCGCCGCAAGACCGGCGGTAAACGCAAGCCCTACCACAAGAAGAGGAAGTATGAGCTTGGACGCCCTCCTTCAAACACAAAAGTATGTAAAAGTGTTTAACTGCTCTAAAAAGACTTGCTTTTATGTAGCGTGGTTGATGAAAACATGACCTTAGGTATGTCTTTTTGAACCGTCTTGGTTCAAAGCTCTAGACTTACCAATGTTAGGACTTGTCATAGTTACGCTGACACGCTTCAATATATGTGCACATTACTGTTTTCCGTGAGCCATCTGAGTTATATCTCTACACCACCTCAAATTGTACCCATACTAAAGTGTGTTGTGTCTATTTCTCTAGATTGGACCTCGTCGCATCCACACGGTGAGGGTCCGTGGTGGGAACAAGAAGTATCGTGCTCTGAGGCTGGATGTCGGTAACTTCTCATGGGGCTCTGAATGTAAGTTAATTTAAAATTATGTTAGATGTTACACATGTCTTTCTATGATGATACCTTTGTCCAGTTCTGCTACAGAATATAAATGGTGATAATTAGACACCTGAGAAAGACTTTTGTCCTATGTTTCACAACAAACTGGGGGAGCATTTGCTGTTACTAATGGCTTTTGTTTGTGTATACAGGCTGCACACGCAAGACCAGGATCATTGATGTGGTCTACAATGCCTCCAACAACGAGCTGGTCAGAACCAAGACCCTGGTGAAGAACTGCATCGTCCTCATCGACAGCCTTCCCTACAGGCAGTGGTATGAGGCACACTTTGCCACTCCCCTGGGACGCAAGAAGGGAGCCAAGTTGGTATGTGGCATTCAATGTCTCGCATCTTGTTTTTATTCAGATGCGAGAAATATATAACTGCATCACACAGATTTTGTTTTTGCTGTGAATGTATACATTGGTCCTCCCAGCATAACCTATAAAAGGTTGGATGTTTTCATGGTGCTGTCTGACCTGGTGAGTGTCTTTCCATGAAGATAACTTTGTCCAGTTCTGCTACTGAATGAAAGTGATGATAAGGAAGACTCTGAGAAAGACACATTACCTACACTGCCTTCCTCTGCATTGTAAAATGTATTGTATATCAACTACTGTTGCTCAAAGGGTTACGTGTGAACTTAATGCAGTGTTAAATGTCCCTCCTAATTAACTGTATTTCCCCTTCTTCTGTAGACCCCTGAGGAGGAAGAGGTCCTGAACAAGAAAAGGTCAAAGAAGACCCAGAAGAAGTACGACGATCGTAAAAAGACAGCCAAGATCAGCACCCTCTTGGAGGAGCAGTTCCAGCAGGGGAAACTGCTTGGTAAGTCTCAACATGTGCAATAGTAGCTAACCGTAAAACATATTTTACTGTAGTTCTGCATCATCTAACAGGTTTCACCGTTGCTCTGTCACTTTGTCTCCCATGGGGTTATTTTCAAAGAAATTTAATTTACTCTATTATTTAAAATGGTTGCCTCTGGCTTGTGATTTTATACTGTTAAAATAACTTTTGGGTTGGACTTTTAAATGCACACTTTTCATGGCCTGTGTTACAAGTGCTGTCGGTTCTGGTGCACGTCTTTCTATGAAGATAACCATGTCCAGTTCTGCTACTGAATGACTGTGATGATAATAGTGACTCTGAGAAAGACCTGTTGCCTTAATGAATGTCTGCTCCAGCGTTAATAAACACTGTCTGGGGCCTGTTGTGTGGCAGACAGATGACTATTTGTACTGGAGTGCCTCCATGTGTGGATTTGAATATCTGAGAATGCAGCCGGGCAACTATAGACTAACAAAGACCCCAAAACATGCACGTTGTCTTTTTTACAATATCTAGATTCATCATCATCTATGGTGCTTCTAGTCTTATCTGTCCAAACTGCCCTAATTCGCAGACTATTTCCTTAATATTTCTATAGTTTATCTACCTCATCACTGATCATTCTTTCCCTCTTCCCTCCTGCAGCTTGCATCGCCTCCAGACCCGGCCAGTGCGGCAGAGCAGACGGCTACATCCTCGAGGGAAAGGAGCTTGAGTTCTACCTGAGGAAGATCAAGGCCAAGAAGGGCAAATAGATGTACAGCTGTTTGATACTTCAATAAAATCCAAACACCCCAAACTGTCTGCCACTGATTTACTGTTTATTGGTGATGAGAAACTCCCTTGAGTTTCTAAACTTGGGCCCCAAGGTATAAAATGCCATGCGTTTTGAATTAATTGGCAGGGCTTGAGGACATGATGCCTCCTGAAAAATATGTGTAATGTTAAGACTACTCACGATTTGCTGGCAAAGAATAAATGCATGCAAGAGCTGTTAAGTTTAATATTACACATGACTAGATGTCAATGGTAGGAGGCGGAGTGTCTAATGGAAGATGAAATGCACAATTTAGTCTAAATTAGTGGGTATGTGTTGGATCGCCTGAGATTAAATTTAGTTTGTTAAAAGAAATATTGTGAATATCAAATGTAGAAAGGTTAATGGTAAGGATCATAAGTCGCTCACATCTAAGTTCATATAACATCTATCTTATGTATTGGAGTAATGTTTAGTTTCTCGAAATGTAATGGTATAAATAAGTTTAGAGTTCCTTAGTACTTATGCTTCAGAACCGACATACAAAACCATCTACATATGTATCTGACCCTGTTCATAAATGGTCTCTAATCCATACACAGTTTCTTAGTCCGTTTACTCATTAAAACAATGCATAACACACTTCAGTTACATTTATAGTTTGGCTGATTCTACATTTTTACTCATTTTGGGAATCACCATGATTACAGCTGCTCTCATGGAGAAGGTCTTGAACTGAGTGACAAGATGCTTATGCAGTATTCCTCACAGCATGTTTTAATACAATGCAAGACCTTATTTTTTCCCCCATGAAACAAGGTACTGAAACTGCCATTTAACAGAAAAACTGTTGCTGTATATGACTGCTTTGAACAAAAGTTCATGGAATTTGTTTTAAAAGACTAATATCTGATCCTCTTAGCTTTAACATCCAGGATGTTACAGCTATCATAAGAGAAGTAGTTTTTCTACCATAGCAACCATTAAAATTAAATGACAAGTCAACTGCTATGTACGCCTTACGTCTTGTAAAATTACCTAAATGTACCACAATGAAAAGATTGACCATTTAATGTCACAGGGATTATGTTTTGGTAGTAAAGACTGCATTAAAAGATTGAAATGGGACGTGTGCCAAGAAACATCCAATAACTAACACATTTTATTCCTCACACCACCGAGCTCAAGACCGTGTCCTGGCTTTTATTCAATAGGCCTCGGGGTTGGCCTACAGAAAGATGTCAAGCAACGCGCGTACGCCACTTCTCTAAATGGAGAAAACTAAAAGGATCGGTGTTCATATAAAGGTAACAATGTTGGCAAGCATATGACCAATCACAAACAAGGACAAGTCTGCTGTCAGCAGGGCGGCATATCAGAATCAGCTTTATTGGCCATCTATGCATACACATACAAGGAATATCACTCCGGTGTTTCTGTTGCTCTCAACGTACATGCACAGAAATAGACAAACAAAAAACAAGGACAACAAAGTAGAATAGAGGTCAGTATAAACATTTAACTACTATGTACAGTAATAAATTATATATACACAAAAGCATATATACGAACATAAAACAAAAATGACAATGAAATGGAGGTAGTAGTGCAGTATGATTAAATATTCATCAGGGTGACGGCCAGTTGAAAGAAGCCGTTCTGGTGGTTTTGGCCTACAGTGCTCCGTAGCGCCTACCGGAGGGGGCAGTTGGGACTGGTTGGGTCCGGGGTGCAAAGGGTCTGCACTGATGTTTCCTAACTGGACAAGTCCTGGATGGAGGGACGGCTGGCACCAATGACTTTCTCTGAAGACCTAACAGTCCGTTGTCGTCTGTTCCTTTTCCTGTTTGGTGGCCGATCCAAACCAGACCGAGAATGGACGGGATGATAGTGGAGTAAAACTGAATCAGCAACTCCAGAGGCAGATTGAACTTCCTGAGCTGGCGCAGCAGGTCAGACTGAACAGACCGTCTGGGCCTTCCTGATCTTCAGTCTGTGAAAGAGGGGACTCACATCCTCGTTGCTTTCATTATTATGCAGATGATACTCCACTATATCGCTATTATATCTTTTGATCAAGCCGGACAAAACCAACCAGTTTGCTACACTTCAAGCATGTCATAAAAACCTGGATGACCTGCAACTTCCTGAGACAACACTGAAGTTGTAGGACACCTCTGAAATCAATTATCTACTGATATAGTTTCTCTATATCAGAAACTATATGTTGATTGTACTATGTTGCTATGTTCATTGCCCTAACGTCCAGCACCACTGTAAATAATCTGCGTTATCTTTGATCAGGACTTGTCCTTTAACTTCCATGTAAAACAAATCTCAAGGACCACCTTTTTCACCTAAGTAACATTTTAAAAAATCAGTCACATCCTGTCTCAAAGCAAGACTTTAGTTCACGCGTGTTTTACTTCTAGACTAGATTACTGCAATTCCTTATTATCAGACTGCTCTTGTAAGTCTCTTAAATCTCTCCAGTTGATCCAGAATGCTGCAGCTCGTGTACTCACAAAAACTAAGAAAAGAGATCACATTACTCCTGTATTAGCTGCTCTGCACTGGCTCCCTGTACATTTTAAATCCTTCTCCTCAGCTACAAAGCCTTGATTGGTGATGCACCATCATACCTTAAGGAGCTTCTAGTACCATATTATCCCAGGAGTAAACAGAGTCTTTGTGCTTTCTCGACTCACAGGTTTCCATTCCAACTATTATTAGTTGCATTTATAATAGTATTGCCAATAACATCAATGCTTTTATTGTCATTATTCTCCTATATCCACTTTTTCTGTTATTTTTGGTCATGCATTGAATGTGTTGGAACTCTGTTATGTTGTTCATTCTGTACACATGACATATATTGTAGTTCTGTCCATCCTGATTAAGGGATCCTCCTCTGTTGCTCTCCCTCAGGTTTCTTCCCCTTTTCTCCTCGTTAAAGGTTTCTTTTGGGGGAGTTTTTCCTGAACTGATGTGAAGGTCCCGGGACAGAGGATGTCATATGTGTATAAATTGTAAAGCCCTCTGAGGCATGTCCTCACAAAAACCGATGTAGATGTCACAGTGTCAGTGAGTTTGTGTGTGTGTGTGTGTGTGTGTGTGTGTGTGTGTGTGTGCGTGTGTCTGTGAGTGTGCGTGTGTGTGCGTGCGTGCATGTGTGTCTTGTAGCACTTCACTAACACGGCCTGAGGTGGGTTGTAAACACCGACCAGAATAATATAGCTGAGAAGGAATGGAAGACAAAAAGTGTTGCGAGGTAACACAAATGTATTGGGGGAGAATGCAACATGTATTGCGAGTCAAAGTCATATACTGTGTGTGTAAGGTAATGCAAAAATCACCCTGCAGTCAAGCCAGTCCGCAAGGTTTTTTTTTTCGGTACAAAGATAGATAGATAGACACTACTTTTGCAGTTAATGGGATAATGACATACAGAAACAGAAGTTTATATTTCTGTTTTTTACTACAGACAATTGTGTCCAGCGTGTTTACCTTTTTGTTCACCAGTTTGACACAAACACCTGTGTGGTATTTATGAAAAAAAAGTCCCCTCCAGGCCAATTCTAAGATTTACATTTACCTCCAACGTCAACAAACACGGACTTGACGACGATAACGAGCGTGCCAAGATGTCAAAGAAAGGATGAGCACCGTCTCTTTACATGTCAATCATTATGTCAAATCTAATAAGAATATGTTTTGGATGCAGTTACAAGTTGGATCATGTGTAGCAAGGTTTCTCTGCTTTGTTCCCACTTGAAATAACCTAAATCATAAATCAAATACAGAGAGTATCTAGAAATGAGGAGAACAAGCCATGGAAAAACAGAGTGGGTGGACATAAAATGGAAAGGAGGAGTTCTGACACATCCAACTCAGCAGGATGCCAATACCTGTGGGGTTGTCATCATCATGGTAAGTGATTTGTAATGTCACTTAATTCATAAGATATATAATGTATTTCTATCATAGTTTAGTTCACAGTTGTTATCTGTAAATTACGTCTGTGTCCTCTAAACTCAGTTTTACCATGTGCAATTATATTTTGCTATATAATAATAAGATAAATTACTGCATAAGACTGGTTTGTGTCACAGTTCAGCTCCATCACTCTCATCTGTCCACTCTACTTCACCTACTCCCTCTGGTATATAAGCCCCAGCTTCACTCATTCCCTGCCTGATCGTTCTCTGTGTTAGGCCAGACCATCCAGCACTTCTCCCTATCTTTTAAAAATAATTGTATTTCATATGCAACATTTTTGTTCTATAAGAATTAACTTCAATATTACAGTTTTTCCTTTTTGCTGAAGACGTTCAGCTAATGCATGACAATGGGCTGAAGCTGTACATTTGCCCACCCCTGTGTATTTTAATAAATTGCTGATGTTGGTGTTACTAATTATTAGTGTTATACTTTTGGATTTCAGTGTTTGAGTTTGACAATAACTGTGCTATGTGTTCCATGGCAAAGCCTCCTGGATCTGGGCCTCAAGTGTCAAATTGTGTGAGTGGTTTATTTGTGTCTGTGTGCTTGCTTTTGTTAATGCAGTGTCACAATCAGCTTTAAGGTTTAGAGGTGGACAAACGGTTTTGCCTTTAACTCAGAGATGGAAGCAAGTATATGTGAAAGCTGGATCTGTAGATAGAGAGGAATATAAATTCTAACCTGTGAAGTTGAGTATTTAGATAAATTGACAGATTGACAGTGAACTAGATATCTTCAATATTGCTAAAGATGAAATTTAAAAATTATGTAGTTCAATAATGGGAAACATTTGTTTAAAACACTGAAAGGTCTAATTGTGTAAAAACTCTCCAAAAAACTAATCTTTGATTTCTACCGTTTCATTTTTTAGATCCAATGTTTACACTGCAAGAAATGGTTCCACGAACAATGTCTGGACATTAAAGGCCTGAAGAGCTGGGCAGGCAGCTGGTATTGCAGTTTGTGCCCTTAAATTCCCAGTCTGCCTTGATTGTGTGCATTTCTTCATTGCCTCCAATCACATTTGTTTTGCTCTCAATAAAAGTAAGGTTATTGTGTAATCTAAAACTTTACACTTGTTATTTATTCCTCTATTTTGCATCCCCAAAAGAAATGTGTTAAGTTGTTTTCTTACTATTTTGTTTACATATTTTGTCATTTATTTATTTATTCTATTTTGAACATCCAAAAGATATCTCGTAGTGTTAAAGTGTTTTTTTCTTACGATTTAACTTTCTATTGTATTTATTAATCCATTTGAACCTCGAAAAGATATGTTGTAGTGCTACGTTATTATTGGGATATTTCTATATAATTTCCTGATTTTTTCATTTATTCATTAATCTTTTTTGCACCTATATGTCGTAATGCTCTTATTATTATTATTATTTAGTATTTCTTGTATTTATTTTCGTCATTTATTTTTCATATATTTTGCACCTTTAAAAAAATGTTGTAGTGCTATTTTAGTATGGTTATATTTCTATTTAATTTACTTTTTCAAAATATATTGTGACACTACTTAAATACATTGTACTCTACTGTGATGGATCATTTATACACACCTGAAAGTTACACCCCTTTTCAAAGAAACACAACAACTAATCATGAGTAGACAATGTACGGCTAGAGTCTAGAGACAGTATCTAAACTAGTCTAAACCAGTTTCTGTTTCTGCAAAGTAAATACATTTCTCCCTAACATAATGTATCAATTCTTATAAAAAGTTAGTGTGGCAGAATCATAGAAAACGGCTCTCTCAAGCACATTGCAATTTGTTCTTATCTGTGTTCTTTTCTATGGCAGGCCGTCTCAAGACAGAGGCCTCATTGTCTTCTCTGGCCCTGTGACCCAAGTCACTTCTGCTTTTAGACATCAACCAATTCTCTAAACAAATTATGCTCTACCTTTGTAACATAAGCAATGCTACATTTTACCATCACACTACCCAACCCTGTTTTGAATTAAAAGAATTATTTAAAAAAACTGAAAGTCCCTCTATTAAACTATACATTAAAAATGTGCTCAATAATTACTTTGGTGTGATTCAGTAGTGTTTTGCGAAAACATAAAGCAGAAATTGTAAAGAATGCAAGGAAACAACACATTAAATACCACTAAAACATTTAAGGTTTCCGACGAGTAAATCATCACATTGACATACTCCACTTCTTATTGGTGTCATTGTAATATTGTGAGAATATAACAAACAGAGTGAAGCCAGATATGGAAATAATTAATCTGTTATTGAATACGGCATCACATTGAAAAACCTGACTTAAATGTCCTGCAAGAGGTAATAGTTTGTGACAATGGCCTGTTTCCTTTTAAATCTAATCTGAAATGAGGTAAATTGGTTCATGAAATGTGCTGTGAAATTAGTTCATGAAGGAGATTTTGAAGGGCTTTTATTTTGTAATCATACACCAGAATGTCTTGATTGTCTCTTAGGGACATCTTGAGGTAGACTATTAATTTGTAACTATGCACCATTTCCCTTTAAATCTAGTCTGAAATAGACACATTTGCTCAGGAATGTGATTTCCTAGAGCTTTTATTTTGAAATTTAAATAGAATGACCCCCAATCAGAAGAATTACCTTCCTTTTTTTCAATTCATCATTCATAAAATTCAGGACTTTTCATGTATTCATAACGGCGTATTTCCTGACTATCACATTCACCGGAAGTTTGCTCTTATTTTGAAGTCAGTTTTTACAGGCTCGTACAGTAAAGCCGAGTAAATACGCGTACCGAAAAACACGTGTTGTTTTCCGAGGTGGAGGCTGGCTTGACCGCAGTAGGGAGAATGCGACATGTATTGTGAGTCAAGGACATAGACTGTGGGTGTAAGGTAATGCACAAATCACCCCATTGATAAGTGTAAAGTCACACTATGTCAGTTTAACCATGTTGCAGTAAAATATATACATACTGCATGTGAGATATTAAAGAGAATGTATCAACATGTTGGGTTATGTGCAGACTTTATATAACGAGTTGTGAGGTAACGATCATGTAAGGTAAAGGCTGACAGAGGGAAAAGTCCTTTTCCGGATGTCGAGTCATGACATGTGATCAATCCCGCTGCTGTGATTGGCTGAGAGGCGCTGATTCTATATGTAGGACTACGGTTTCAGTGCAGTATCGACACTTCACGATGCTCTTCAATAAGGTACGTATCGTTAAAATAACTTAAATTCGCCATCATATTGTCATGGCTTTAGTAAATGAAAGATCTGTGTCCACCTGGCCTACATTTTTACATTACATATGCATATCGTTCGGGAGTTTTTATATAACTTACTCGCCAGTAGCGAGTAGTCACCTTAATGTTAGCATTAGCATGAGCTACCACGTTGGCGGTGGACAAGTCACGTTGCTACATGGAAGCTCTTAAAGTGATCCTGAGACTAATACGTTATTTTAAATCAAGTCCGGCACATTTAACATAACTTGTGAAAGTTATAACTATGACGAACGTCAAGTTAACTAAGGCGCATCTTCTATACACGTGCTTAAAGGGCCACCGTATAATTTTGAGGGCCCGACATTTCCATACCGCGTGTGGGGGCATTTTAAAGCACTAGGTGCAACACATGGTCTATCAAACTTCTGAAAAGTTTTTAGTTAAATTAATCCGTAACACAGTTCACCATGATCGTTATTCAATTAACTGATATGCAGGCACCATTAAGCTGAGAAGGGACCATACAATTGCTTGAGCGAAATGATGAATCAAATTGAATCCATAATTAAAATTGCGGACAACCCCTTTACCTTGGAGAACTGATTGCTCAAGCATAGAACATGTCGTAATGAGTGTCCCGATAGTTGTCCAACGATCTTAACACCTGGTTATTTTTCTTTTTTCAAGACAGTGTCCCGGCCTTCATTCAATAGGCCTCGGAGTTGGCCTACAACAAGATGTCATCCAGCAACGCGCATACACCACTTCTCTAAATTGAGAAAACTAAAAAGACCGGTGTTCACAAAGAGGTAAAGTTAGCAGCATATGACCAATCGCAAATAAGACTACTGTCAGCAGGGCTGCATATTGGAATCAGAATCAGCTTTATTGGCCATTTATATGTACACATACAAGGAATTTGACTCTGGTTTTTCCATTGCTATCAACGTACATGCACAGAAATAGACAAATAAACAAAACAAGGACAACAAAGTAGAATAGAGGTCAGCATAAACCTTAAACTACCATGTACAATTTTTAATTTTTTTAATTTATTTATTTAATAACATAAAACACGACAACCATGACATGAAGGTAATAGTCCAGTATGATTACATGGTCTATTCCGTTCAGTAGAATATCAAACTTCTGAAAAGTTGAGTTAAATTAATCCGTAACACAGTTCACCATGATCGTTATTCAATTAACTGATATGCAGGCACCATTAAGCTGAGAAGGGACCATACAATTGCTTGAGCGAAATGATGAATCAAATGGAATCCATAATTAAAATTGCGGACAACCCCTTTACCTTGGAGAACTGATTGCTCAAGCAGAAAACATGTCGTAATGAGTGTCCCGATAGTTGTCCAACGATTTTAACACCTGGTTATATTTTTTTCATTTACTCAGGTATCTCAAGGGATAACTGGCATAAGCGCCGCAAGACCGGCAGTAAACACAAGCCCTACCACAAGAAGAGGAAGTATGAGCTTGGACGCCCTCCTTCAAACACAAAAGTATGTAAAAGTGTTTAACTGCTCTAAAAAGACTTGCTTTTATGTAGCGTGGTTGATGAAAACATGACCTTAGGTATGTCTTTTTGAACCGTCTTGGTTCAAAGCTCTAGACTTACCAATGTTAGGACTGGTCATAGTTACGCTGACACGCTTCAATATATGTGCACATTACTGTTTTCCGTGAGCCATCTGAGTTATATCTCTACACCACCTCAAATTGTACCCATACTAAAGTGTGTTGTGTCTATTTCTCTAGATTGGACCTCGTCGCATCCACACGGTGAGGGTCCGTGGTGGGAACAAGAAGTATCGTGCTCTGAGGCTGGATGTCGGTAACTTCTCATGGGGCTCTGAATGTAAGTTAATTTAAAATTATGTTAGATGTTACACATGTCTTTCTATGATGATACCTTTGTCCAGTTCTGCTACAGAATATAAATGGTGATAATTAGACACCTGAGAAAGACTTTTGTCCTATGTTTCACAACAAACTGGGGGAGCATTTGCTGTTACTAATGGCTTTTGTTTGTGTATACAGGCTGCACACGCAAGACCAGGATCATTGATGTGGTCTACAATGCCTCCAACAACGAGCTGGTCAGAACCAAGACCCTGGTGAAGAACTGCATCGTCCTCATCGACAGCCTTCCCTCTTGGAGGAGCAGTTCCAGCAGGGAAAACTGCTTGGTAAGTCTCAACATGTGCAATAGTAGCTAACCGTAAAACATATTTTACTGTAGTTCTGCATCATCTAACAGGTTTCACCTTTGCTCTGTCACTTTGTCTCCATGGGGTTATTTTCAAAGAAATTTAATTTACTCTATTATTTAAAATGGTTGCCTCTGGCTTGTGATTTTATACCGTTAATAAACGTGCCGCCAAGTCAGATGCTGATTAATTTCTTTACGGCTCAAAAGCTTTCGTCACATATCTTGTAATATCTGTTATAGTAATTTTTTGGTTGGACTTTTAAATGCACACTTTTCATGGCCTGTGTTACAAGTGCTGTCGGTTCTGGTGCACGTCTTTCTATGAAGATAACCATGTCCAGTTCTGCTACTGAATGACTGTGATGATAATAGTGACTCTGAGAAAGACCTGTTGCCTTAATGAATGTCTGCTCCAGCGTTAATAAACACTGTCTGGGGCCTGTTGTGTGGCAGACATGACTATTTGTACTGGAGTGCCTCCATGTGTGGATTTGAATATCTGAGAATGCAGCCGGGCAACTATAGACTAACAAAGACCCCAAAACATACACGTCTTTTTTACAATATTTAGATTCGCACACTATTTCCTTAATATTTCTATAGTTCATCTACCTCATCACTGATCATTCTTTTCCTCTTCCCTCCTGCAGCTTGCATCGCCTCCAGACCTGGCCAGTGCGGCAGAGCAGACGGCTACATCCTCGAGGGAAAGGAGCTTGAGTTCTACCTGAGGAAGATCAAGGCCAAGAAGGGCAAATGGATGTACAGCTGTTTGATACTTCAATAAAATCCAAACGCCCCAAACTGTCTGCCACTGATTTACTGTTTATTGGTAATGAGAAACTCCCTTAATTAATTGGCAGGGCTTGAGGACATGATGCCTCCTGAAAAATATGTGTAATGTTCAATGGTTCACGACTTGATGGCAAAGAATAAATGCATGCAAGAGCTGTTAAGTTTAATATTACACATGACTAGATGTCAATGGTAGGAGGCGGAGTGTCTAATGGAAGATGAAATGCACAATTTAGTCTAAATTAGTGAGTTATGTGTTGGATCTCCTGAGATTAAATTTAGTTGGTCCAAAGAAATAATGAGTTTCATTGCAAAGAAGGAAATTAATTGAAATAGAATACACTGAATTGGATCCTCCCTCAGTACAGTTGTGAGAGGTCAGGGGGTGTATGTGGTTGTTTAATGTCAGAGCAGTCTTGTTGGGAGACTCATTTGAGAACCATCTCCTGCATATCTCTCCACACTGAGGGTCTTTTTCCAACTCTTCAGTGTAGCTCCTCTTTGTTAGCCTAATCTCCTTTTGTCAGTTTGTTTCTGGCCTGGTTATACAGGACCCTGTCCCCACTTCTGTAGACCTCTTCCATGGCCTGACAAAGTTGCTTGAGTTTTGCAGTATACCATTAAATTCAGTTTATTTTGTATAGCCCAATATCACAAATTACAAATTTGCCTCAGAGGGCTTTACAATCTGTACACATACGACATCCCTGTCCCATGACCTCACAAAAACCAATGTAGATGTCAGTGTCAGTGAGCCCATCAGGTCTGTAGCAGCAGCTTCAAAAACACTTGGTGCAGGCCTGCAACTCCAGCGTTGCCAGGTTGGTCCATCTCCTCAGTCTTGACCCCAGATTTTAGTTTCTGCCGGTCGGTTGGGAGAAGATGAACCAGACAATGATCAGAGCGTTCCAAAGCTGCAGAGGGGACTCAGAGATGGTCGTCCTTTATCACAGTGTAGCAGTGGTCCAGTGGGGTTTTGTCCCTGGTGGTCCACTTAATAATATGCTAGTTCTTTTTCTGAGGTTTGCTCTAGTAAAGTCCCCAAGAACAATGAGCATAGTGTGGTTAGCACCTCACTAACACGGCCTGAGGTGGATTGAAACACCGACCAGATAATACAGCTGAGAGGGCTTGAGAGAGAATGCGAGTCAAGGTCATAGTTATACACAAATCACCCCATGGATAAACAAAGTGTAAAGTCACAATATGTCAGTTTAACCACGTTGCAGTAACATATATACATACTTGAATCCACTGCATGTGAGAGACATATTTATCAATATTGTTTGAGGTAACTATCATGTAATCTGGCTATCTAGGGGAAAGGTGATTGTCCGGATGACGAGCCACGACATGTGATCAATCCCGCTGCAGTGATTGGCTGAGAGGCGCTGACTCTATATGTAGGACAAAGGTTTCAGTGCAGTCTGTGTATGCGGCTCGTGCAGTATCGACACTTCACGATGCTCTTCAATAAGGTACGTGTCGTTTAAATAGCTTCAATTCACCTTCATATTGTCATAGCTTTAGTAAATGAAAGGTTTGTGTCCATCTGGCCTACATGTTTACATTACATATACATTTGATTTCGAGTAAACGCCGTGGGCTTCGCTAACTACGTAACAGCTCTCTGCTTTCCATAACGCATCTTAAGACGCATGTTCAAATAACTAGTTATAGCTTGAAGCTGAAATTAATCGCAAAGCAAAAATTACGAAACATGAAATGGCAGCCGTAGTTTCAGTAGTGGTAGCAGTAGTCGTATGTGCAGTGTTGTCAGTTCGTGGTGCAACACACTCAGTTCGGATCATCACAAAAGAAAAAAAGGAGCGTTACACTTTTAGAGATTCCTGATCACGTTTTTTTAATTGCAGATCATTTCCTGTTGGATAGAAGTACAGTTGCAGCTTAAGAAATGGTTTAATATTTGTTTAACTGGAAAATGCCTTCACTTGAGAACTAAATGTTAAAGTGATCGCTGTGTTTTTAAGACATGGTATTTATTTATAATGTTCTAATGCTTAGCTCTGTGAATGCAATTGTGAAGCACCGGAGACGCAAACTGGGGGTAATTTAATGTTTTACTAACTTGACTTATTGCAGTAAAATCAGGTGTGTTGTAGATGTTTGGTGTGCTGCTCATTTCCCTCTCCATCCACAGGTTTTCCAAGCCAGTGTGCGATCTGGGATCTGGGTGCAGAGATGCAGTTCTGCTGCAGCCCACGTTGAAGCATCTCACGCAGGCCAACCAGCAAACCTCGGCTTCTCTTTTGGTAAGTAGGACTGAGGAACCGTTGCATCATTTTCAAAGGATACCGTCACATTTTGTCATACCTGCCCATATGTATAATAAATCATTGGTCTCTGTAATTGTTCCTCCTGTCTGTATTGGCTTCGCCCAACAGAGCTGACCGATGAGCAAAAGGAGTTCCAACAGCTAGCGAGGAAGTTTGCACGTGAAGAGATCGTCCCTGCTGCGGCTGCTTATGACAGGAGTGGTGAAGTGAGTACAGCACCAAGATTAGGTGGCAGTTCATGTATAGAGCATTATTAAATAAAGCTTGACTTGATACGTTTACTGACAAAGGCTTTGAAATGTTATCGTACTATGTATTTTCTGTCTGACTCACTTAGTGACGTTTTGGGCACATGCCCCAATAGGTCAGAAGTAAAGTTCATTAATACATAGCTTTTTATGTTGTTAATGTCTTATTTTTCTCTTATGAGAGTTTATTAAACACATTCTTACCTCTCACATTCTTACCTCTCAGAATGTGTTTATTAAACACATTCGTACCTCTCAGCTAGAATGAGAATGTGTCTTCAAATTTAGTCTAAAAAAGTTTTAAAAACTCTTAAACATCATTTATACCTCATGTTGCAGTATCCTATGCCCATCATCAAAAAAGCATGGGAGCTTGGTCTGATGAACGGTCACATTCCACAGGAATATGGTATGTTGTTTTCTTGCTCATTGTCTTTTTTTAGGCCGCACACATCCTGACACGTCTTTTTTTGCGTCAATTTAGTTTATAGATGATGACCTAACCAGTAGCCACACTTTGCTCTGTGAAATTGCATCACAGTGTGTGTTAATACAGGTTTTTTTTTATATCAGTGGAAACAATTTTATTTCATGCTAGTTGGCTGACGTTATGTTTGTCTCTTATGTTTTCAGGTGGAATGGGCTTGTCAATCTTTAATAACTGCCTTGTCACAGAAGAGTTGGCTTATGGCTGCACCGGAGTCCAGACTGCTATTGAGGCGAACTCTCTGGGAGTAAGTTGTCGTATATTAGTGTTGCTAGCATTTCATTTGCATTTCACTAGTTCCTAAAAAGTTGCTTTGTTTAAATCGCAACAAATGTCCATGTTGTGAAGCTGTAGTCTCTCCATTTCTTTCCAGTCGTACATTTCAAACCTCATCATTTTCTACAATCAATATTTCCAAAGTGTGCGTCATTCATAACAATATTAATAATAACAGTGGTTGTGGCTCAGTTAAAAATAAAGTTATATCTGTTTCTCCACATAGCAAATGCCTGTTATTCTAGCTGGCAGTGACGCACAGAAGACTAAATACCTGGGAAGGATGACCGAGGAGCCTCTGATGTGTGTGAGTATTGTGGACGACAGTGAAAATTAACAATGAGCATATTTGCTCAAGGAGGGACTTTACTGGAGTATATCTCCTAACGTTCTTTTCTGCTCATCTAATCCTTTTACTAATGACTGCATTACAAGCTTAATGCTACCAAGACTAGTACTCTATGTTCAAATAGGCTTAATGTATCAAATATATATAATAATGGTGTACTTCCCGAGCACGTGCACCTGGTGTTTGAAATCAAGTTATTTGCATCATGACGTGTTGAATAGTAGAGCTGCAATGATTAGTAGATTGATTGATTAGTCATATGAGTCAACGACTGTTTTGATAATTCTTTCAGTATTTGATGGCTCCAGGTTCTCAGATGTAACTGTCTTTCTAGAAATAAAAGCACCACATGGATCCTTGTGAAGGCAGGAACATGAGCGCTGACATATTACATTACATTTCATTTAGCCAACGCTTTTATCCAAAGCGATTACAATCATACACCGTAGACGCAATTGTCTTGCTCAATGACACATCATAGTACTACTTTATTACCTTGAGCTGTTGACACAAGCCCAAATAATCAATAATGTGGTGTGATGTGTTTTCGGCAGGCGTACTGTGTGACGGAGCCTGGAGCGGGCTCTGATGTAGCCGGCATCAAGACCCGAGCTGTGAAGATGGGCGACGAATATGTTGTTAACGGGCAGAAGATGTGGATCACCAATGGAGGGAAAGCCAACTGGTATGTACTCACTACCATTGTTCTTATTCTACAACATATACTCAGTCGGCACTTTGGTTTGTGATGCTGTTTTGATCAAACGAAAACTTCACATCATGTAGGACGAATGCAGGACTTTTGTATGCGAGCGCATTAGTTTTCACTATGTGGGCCTAATAACCTGGCAACTGAGTTTTTATATTTACATATCTTAAAGATAATGAGTACAAGAACATCTGATGTTGCTCTGAATTTGTATACCTCTTTTAAACTCCTAGGTACTTCCTCCTGGCCCGCACTAACCCAGATCCTAAATGTTCAGCCGGCAAGGCTTTCACTGGCTTCATTGTGGATGCCGACACTCCAGGAGTTCAAATAGGAAGGAAGGTGAGATGAAGCTAGTTTAGTGTTAAAATCAGTATTTTTCTTGGAGGTTAGAAACATTGTAACAAATGTAGTTTGTTACAATTTTGTTTGTTACAATTTTATATATGTATATTTATTTATTTATTTATTTGAAATGTACGACTGGAAAGAAATGGAGAGACTACAGCTTCACAACATGGACATTTGTTGCGATTTTAAACAAAGCAACTTTTTAGGAACTAGTGAAATGCAAATGAAACGCTAGCAACACTAATATACGACAACTTACTCCCAGAGAGTTCGCCTCAATAGCAGTCTGGACTCCGGTGCAGCCATAAGCCAACTCTTCTGTGACAAGGCAGTTATTAAAGATTGACAAGCCCATTCCACCTGAAAACATAAGAGACAAACATAACGTCAGCCAACTTGCATGAAATAAAATGTGTGTATGTGTATATATATATATATATATATATATATATATAAAATAATCATTTTATGACTGACCAAGCTTCAATTGCAATCTCTTAGAGCGCTTTAAAGAACATTTTCTTTCATATCTCTATGTAACTATACATCTTATTACATGTGTGCTCCCAACATTTGCAATCACAAAATATGTGTATTACATCACAGTGTGTATATTTAGCTACCATTTCACAATTGATGCGTAAAAAGTCAGTCAGGTTTATTTGAAACTTTGAGCTTAGAGGGCCATTTTCTTCTCCCTGTTGGGTGCATTATGAACTCCACTTTTAGATCAGTGCGGTATACTGATGATGACACCATGATGAGATAATAATTGATAGGAAAACTGTGTGTCACCGCAAGATAACATGTGTTTGTTTTGTGCTCGTAGGAGATGAACATGGGTCAGAGGTGCTCTGATACCCGAGGCATCACCTTTGAGGATGTGAGGATACCGAAGGAAAACGTCCTGATTGCAGAGGGATCTGGCTTCAAGATTGCCATGGGTGCTTTTGACAACACCAGGCCACCAGTAAGTCTTCTATCTGTAACTGAATAGTAGTTGGACATTTGTAACGCCATGTATTAGTGCCTCGTGTGTCAAAAGAACAGTTTTATTGTTATTAAAAAAAAAAAAATTCTATTTATCAGAGTTTATTTACTAAATATTTTAATGGATCAAAAGTACAAAATAATATTTGATCAGTGTCAAGAAAATACCATATGCAAAATACAAAAAACACCAGTTTGGCCATTCACATCCTTAAAAGAGTTTGCATAATCAGCAGTTTTTCTTACATTTCTATTATATAACATGTTATGAGCTCCTTTCCACAGCAGGACCGTGGTATCAGGGAACTCTAGTCAACAGTGTCTAATCGCAGCAGAAAGTGCAACCTTTGGATATGTGTGGACATGCGGAAATGTGTTTAAACTGATCCACTTTGCTCCAATATTTTCCCTTTAAAAAAAAAAAAAAAAAAAAAATCTGTAAAAATGAATGTTGCTTGTCCACAGATTATTAACTAGTGCACTTTATACATCACAAAATGAAAGGGAATTTACCCACAGCTCCAAATATCAGATGCTCTATTGCGGCAACCAAACATATTTGTGCTCTTAGACATTACAAATGAAACGCCCATGATTTAATTGTATTAGTCACTGAAGATTTGTGTCTGTGATGTTACTAATGTATTTAATGCAATGCAGGTGGCAGCAGGAGCAACCGGCCTGGCACAGAGGGCCCTTGAAGAAGCTACCATGTATGCACTAGAGAGGAAGACCTTTGGCAAAGCTATTGCTGAGGTTTGTTTGCTTATTTCTTTGATCAGCAGAAACACACATGTTTATGTGGTACACAGGTGTGCCCAATTTTTGAGTGTCATTACTGTAAATACCATGATAACTCTGCTGTACAGTGTTTATAGTGTCTCCTCCTGTTTCACAGCACCAGGCCGTGTCCTTCCTCCTGGCTGAGATGGCGATGAAGGTGGAGCTGGCCAGGATGGCGTACCAGCGCTCTGCCTGGGAAGTGGACCAGGGCCGCAAAAACACCTACTATGCCTCCATCGCCAAAGCATTCGCTGGAGACATCGCCAATCAGGTGGCTTCTGATGCCGTTCAGATATTCGGAGGCAACGGCTTCAACAGCGAATACCCGGTGGAGAAGCTGATGAGAGACGCCAAGATCTACCAGGTACGTGGTGATGTTGTGCATCCTGATCTCAGCGAACAGAGATTTGGTCACAACTTGTTTTCTTGATTTTATTTTTATTTTTTTCTTCCCTTTTCTTTAATATCCCTTGTAGATCTACGAGGGCACAGCTCAAATCCAAAGACTAATTATTGCCCGAGAACACCTGGGAAGATACAAGAAGTGAACTCTGCACACCTGACATGTCCTCATTCAAATGTAATGTTTTCACATATTACATGTGTTCCTGGAAATAGATCTGCCTACATAGTTGGAAAATATTGTTTGGTTAGAAATAGTAAAGAATATTCTATTTCTATGATTGTTTGCCTTAACAGCATTCAGATTTTCGATCTGATGCAGACCCTGAATTGGTCGACTGCTTTCAAATCAGAGAACATCAATGAGACCTATCCCATTTTAAAAGTGTGTTCCAAATGCAGCTCAGCTCAGAACGGTGGCCTTATTTTATGACTTGTGTTGAGGAACACCACATTCAGACAAAAGATGACATGACCGTGTTCTGTCAGGCTACACCATCTGAAGGTTGTAAATAAATGCTGCCAGGCACAAAACACTGCTGCTTTTGATAGCAGTCTGGACATAAATCTGTTAATTTGGTGATATGACTGTTTTTTTTGTCTGTTTGAGGGAAACCAATTAAATCTATCTGTACAAAACTGTAAAAATGCATGTTGTCTGAAAATGTTTTATTTCTGATTTTAGAAAATAAGGTCCTTAACAGTTCTTTGTTCTAGATAGTGAATTACATCCATTGTCTCCTGGTCGGATGATTAAAATATATTCTATGTGTAATGGAAGATTTCTATGTTTGATCGGGAGAAGACCGAGTCTTCAGAAGAAACAAAGTTGTCTTTATTAGCCTGCAGGCGGAAGGACGTTCCTCAGTCACATCTTAGTGAGCTTTGGAAGGCACCCCCAATGATTCTCCATTCTACAACAGTATTTATGCATACAGAGAGTAACGCCCTCATACATTATCTTAGAAAACATCTGGTCTGTCTTTGCGCGCTTATTTCCTCCCAGTTGAGATATTTTGCCCGGCCCCCCTGCCTTGTCGCGTCTGACGATGAATCCTTTACGGTTTGGGAAATAGCACGAAAAAGATCAGGAAGTAGGTTGCTGAGTCAGAACTGTTTAAGCAAGACTGAAGACTTTCCACTAAATGCACATATTGTGCAGCTACCCTCATCCGAGGGTGTGGCAAGTCAAGAAACACGAAAGGTGCAACTATGTGAGGCTGTCAGGTTGCTCAAGCTTCCAACAAGTCCTCAACAACCTCAAATGAAGAACTAAGATCACGAAAATGATGAAACATAAGGTATGTTATAGGAGGAGCTTCTGTTCGCTCTAACTCAAGGTAGAGCTGGATTGGGTGCTCCTGCCATAATTAAAAGACTGGATATCATGCAAGCTAAAGCCCTGAGAATAGGTAGTGGGTCGCAATACTCCAATACTTAAGTTTTTGACAGAATTCGCAGAGATGCTCTTGTCGTGAACCGGGCCGCACGGCCATGACAACAAAGGGGGATACACACAAGCAAGTAGTTAACAAAGGGTTTTATTTAACTTAGCATAACATTACTTAGGTAGAATAAACAGCGGCGGAAATGAGTGCAAAGTGTGTATGTGTGTGTGATATGTTGTGTAGTGTCAGGTCAAAACATACTCTTCTACAACCAGCCAAACGGGGTCTCAGGACAGAGCGAGATCCAGAGTGCCTTTTAATTAACAGCAGCACTGGCACGCAAGGCCCAGGTGTTACCAGTGCTGCTGATTACCTCAGGTGTTTCCACTCTCCTGATGACCCTTGGCCACGCCCACATGCAGGGACACGAGCCAGTGGTAGAGAGGGTCACAGAAAGTACAAGAGGTGAACTTGGATTTCAATAATTGATGAACAGAACACCCGGATGGGAAATGGGAAATAATGACTTGCTTCAAAAGAGAAAACTGTTCAGATACTTGGGAGCAACTGGAGAAAAATATGTGTACTCTGTGCGCTTTAACCAGGCCTAAAATTAAGAATCTGATAGAATATCTGCACACAATTTAGTGAAATTCATTTTTCTAAAATTAAATTAATACAAATTTCAAAACCTGTTTTTTCATTCATTCCTATTTTACTTGAAACGAGAGAATACTTATTAATGAATTATTAGATTATGTATTCCTTTAATTCAATTAGAAACTGAAAATCAATATTCGTTAGATATTATTCAATGTAGCTTTCTTTATTTAATTTGACAGTCAGTTGTTGACTACATGCAGATGTTAATACAACTATGTTCCACAATACATTAATATAATCAGAGTCCTGGGTTTCCTCAACATGAAGAGAGGGACGGGTTTAAGGGAAGGACAAGTCATACCAGGGAGGATACATCATTATAGTATAATGCAGTACAGACATTCATAGCAAGTTTACACTGTGTAAAGACAACATGATAATGAGACACATCATTCGCACTAACCCTGAAATACTGTTAAGCAAATAATTTAGCAAACAGTAGAGGGCAGCAAAACACCCTACCGCGTCTAGTCTGCCGAATCCCAAAAAAAGAAGAAGAAGAAGAAGAAGCCTGATCATGCGAACACTTTCAGAATGGTAACCGGTGTCATGTTGTTATTGTTATAGTTATTCAGTGAAGTTTAAGATAACATTATAGCCGAAGTAGAGGGACATGTCCGCTTGTCTTCATTCTATACAACTGTGGCGCCACAGTTGAGCGGTATTGTGTGAAAGCAGCTAATTGTAGTAAAGTCGAAATGTAGCTTAGCATCAGTAGCATGTAGCTCGTTGATAATCATTCTCAATTGCGTTAGCTAGTTAGCTCCATGCTACAGGTTTACTCAGCGACATTAGGGGAGTTGTAATTGCGTCTCAAACAAGGTCAGTCCAGAATTAGTTTTATGTTTTAAATATGTTGATGTGTTTTAATGTCAGGGTACCCAAGTGAAAGATGTCATCATTAAGCCTGAGGCTCCCAGCACACTGCAGCTGGACAAACATGCAGATTACATCGCTGCCTACGGCTCCAAAAAGGATGACTATGTGAGTAAACATCCATCTTATGTGTTACTTCCACTTAACTACTTCCGTGTACTTTTACCCTCGGAATGTTGTCATTGTTTTGAGACAATTGCAGGGAAACAGTTTGAGGGGTGTTCGAAGCCAGGTTCATATTTACATTTTGTGGAACACCTGAAACCAATTCCTCACCCTCGGTACACCAGGGGGAAAACAAAATTACACAGCATGTTCTCTTCTTTTATGTGTCATATTTTACCAAAAATGTTGTCCCTGCCAACAACACCACCATTCCTCACTGTAACCAAAATCCAAATGAATGCATGGTGGCTAGATGATGGGTGTTACCTAGTATTGGCAGTGCAATTGAAATGTAGAAAACTTAAGGACCCTTTTGCTATGTTCAACACACTTTACAATGTCTTAAATGCTATCTGTGTGAACAAAAAAATGTTGTAACTTTAAATATCTGTTGGATATGGCTCCTGCTATATTTTTTTCTTTGCTGTAGAATTAATTCTGTTTTCTGCATATAAACCCTGCCTATGTTGTACACATGGGCCTTTACTGCGTTAATTATTAAAACAATTAGGAATTTCCTATTTAATGCAAATACACTTGTTTAAATGAATAAACAAAGGGAACACCTGTTTCCATAGGCTGTACAGTAAACGGGTCCTGCTCTCCTGTTGATTCGTGGCTTGTTTGTGTTTGTCCAGGAGTACACGCTGTCAGAGTACCTGAGGATGAGCGGCATCTACTGGGGGCTGACTGTGATGGACCTGATGGGGCAGCTCCCCCGGATGAACCGCCAGGAGATCATAGACTTTATCAAAGCCTGTCAGCATGAGTGTGGAGGCCTCAGCGCTAGCATTGGACACGACCCCCACCTGCTCTACACCCTAAGCGCCGTCCAGGTGACTCCATGAAATCTGACTGATTTATTCTTGTTTTCTCATCAACATTTGTGCTGCCAGAGGTTAGAATTGTTGCAGACTAGAAAGACATGAATACTTTGCTGTAATTTGAGGTTGAGATGTCCTCTCGAGGCTTTAATAATACAAATGGGCAGATGCACATTATTATTATTATTATTATTATTATTATAGTGTTGAAGACTGTACAGCCTCATTATTTGTAGTTTTTAAGATCGTTTCTCCTGAAGGGTCTTAAAGCGATGTTTGTGATGTGTCTGTTATCTTGCGGTTTGTCTTATCTGACTTTGGTTTTCATAATTTTTTTAATTTCTTCCTCAGATCCTTTGTTTGTATGACAATGTGGATGCGCTTGATGTGGACAAAGTGGTGGAGTACATTAAAGGGCTGCAGCAGGAAAATGGCTCATTTGCAGGGGACAAATGGGGTGAGCACTAGGGATGGGCGGATGAAGCCTTTTGAAGCATTGAGGCTTTCTTCTTATTTGTATCGAAAAGGATTCAAAGCTTCACTTTGAAGAAAAACAGCGACATCTGGCGGCAGACTGAAATTAAAGCAGCCGTTGACAGTGTGTCAAAGCACTAGCACACCTCAATGTTGCAATCTCACATTTCTGCAGTAAAAGTTAATTAAAGCTGCGTGTTCATTCACAGATTTGATGTTATATACATCGATGTTGTTTTTTTACATTGCAATAAAACTAAATGCTGGTCAATAATATGAAACAACGTGTTCGTGATGGGATTCGATCCCCCCACTCAGAACGGTTTATCATGGGTGTGTTACCCACTAGACTATAGAGGAACACTTGTAATGTAGTTCATTTTTGTATAATATTAAGGCCTTAAAGTTGTATGCCAACATATTTATATATAGTATTTGTCCTTTTTATAGTTTATATTGGTGAGGCAAGATGTCATAGAAGTGGCTGTGGAACGGGCTTATGAACATGGGCATGTCAATCTCTCTCAAACCCCACATTGTTGATTGACACTCAGGCATCATATGTAGCAGAGTTAGGCGCCAAAACGTTCAAGCTGTCAAACGTGTCAAACCAATGAAATGCTTCGTGAAGCACCAGTGACGTTCAAAGCTTCGGACGTCATCAGTCACCTGACCTTTTGTCATATGATACAAGCTCCGACACTTTGAGTCGGCTCACGGCGGTTCAGTAGACTGACACAAGCTTCGGAGCGCTGGTATCGTTTGCCCATCTCTAGTGAGCACCCCATAAATGAGTGAATGCAAGGCATACAAGAAGTTTAGTACAGGTGATAAAATGATAGGCAATGCCAGCCCACAATTTGATTCCTTTTCAAATATATTTTAACAAATATACAATTTAAATAATTATTAGCATTTATCTTGCAGCTGATATCGCAGTAAAACAATATTGTAGTTCTCATTTATTTAGATTATAGTTTGCTTTAAATATTGGTATACAGTTGTGTTTTTACAATGAATGGCTATGCTTTGTCGTTACAGGAGAAATAGACACAAGATTTTCTTTCTGTGCTGTTGCTACACTTGCATTACTGGTATGTATGTCATGTTCAGTTTTTCTTATGTATTTCAACACTGTCACACTTTGTAATCTGAAGATGACACACTTTCTTCCTAGGGCAAGATGGACTCAATAAATGTTGACAAAGCTGTAGAGTTTGTCTTGTCCTGTATGAACTTTGACGGAGGTTTTGGCTGCAGACCTGGTTCAGAGTCTCATGCTGGTCAGGTGAGTCCACCTCTGTACTCATGTAGTGCAAGAGGTGTGCTGTGGGAGTTTCACTTTTCTTTCATTTATTTTTTCAACAAAAGCTGCAACATCTGAAGATCTAACTTTAAGAACTTGCGTGTTAAATTGCTAGTCCCAATATAAAAGTTATCAAACAGATGAAGTATTGTTCACAAGTCACACGTGTGGGCTGCTCTTGTTTGACTCCTAACCCCCGACACTAACAAAATTAAATGTTCACCCTCTGAAAGGTGACTGGTTATGTTCACACTCCTCTTGGGCTTTGACATGTGTTAAAGTCCTTCTCAATTATAACCTTGAAGGTCTTTTCCCTTCTGTCTGTCAGATATACTGCTGCTCTGGCTTCCTGTCGCTCACAGGGCAGCTTCACCAGGTGAACGCTGACCTGCTGGGCTGGTGGCTCTGCGAGAGGCAGCTGCCGTCCGGAGGCCTCAATGGACGACCGGAGAAGGTTTGCGCTCTCCAGATGCTTCACTGGGAAATCAAATGCCTCCTTGTCATTTAAAAACTTTTATCAAATCGGACTAGATTGATTCCTAAAGTAGCTCTGCTAACTCTTATTTCCTCACTGTCTGGAATTTATTTTGAAAGTTGTGGGTTCACCAAACTACAAGTTTCTTCACATTGGAAGAGTTAAAACTGCACCTATCTAGTCTAAAAGTATTTAAAGTGTTCTACGTTAGTACAAAGGTATTTCAGCTAACACTTAAATCAGATTAAGTTCCAATGCTGATTGAGCTCTGGCTTCTTTGTCTCGTTCAGCTTCCAGATGTTTGCTACTCGTGGTGGGTTTTGGCATCGCTGAAAATCATTGGTCGGATCCACTGGATCGACAAGGCCAAGCTGCGATCGTTTATTCTAGCTTGTCAAGATGAGGAGACCGGAGGCTTTGCCGACAGGCCGGGAGACATGGTGAGCTGTCAAACACAACAAACTCCTGCATCCTGCAACAGAAGCTGGAAACGTATTAGACCTTTTCACAAAATCCTGTCTCCTCTTTCATCTTATGTAAGCGTGTCTGCACCTCCATGATTCTTGTCTCATATATTTTTCAACCAGTGAAAAGGTATGAGATCAAAGTTATCTTGCAGTAGATTCGCACATAATTTAAGTACTAGGAGGTTTTAGATCAGATTAGATTCCACGTTATTGCCCATGACCAGAGTGCAAGAGACTGAGACAACGAAATGTAAACTCCATCAGCTGAAACCGCAATCAAAAATAGATCACATTACCTGCATTTTATGAATCATGCAAATACATTGTTGTTCAATTTCACTGTAGCTATTTTATATATACTCTACCACGGTGAGTGTGAGGTGTTGATGTTGGCTTTTGAAGCTTGTTAAGGAGTGGGAGACGACACCAGTTTTCTGACTTTCCGTGCACATTGCCCTGAGTTTGACTTTGTCTACTATATGATGCACATCCTCATTCAATCGTTTATAACTGTCCTTAGGTATTATGTTATAGTGTGTCATTACAAGCCCAGATAATGGAGCATGACATGCAACTCCTTTCTGTATTTGTATCTATTATTCTTATTGAAGCTCCCACCTTCTTGCAGGTGGATCCTTTCCACACTCTGTTTGGAATCGCAGGGCTCTCCCTCCTCGGAGACGAACAGATCAAGCCAGTTAATCCGGTCCTCTGCATGCCGGAGGATGTCCTTCAGAGGCGTGACCTGCAGCCTGACCTCCTCAGCTAGCCCTCTGTCATCATCCCCCACACACCCACACACACTCGTACACAGCTGCCCTGCTGAACAACCCCACTCCCACGGCTGGATGTCGGGAGCAGAGAGCGGAGCACCACACATCTTAGTGTTAGCTACAGACACATTCTAGATGCAGGATTTGGTCTCTGCTCACGAAGGACAAGTCACTTTTGTTGTTTTTACTTCGAGAGGACGGTTTGGAAAAAATGTTTTGAAGTGTGACCATCTTTGCAAAAACCTGAAATCTATTAGACAACGTTTCTTAGCTTTTGCACACATGTTATTCATGCGGGTGAATGATAAAGGAATATTCAATATGATTGTGAACAGATTGTGGATTGAAACGGATAAGCAATAGCACGTTTGCTCTGATTTCAATGTGTTGGGGCTTAAGACACTTGACTGGTTTGAAGACGCCACATCTTTTTTGTTTTGTTGGCAGGATTTGCCTTTTTCCCCGCACCCACTGTTTCAAATAAAAATAACTTCCCTTTATGAAACGTGAGCATGTGAAGGGCAAACTCGTGCCAAGGATATTTAACATCTTATCCACAGTCACAGCTACACTATTTATTTAAATCCATGTTACTCAGCTATGTTGTCATGCAGCTGTGGGCAACGGGTTTAGATTACCCCCAAACTAAGTGTAAAACAATCCTGACATATTTCAGTCTTAAGTTTTGATTCTCAAGCTTTGTTTTAGCTATACTAATTTGGTAAAAATAAAAAAAATTCTTTCAGGAATAAATGAGAATAATGCTGCACTCTTGTCTTACTAAATGCAAAAGTTATCTGTCGTTTGATAACTGTTCATGACAATATAACAGAAGGTAAATAAATCACATGTTGAATCTATTAGTTCTCAGGTTGTCCCCAATTTAAGTGATGTATATATATTGATTGTAAGCCTATAATGTAATGATATGTAATACAGCACAGCTCTAAAGGAACTGTCCTGGTTAGAGATTAAAATCTTAAAAACAACTTGTTGAACTATTAGGTCTTGTTGTGTTGGGAGGCAGTTATCCGAAAAGCTTCTTACTGTTGGCAACTTTGTGTGTGTGTATATTAATGTAACTTATTTTTTAAATCTTGACTGGCAATACATGTTTGGTTTCCTCTCAACAGGGATTCGGGGGTTGTTGTTTTTTGCAATAAATAAGATTGCAGCATTTTTAGGTGGCAGATGCCCATGCTTCAGTATTTTTATGATCTTATCTAGTGAATAAAAATGAGGGAATCTAACCCAGTTCATTTTGGTCACTGGATATCACCAGAACACTCACTGATAAATCTTGTTGGACAACAAAAAGCATCTGCTCAAATAGTGGATTAAACTGTTTGTAAAATGCACGTCTTTTGTTGAGAAATGGCGACTTAGTGAGTGGAAATAACTAAAAGGATTTCTGTTGTAACGTTTCCTGTTTGTAACACGTATTGGGAGTCAACGTGTGAGAAGAAAAAGGCTGGATTTATTGGTACAGAGTAATGCAGACATTTATAAAATTATATTTTAATGCGCTCCTCAGTTACATATGCTATTCATCATTCTCATATCATTTAAGGCCAGTCGCTGACATAATAGTTTTAAATATGCTTCGAAACTGCAAAGTCAAGCGCCCTGATTGTGGGGAAACAACAGTAGTACGCATGCTCAGAAGTGGTGTTGCCCCACCCTAATTTGATTGGCTGATTGACGAGCACTGTTGTCATTGGCTCAGAGTTGGCTAAATTAGTCCGTCTTTTAAAGAAGGCTGGAGCTGTGGGCTCCATGCGCATTATCTTCTGACCTTCAGCACACATGAAGCGAGCAGTTGAACAGCAAACTGAGAACAGGTGTCCAAAGTAGCTAACGCTCGCTATTTGTGACTCCACCATTATTTCTACATTAACCGATAATGTGTGCGCGCGTGTGTGTGTTTGTGAGGGAGATTGGTGTCGTGGAAAGTTTTAAATAATCATCCGAATGTAAAATGTACAGATACTTTTTACGCGATGCCTTTACCTCGTCCCATGTCGGGATTCTTTCTACAAAATTCCATTTCAATTCGCCTCTGTGTGTGTCTGGTTGAGTCGAGTCCACTAGGTGGCAGCCTAATCTTTAGAAATATATTCATTTTCTCACCAATGATATTTGTGAGAATCTGCCGAGATTATGGGTTGTTTGTGATGTGGTTGCAAGCAAAACACTTATTTTTGGTATAGTCTCTGAAATAAATGGGCCTTCTATATAACCAATACACTGAGATGTAACTGCGAGACACTTTTACATTTCCTCATGCATTTTACATCCTACATCACATCCACATTGAGGCTGTAGTAATAATGCTGGCACTCCAGAAGTGCCACTGCTGATACTGTATGAGAAATTATGTTTCATATCCGTGGCAGAATGTAATAATGGCGCGTAAAGGTTGATGCACGCCTGAGGCAGATCGTTCTCTCTTCCATAATTTCTTCCTTGTAGTAGAGATAATGAATTCTCCCGTAATGTGCAGACCGATAAGAAAGTGACACTTTACCTGGAACAATTTCTAACAATGACTTTCATATAATAATTAATGAATGCAAAATGTGAGTCTAATGTTCAAGTGATAACAGTCATTATGTGGAACATTACTTTCTCCATGCGCTAATTATTGCTTCATGAGAGTGAAATACACTTTTTGAATGTGGTTGTGGGTGGTAAGGACGAGACTTGTTGTCAGATGGCTCATGCCACTCTTCTCTGGCCCTACTTCTGTCCCGGCTACATGCATTGTTCACTGAGTGATATTCTCAGTGCAGCTCAGAACTGCTAAAAAAAAAAAAAAGTAATAAAACTGGCAGCCTTGTGAGTTCTCTATTTATTTGTGTATGTGTATAGGCTACAGGGAGCAGTAATCTGTGCCCCCTGGTGTCTGGGCAGAGACAAACATGCTGGTTGTTAGGCTACTGAGAAACCCCACCGGCTCTCATTAGTGAAGAAGAGAGAGATGAAGAGAAAGACAGAAGGTGGAAGAGTAGACAAAAAGAGAGAGAGAGAAGCAGGAAGACAGATGGATTGATCACAGCCTTCACCCCTCAGCCGTGTTTGTTTGTAACGAAAAGGCGCAACCCATTTTCCCTCCCTCTCCTCTTCTCAGGCTTGTCATCTTCTTGTTATCTCAGCACAAAATGCTGGGGATTAGTCCAGGCCACAGGGACTGAGCCAAATGCTGCCGAACCACAGGCAGCAGACAATCACTTAATAAATGTTTAATTAAACCGCTGCAGTGTTGTGTCTGAATGACTCACACGTTTGGTGGAAAATGGAAATGCTTTCAAACGTCTCCACAACAGATCCATGGTCCACTTTTCACCCAGTCTGGTTATTATCAGGGGCTGACATGTTGTTGTTATTGTCCCCCAACAGCTCTGGCGTAGTGTGATTTTATAGCTCACCACTTGGAGAAAGTTAGTTTCCACTGAATTCCTAATTTACCTCATGTCGTCACGTCACTGTGGAGCTTTTCACCCACCAGGTTGCAACAGTTTCTGGTTGCTTTGGTCAAAGTGCTGCTGTCCTCTGACACATCTGTCACACATCCACCACAGTGCTTTGGTAAAAGTGGAAGAATGTAAGCTGATGTCTATAAATCCAACCGACTCTTCTAAACTGAAATTCTGCAGCTTTCGAGCTGAGGAAAACAAAACATATGCCCTCAAAAGAAACTCACTGAGCTCTGCTGAGGCCTCAGAGGCCATCTGTCTGTTAAGGAATCCATCGTTATTTTTGCAGCTTACTTCACAGGGAATAACTCAACATTTTTGGGAAATACGCATACTCCTTTTGTTTTCAGAAGGTCAGATGAGAAGAACACTCTCTCGTCTGGTAAACATGAGTCTCTCGCTAGCGGCCTATAGCTCAGCGTAACACACAGACTGGACACAGCAAGCCTGGCTCTGCTCAAAGGGAACTGAACAGCCTTCCTTTAGGGCTGATGATTTAAAGTCTTATTGTGACGTTTCGTTGCTCGGCAACCAATGGAGACTCCAGGACATTAAAACTCCCGCTGAAAACCACAATGTTTTGTTTTTACACTGTTTTTCTATTTGGATCAAGCAAAAACTAAATACCTTGTTAATAAGCGAGTTTGAGAGGTGCTGGTCGCTGTCTGGCTAGCCGCTTCTTCTGCACTAAGATAAGCTGAACTAAGTCGTTCCTTCTTCTCTCATTTGTAGTCGTGTTGATATTAATGTATGTCCAACATTCACTCTCTTTTAGCTGTTTTTGGTCTCTAAGCAGCTCCCGGAGTGACAGCTTTCACATTGTCTTGACAATGTATGTTATTAAAAAATTAGTGATTATATAGATGCTTTAAAAAAAAAAAAAAAAAGAATCCTGAACATTTTTGATCCGAAAGAATCTTCTCTTGACAACACTATGATAGTTGAACCATGAATTGTGAATCTAGAGAGAAGCATCGTTTTACTGCCGCTGGAAATTATCTTCAGGCTGAACTAAAAACATAACTTGTGCTGCTGAATGAATGATATACTCTCGAAGTGCGTACACTATTTATTGATCCACAGGGCACAGAGTTATTTTTTATTCTTTTATCATCCATTGTTTTCGAGGTAAACTCACCTGAGCTCCCTCCGGGCAACAACCAGCCTGTAGAACGCTGAACAGCTCAGCTCCTCTTGCTCAAGAGCGGCACACATCTTGAGGTTTTGTCTTTTGCTGAATATATATAAGATTTATTTTATGAAAACTTCATTGTTGACCTTGGCAGCTGACAAAACAGTCAACGTCAAGGTGCTTTTAGAAGCTGTTGTGGAGCTGTGGGTCAGCTCAGTTTTGTTGTTGCATTTCAACTTCTTGTACATGTTGAAAATGAAAAGTTACTCATATGATATCACATCTGCATTTTCACGGCCACTGAGACAAGTGTAACTGCTACCAAATGGAGGGAAAAAAGTGTTTTGTCAACTCCACATTTGGCCTACGATTTATTGTTTCAAAAAAGTGTTAGGACCATTTTTGGCGGGTTTTTAGCCTTTACTGGATACTGGAGACAGGAAAGTAGGAGAGAAGGGACGACATGTTCTACATCATGCTGTCTTTAACAAAAATGTCATAATTGTGGTGCTGTTGAGCTGTACTGTAGAGATGTGACTCACCAACAAAATTCAAGAACCAGCTGTCACTATAACTTAATACATTTCAATGGCATTCTCCAAAATTATACAGTTGAAGCAACACCTTTCTAAAACAGTCGAACAAAAAACATTTGAACCTTTATGATTTATTGCAGGACTGTTGTAGCCCATTAGACTGCATTCGTTTTAGATTTCGCGTGAACACATCATGATAACGTAATAATTTACCTTCGCCCAACACTCCTTTTTACTGAACAGAGCTTGAACGCATCACAATGTAACTGAACGGAACCTTTGATGGCCGTTAGTGGCGCTAGTGATTGCCACCGTCAGCGTTCCTCTTGTCAATTTAAACACGGATTGGTTGTTTACAAAGTAATATTATCAGAGATCGAGGAATAGTACATGGTATACTATAGACCCGAGCATAGTTTCTAAGATGACATTGCTAACAAATAACGTTGTCTTCTGTCTCAGGATCTACAAATAAGACATGGCACAAACACATCTCTTTATAATCGTCCATTCAGAATTCAGAACAACTGGTGAGAAATTAAGGACATTTGACTGAAGTCCTTAAAATCCTGTCATAACCACTAAGAGGCAGTAAAGCACAACTGCTGCACAGACCTACTGCATGACAATGGGGACATTTATCAGAGGGTTGTTTTCGGAGACAGATAGAGATACTGTCAAAAAAGAAACAATACAATGACCTTAAAGCTACTCAAGGGCAACATAACCTAAACATAATATGAATATAAACGACGCTTGTGTTTTAAGATGAATCATTACACACATTATCAGAATGAGACAGCATGAAAAAGAACACATGGTAATTAGATTTCAATTCATGCTCCCTTTCAGTGGCAGGAGAGGCAAATCTGTCATATTGAGTCAAGATGATTCATCCTGGTAAGCTGTCTGGGGAGCAGAGAAGGAACATGGGACAGCAGCTTATCCGCTGTGTCTGTAGCTAGAGGCAATCTGATGTGAGAGTACATCCTCTGTGCCGAGTCGTCGTCTGAAATGCTCCACTTGTGTGAAAGTGCTGCATGAGTTGCACTCCATTCAAGTCACAGCGAGACTATACCTGTTCTAGAGAGTAACGATTGGATTGCCACTACATTTTAAATGGTTCATTAAAAGCTAATTAAGAGGTTATTTACACAAGTGTGAAATTTAACACAGTGAAAGTTAAAGAATTACTTACTTTTTTAACAAGGCAGCAGAACAAAGAGTACTGAATGTTGTAGAAGCTTTTAGATAGCAGAGATGACAGCAAAAAGAAATGATCTAAAAGAGAGCGTTTTATTAACAAAAGTTGAAATGATGGAACAATCCGTGCTGCCATGCTGGTACATTTCTATGGGAGTTTAGATCACAGAGCAATCTTCTTGTTTTTTGACACTGGACACTGGACCGGACTGAGGAGAGCAAAGCTTGTCATGTTTATTTTGTAATCGTTGAGCATTATAGTAGCTGCTCAACATCTAAGACAGGGAAACATGCAGTGATGTACAAACATCATTATTTTTATGTTATCCTCTTCTGTAACATACTGAAACACACTGGTTATTTGGCGTAAAGGTTTACACCCACTAATTGAGATTATTTGTTTGAGTAAAAGTAAAACTCCAATCTACAGATGCCCTCTTTCCAGACCAGTCTCATCCACACTGGCAGACTGTGAAGAACGACTTGTCTCCATCAGCTGGGAGCCTCCCCAGCTTTGTGCGTGTGTCTTTCAGCACAGGGAGAGGGTTTCAGTCATCATCACTCAGGCATCCTCTTACTGGGCTCACTGGACTAAAGCCTGGGAACCAGACCAATGGTGACCATTCTCATCAAGCAAATGGATCCAGGTACTCAGGAAATCAGAGCCCTGCTTCTCAGCTTGGTGTCCAGTATTTTTAGATACTAGCTCAGAGAGAAAAAGTACTGAACTGGAATGAAATGTCCCCACTGTGCACATTTTTTATTCTTTATTTATTCTTCACAGATTAGAGAAAAAAAATCAAAAAAGTAGGTAACTTTTCAAAAGTATGACTAATATTCTCTATGGTCCATTTTTACAGTGCATGTTATCGTATTGATTATACAATAATATATATATATATATATATATATATATATATATATATATATATATATATATAGTATTGATTATACAATAATATATATAAATCAATACTACATCATAAACCCATATCTGATGAAAAGGTGTGAAAACAAAAGTTCTTAAATATTAACATTTCAGTGCTGCTTGATAGGCCAGTCGGTAGGTTCTTCCCCCACTTTAGTCCCTATTGAAATATCTCAATTTTGATTCACACAATCGTGTACCCTTCAGGATAAATTATTCAAACTTTGATGATTATCTGACTTTTCCTCTTGCACCATCATCCGATTTTAATGACATTGTTGCCCTTTATGACCTGCAAAACAAATGATATTCCCTCCAGCCTGAGCTGCATGATGCATGTGGTGCTAATTAGACAATGCTAGCATGCTAACCCTTTAAACTAAGATGGTGAGTACAGTAAACATACCTGCTAAACATGCACATGAGCATTAGGTCAAAGCACAGCTGTGCAGAACCACTATCTGACTCTTATTCTGTGTCCCACATCAATACCAAATCCAAGCAGGTGTTGCAAACAGAATTTACTTTTTGAGTTTGCGTTTGAGGAGTTGCTCACAGATGCCAAAAATGTAAACTTAACATCAAACATCTCTGTGAATGTTAAACCCAACGCATCAGCGTGCGTATTGTCTTTAAAACGTATCAATACGTATAAGTATTCAACTTTAAACCAAACAATGTATTGTATAAGGTTTTATGTTTTTATTGTAGACAATTAGTATATATTTTATAATGGGATGTCACAATATCAGATTATCACTGTTACCGCAATTTCATAACAAATGATAATAACTAACTTTACATATCGTGTGTTTTGTCTCTTTCTGTTTTCGCAAATGTATATATAAGACGATTTAAGTCTGAACACAATATTTTCATGTGTATTATTAACATGATGATTTAAATATCTCTCTCATCAATACTAGTGTATTTTGACATACGTAATTGCATACATTTAGTATCTTGTATGAAACTGGGACACAGCATTGTTTCCATTAGGAAGTATTATCTATAAGACGTTGTGTTATGTTCCCCAGCTTTCCTGTGGCTGATAGCGCTTTATCACATCCAAAAAGATGACGGGGTATTATCCACAGTCTCTTAATCACCCAGAGGTCATTTCAGATGCGTGGTCTGCAGACGACCTTGACTTTCTCTGTTTGAGCGGGACACGCATGCACTGAGAGTTTAATCCGTGGTGTGGCTCTCTCAGAGTTTGAGGATTACATTTTTCATGCTCTGTTTGAAAAGCTTTAACAGAGAAGAAGAGTGAGAGTGAGATTTGCTGATAACCCCAGTAGAGCTTTTGATTTGGTGAGAGGACCTGCTCCACACCTGGCAAGGTTGAAGAGAAAATAACTGAGAAATGTAATTAATGTGCTGACAGCACCAGCAGCCGGTGGTTGCCTGCTCAGAGGGTTTGAGTGTATGTTCCTCTTTCCACCGGCAAATGTTTGTACCTCGGTGAATTCGTGCTTGTTTGTGTTGCAGTAATTACAGATGGGGTCAAATATAGCCTGTTCGAAAAAAAAGAGAGGAAAACTCAGATTGGTTTCTTTCATTTGCAAACAAGACTGACATCTTGGAAAAAGTCTATTTACTCAAGGTGTCATGTCGTCTGGCAGAATGGCAGACTGCAGCTGAACTCAATTACAGCCTCCCCGTATAGGCAGTCAACACACAATGGCAGCGTCTGAAGAACGTATGAGTTGAGTTTTTGTGAAAATATACAGAACATCAAAGAACAGCAAAGATTAAATGTAAAAATAGGTTGTCTGGAGCCGGGCCTTGTGCTCCTTTCCTTGGTGTATTTAAATGGGTCTAAATCATCTATTCAAACCTTTTTCTGGGATGAATTCTGTCTGGTCCAAAATTCTTTTTTGCTAAACATATTTTTATTCAGGTGTAGAAATCATCCTTTCACAAACCTCCTATCTGCATTCATACCATTTGAATTGTTTGACCGTAGACTGTAAACATTGCAGCTGTGAACGTCCTCCTAAAAAAGTGTCTTTTTTTTTCTCCATATAATATATAAGCGACAGACGGCGAGACAAGAGGATGACATGAAACAAGAGAGCTTAGGAAGACTCGCAGTCTTCAGTAAATTGATTACAATTGAGATAAATTGAGATTTGTCATAACATAACATCTGCATTAACAGGTGTTATTATTTACTAGTCAGAATTGTAAAAGTTGTGACATAGGCTTTTCAGTCTGACCATACCAGTGAGTGCATTTCATGAGCAAGAATAGCCTTCTACCAATGAAGCCCTTCTTTTTCCTCATAAAAGGTCAAGATATCTGCTTCCTGTGTCTTAACATGTTCTCCCCATATCGGCTCGTGTTTCGTCTTGGTGCTCCTGTTTCCTCCCAAAGTCCAAAGACATGTAGAAAGCGTGGACTGGACCCTCCGTTGTCAGCAGTGTGAATCTGTTGAGTGACAGACAGCAACTCGTCCTCCTGCAGGGACCCTGAACAAGATAACCACATCCTGAGAATAGAAGCATTGGCACATCTGTTTCCTGGAATTCAATTTCATTCATTCAATTCAGCACTTCATGAAAACATATAGTATGTCCCGAGTTTATCTTTCACTGAACCGTCTCCCCACCAGATAACATAAATATTCTCAGATAAGAAACCCAGCTGACATGACACCAGCACAGTAGCCTGAATGCAAGAGTTTTATTTCTCATTTTATCAGTATGACTGAGAGAAAAGGTACAGTGTGTGCCTCACTTGTATTAGGATACATTTGGGTAACCATTGGTTCCTTTAAAAGAGCATTTACCGTTGGCAATCTTACAAAGAGCCCTGCTATCTCACTTTAAAAACCACTGCGACTGGACATTTTTAATGCAGTAAAAGAAACAGCACATGGAGGGAGGAACCGACTCCAGTGCAGAGTTATCACAGCATAGTCGGCCTCAAACCTGGACTTACATTATGTTGTATTGGCAGGAAGTTTCAGAAACTAATTGTTTTACCAAAGTAATATCTTCCCACAAACTATGTCCTTGTTTTCCGCATAATAGCTTGGTTTCACAATACAATATCAAAAAAGTACCACAGTTTGAAATCTCGCTCTTGTTCACCTTCCTCAGTCTCCGCAGGAAGTGATGGCGTTGCTGAGCTTTCTTCGGGAAAGTGTGATTTTCTCAGACAATCAGGAATGAAGAATTAAGTCTCTGAATCAAAGTTGTCTTTGTCCGTTTATTGCTTGCAAGGGAAAAGTATGTGACAGAAACCCAAGACCGTCTGTGACAAGATTTTCAACGTGGTAAAAGTCACAGGCATACGGATACAGAGGGGGAGCGACACCCTGTTCCACAGTACATGGGCACACAACTAATCAAAAAACAGTTCCTGTTCTCTGCAGAGTCAGCATATTCCTCACAAACAAAATGCAATCAACTCTTAGGTTTGATGTACTCAGTCTCAAGACAGAGGCCTCTCAAGACAGTGGCCTATTGTATATTCCTGCCCTGTGACCCTACACATCACTTCCTGTTTACATCGCCATCTGACTTTTATTAGGCGCAAACAATTCTCCATGCAATTTCTGCTTCTACTTTTGTAACATAAGTAATGCTATATTTTACCATTACAAAAGCTATACCGACTTTCGCCGGAGGTGCCATTGATTGTCAGCGGGAGGTGCTCACCGTGGCCTCTTCTGACGTCAATGACCATAGCCCTGGTCTTTCCCACGTTTATGGAGAGGTTATTGTCCTCGCACCACATAGCTAGATTCTCCAACTCCTCTCTAGTGTGCTTCATCGCTACGAGACTCATCACTGACGCGTCTTCAGCATGCTCGATGACGTGGTTGAAGCTGGATCTGGCAGAGCCGTCATGAGTCAGCGGGGAGAACGGAGGTCGACTGAGCGCTAAGGGTGATGGTGCTCGACGTTCTCCTGATCTACTGGGTTGTTCAGGTGAGAAAGTCCAGGCTCCAGTTGTCAGGAGGTGTCTTGAAGCCCTGTGTATTCAGATTCCCTATTAGCCGTTATGGAATGATTTGTAATAAATGCTGAGGTAAAAAACTATGAACAGCATTTTAATGTGAGTGTACTTCTTTTCCAAGTGGGTTTGGGTCCAGTGCAGGGAAGAGAATATTGTATCCTTAATGGACTGGTTGGTCTGATCTCCAAATTGGTTGGGGTCTAAGGTTGGGTTAGGATGGATCTGATGCACTGCATGACGAGCCTAATGTCAGTGCAGGGGGGCGGTTGTCATTTAGGCATAAAACATGGGACATTTTTGGCACAGGTACGATGGTAGCGGACTTGAGGCACTTGTGAACAGCAGCCTGGCTCAGAGAGATGTTAAAGATATCTGCTTCCTGGTGTCTCTAAACGGGTCTTGTTGTCTTGGATTATGTTGTTTATCTATTGATTCAAAGTTGGTTGACAGTGGACTCAAGGTTTTGCTTTAAAGATTAAAATCTCCACCACTGATCTAGAAAAGTAAAGAAGAGAATGGAGACCATTTGATACTGCTGCAGTGTTCATTGGTGTATATGTGAATCCTGCAAATATACTATATGTCAGGATCTGTAGTGTTGTTTCGTGTTTCCTGTCTTATTTTGAAGTCCTTGTCTCTCGTGTCCTCTGTTTCTCTTCACTTCCTGTCCCTGTGATTGTCTGCCCTGTTCCTGATTGTTTCCTCCTGTGTCCAATCACCTGCACCAGCCCTCTGTATTTAAGTCCTGTTCATGTCATTCCCCTTTGTCGGTTCGTCTTGTCTAGATCGTGGAAGATCTTGTGTGCATGTTTTGTATCCTGGTTTTTTGGAATCCTGTTTTGGAATCCTGTTTAGCAATAAAAGTTGCTTTTCCATCGTTGACGGCGTTTGGGTCCTGTGTTTCAAGCTGCACATAACACTATACTGTACTGATGTTAAGATTATTGGGGCTGGGTTTTATTTTTCACCTTGTGCTAATATGCATTCTATATATTCTATTTCATTTTATTTTTAATTTTTAATTCGTAGCCTTTCATACGTTTTATTTACCTTTGTGCTGCATTTCTTGTGTGGAAGGTGCTAAACAAATACAGATTATTATTATTATTATTATTATTATATAATGATCTCTTGTTTATTCAACACATTGAAAAACATTTTTTTATTTTATTTCAACTGCAGAAAAGAAAGATTTCGTGTGGAAAAATGCAGCTCGTCTACAGACTGATTTTCAGACTTGATGTAAAAGCAGAAGTCAGGAAATCAGCGGTCGTCACGTGACGCTGGAGGGGGCGGGGCTCTGCGTCGATGCCGGCCAGTAGCAGCGCAGCTTCAGTCCAGGTCCCAGCAAGCTCCATGGGGGAAAAAAAAAAAACCCGACAGAGGAGACGAATAACGGTACACTACAATATTTATGGAGCCGATCCCCGCGTGTAACTGCGCCGCATCTGCGTGTCCTCTTGTGAGGCAGACGTGAATACATGTGTTGGGAAACGGACGCGGTGAACGGCATTTTGGGGCTGACGAAAACAAGCGGTCCACCATTGTCTGCATAGAAATAAGAATGGCCTGGATGTGCAAGGTAAGAGGGGGGTTCTCTCATATAACTACAACCAGAAAGGGGAAAAGGGAGGACAAAACGCACACGAATCTCCTGGCGTGGTTGGCTTCAGTTTGCCTGTTAGCAGATGTGAAATGTGAGCTGCTTGTGGTGATGCTCCGTGGAGGCAATTAACCCTCCTCTGCCTTCTGTCTGGTCGCCGGTTTTTTGGGGGGCGACTCTGAATTTGGGATTTAAGCTCGTGCACATGAAGTAAAACCAGGCCCTCGTATTTGTTTTGTTTTTTTCTTCTTGTTTTTCTTGCATTTGGTTCATGTTTAAGTGTCATTGCTCGTATTAAAAAGGCCATGCAGCCATGCTGTGTTCACAACGTGCCTCATGACGTGTTCAGGTGTTCACATTATGTGAGGAGTTTACAACATCAGCCACAGCTGCCTTTACAGATGAGGAGAAAGTTTACAAAAGTTCCTCAGTGACTCTTACTGTCCTCTTTGTTTCATCAATTGACTGTAGTTCAGTTAATATTATTCATTTACAGATGTTGGCATTATTAACACTGTCAGAGCTTAAAGGGTAGTTGTTGGTCATATATGTCACAAAACACAGGACTGCTGCAACTAATACTTCTCATTATCGGTTAATCTGCTAATGTCTTTACAAAATGTCAGAAACAGATGAAATATGTTGTTTTATCAAACAAACTGTTTGCAAAGTGCCTCACATTTGAGAGATTTAAATCACCAAATGTGTGGTATCTTTTTTTTCAATATCTTAATGAAGCATTTTGTCTCTAAAATGTCAGAAAAGAGTGGGTAACTGTTGTCCAGAATTCCAGGTGACCTCTTCAAATTGCTTTGAGTCCGACCAACAGTGCAAAACACAAAGTAATCAGTTTTACAATCATCGATAACAACAAATTAATTATTTCATTTGCAGGGACATAAAGCAGAGACAAGCAGCAAATCTTAATATTGGGGAATATGGAACAAGATAATCACTTGAGTCTTTTGCTTTAGAGGGACGATGATGATTTCAGTTCTAGTTGATGTCTGTGTAGGTGTGTGTGTCCATCTTTCACAGGAACATACGGTACTTGCTCACGCACACATTGTTAACACAGCGTTGATAGCTTGCACAGTAAATGTTGCTTTCCATAACATTTCTTTAGGTAAAATACACACATCTTTGTTATCAATGACTAACCAACCATCAAACAGTTAAGGATATCTAATAATATTCAAGAGGGCTAACGTCAGCCTGCTCTCTATATTATTGTCACGCATTTGCACTGTAAAGCCAGCGTTAGCCAGCAATATCGCTGAAGATATTAAAGTTATGTCGCCTACAGTGAAGTCTTATACTAACCTAACTCTGACAGGCCATACCATTTGGTCCAACCAGTTATAATCAGTCATTAATAAGTTTGTCATAATTGCATTCTGATCAGCGATAATAGGTCGACCTGCCCTGTTTGGTTATGTTTCATGATGTATCTGTCTTCAGTTGAGCTCCATGTAGCTGCTGGACAGAGCCATGATCTCTTTGGAGACCAATAACAAGAAAAATAAACACGCATGTTTAGATAAAAAATATTAGTCAAAATCACTCAAAGTGTGTGTTTTTTTTTTTATCGTGAGAAAGCATTTCTCAGATTAAATGGTTTATAGTGGGACTTGCAATGCCTGCCCCATTCACTTAAATAGAACTGGCACCAAAGTCTGGCATCAATGCTAAATAGGAACGCTGTCCCGAAGACGTAATGACCCTTCCTTGTTAATGCGGTAGCTGACAGGAAGTAAACTTCCACCAAAGCTGGACAATAGTGAAAAGGTCTAGATAATGAAGTATTATTTTGATTAGATGTTTATAAAAAGGGTTTAGTAAGAAAAGCAGTTTTATGTTCTGTAATGTGAAGCATTGAATTGGTACAGGAGCTGCAACTAATTATCATCATCATTGAATAATCAGTTGTTTGGTCTATGAAATGTAAAATAAATTGTGAAAAATGGCCACTACAGGTTAAAGTCAACATCATTTTATGCCCGACCAACAGTCTAAAATCCAGAGATATTTCTCTTACTTTCTTATAAGACAAAGAAAAAAAGAAAAACCTTATAAATGAGAAGCTGGAACTGGGGAATACTGGATATTTCTCCTTAAAAAATGACTGAAAAGATTAAGCAATTATTTACATAGTTTTAGCTTTAATGTAATTGGCACTGAAACTCAGGAATTGTGTGGAACTATCATGATATGCCAAATTATGTAAAATGTCAGAGTTGCAATTTGTTTCATTTGAGCATAAACCAACTATTTATGTGTAAAATAACTGTAGCGTGTTAGAATCAAACATTTTGACAGAAAAATTGGAGATCAAATAATTACAGTGTGATTCTGATGAATCTCACTTTAACGTTAATGTTGAATCATAGCCCAATCTCTGATCTGTTGCATAGTGACACCCAATGTTATTGTTCTCAGTGTGCTGGTGAGGCAATTGACGTTTTAATATCGTTACAGATGAATTCATCGTCAGTCATTCCTCTCCATTCAGAGTCCACATGTGTGTGTCTTAGACAGTGCCTCACTGTTAGACCTTATGTTTGATCTGTATTTTATCCGACCAAAGTTAACAGTTTTACAGGTTAACAGAGTTCTCATTCATTTAAAGGCACTTTGTTTCCTGTCAATCCTCCAACGCCCACAGGAAGAAACAAGGCTGTCAGCAATGTGTCACTTTACAAATTCACTCAGGCTGTTTTTCTTATCTAAGACAGGAGATCATTTCACACTTGATTTGACACTGGAATATTATATTATATTTAAAAATGTTACAAGAAAATGGAACATGTAATTACACAGTACAATTTGCAGAGTGACTGAAGGCAAAGTGGACAGAAGTAAATGAGCTGTAACCTTCGATTAAATGACACCAGTTTTCTTGTTTCTTGTTACATGAGTCAGATGTGGCCGGTGGTTATCAGTCCGTAAATAAATCCTGTCCAACACATCGTCAGACTGAAATACCCACAAGTCAAAATGCTGCTGACAAACTATAGATAACCGGGCATCGTCTATTATTACGGGATTGAGTCTGTATCTTCAGATGTCAATCTGAAACATGTGTTAGGCCAGCCACTGGTTTAATCTTCAACATATTGTATTTTATACACTGATCATATGTTTTTTTTTTTTTTTAAACTAGTAACTATCTGTCAAATAAATGTAGTGGACTAAAAAGTACAGTATTCCCATCTGAAATATAGGTGTAGAAGTATAAAGTAGCATAACATGGAAACACTCAAGTAAAGTACACATTGTACTTCAGTAAAAGTACTTGGCTACCTTTCACCACTGTGTTCAGGTGCATGAGAGGATGCATGTCCCAGAGTGGTTGATGACACACAGCGGTTTGACTCTCAGTCTGCGACTTTACTATCGGTACACGAGGCCTGCAGATAGTGCTCGGCCATCAGGGTTCCCTCTTTGTTAGCTTGTGTTTTAATTGTGCGTGAGTTCATCCGTGAAGAGCTGTGCTCGATCTGGGAAAGGCTGTGGCTGTTGTCCTCCACCATGACGGTCCAGGATGATCTCTCTGTCACGTCTCATGGAAAGATGGAGATTCTGCTGTTCCTCCTAACTAAATGTGGCAGAACAAGGCCAGCGAAGCAAGCTTTGTTGACGGGTTCATGTGGGTACAAGCAACTAGAAAGAACACAAAGGAGACAAATTAATGAATGCATGCACACACACACAAACACACAGTCGTTTGTGTGTGTGTGTCAAGAGGTGTTGTAACAGCTACGGGGAGTGTCCCAGTTCTTAAGAGTTCCAGGGATGAATGGCAATTCTCTGAGTCCCCCTTGTCCCATGTGATTGTGTTACAGCAGACGGCAGGCTGATAAAAAGTGCACCGACGCAGTTTTAGAGAAAGCGCGAGGCACTGGCAGGATGTTGAATGAGGCTCAGGCTTATTTTCAAAGGGTTATCAAATCCATGCTCAGATTTCCATTTGTGCCATTCTCTCCTTTTATCCGTTTTTCTTCTTGAACGTAAAGTTTGCATGAGATCTTTGATTGTTTTAAAGTTCTGGCTGTACTGGGTCCTAAAGGAAAACCTGATTTTATTTTTTATTCATATGGGTGTTCTACAGATCAATTACTAATAGTTTACTCTATTCCATACAATAATACAAGTAACTCTTTTAACTTTTAAAAGTTGCTTTATAGCTGAAGTTCAGTTTTACTCATAAATATGTGAGTCAATAAAGAGTGTAAATCTTCAAACAGGAACTATGTTTGCAAGATTTACACTCTTTATTGACTATTAGGTTATTGCAGACATATCGGTTTGTATGTTGTTCGATAAGTTAGAATAAATAATACAGGATGGTAATGTAATAGGTAAAAGGTCATTTAGATACAGTGTCCCCATTATGTAGTTTGTCCACCAGAGAGCGGTGAAGATTTAAATGTATCTCTGTCAAATGTTTGGTATGTATCTTGTTGACATTTCTTAAAAAACAAATAAACCTAATATCAGTACCCTCTACATGAATGCAGCACCAATTAGGTTATAGTTTGTGATTTGAGCTTGTGATTTGATTGGCTCTTGCAGTCTGATTATTTGAAACCTGGGGGTGAAAGGGACCTCTCCCCCTCACCTGAATCCACTATGTCAGCATAGAGGGGGTCGTATGCTGTCCAGATTGTAGAGCACATTTGTGATTTGTGATATTGAGCTGTTTTTATTTAATTAAATGGATTTGACTGGACTTCCAAGACAGCTCATGCTAGCTAGACCCTCTCCTTTTATAATGCAGGATCTACGCTGAGTGTGAGAGATCTGCCGATGACTCATCGTGTTTGGAAAAACATGAACGAAAAGTAAACGTTTAATGGAAATCAGGGCTAACATAAGCAAACTGTTCGGTTTCGGCTGGACCCAAGCGCAGACACAGGTACTACAAGGTTGGGTGAAGGTAACGGAACACTGATGAGATGATAGGACATGAGGTGAGTACAGGCAGAACGGTGAGGTGGCGTGAGGTGCGGCGGCTGAGTAGGCGTGGGAATCCTGGGCACAGGGAACGGGTTAGTAAGAAGTCAAAACACAATGTAACGTACGAGAGTAATCTAAATCCTAGAGAGGCCGTGAGTCTAAGTACCACTGGAAACGGTGAAATAATCTGGCAACTGGAGAGAGGGAAGCCGCAGTGTTTTAACAGGAAGGAACTGATGATGTGATTGAAGACAGGTGCTGGAGATGACCTGCAGGTGTGGAGATGAGGCCACGCCCCATGGCCGTGACACAAGCTAGGTTAAGATATAGGCCGATAATGTTTTATATATATATATATATATATATATATATATATATATATATATATATATATATATATATATATATAAATAATAGAACACATGAAAACAAATATCAAATAAAGCACTGTGGTAGACTGGTGAGATGTAAACTGGTAATAACATTGAATAAAACACAGTTATGACGTTCTCTGTATTTCAGTCAACAGTTAATGTCATGATAAACGGGCGGAGGCCTGAAGCTAATGTTGTGAACCATATTGTTTAGACTGTATTAACAAGCAATTGAGCCCGAAAATTGTTCTGACTACTGAACTGTCAACAAAGGCATTGGCAAAATGGCTGCAATGCCTCCATTGCCTCCATTGCTGGCTGCTGTATTGGTGTTTTAAATGAAATACAATTTGAACATATAATTTACTTTATTTCAAGAGTAGCTAATAGCCTGTAAAGTGGTGTGGCTACAGGGTTAGCAGTGGGGTTAACAAGAACACGTCCAAGTTTCTACGGGAGGCCACTAATATGTCATGTCAGAAAAAGCCTTTCATACAGTTTTTAAAAATTGACAAAATATGTCCAATAGCTGGAGAATAATTTATACTTCATTGACTTAAAATTTCAAGTTTAACTGAGAGAGTCTTTGTCTTCGGCGTTGCCGTCCATTCTCTACGATCCCCTTTGAGCTGACGGTACCATTTAAGTATGTGGCTTCTTTATCATGGTAATGTACCTACATCTGTTGCACACACACACACACACACACACACACACACACAGCTGAAGAAGAAGCTAGCGAGGTTGAGCTCGTTCACAGTGGTAACCAAGGGTGATACCCTTGCTCCAGATATGGCGTTAATCCAGCAGTCGTGGTCGTAGGAAGTGGGCCAGCAGATCCATTGCTCATACCAGAAGTCTTACCAACATCTGGCAAGACTTAAGGCTTTGCTTGATCTCCCTCTGTGCCGTTGGCCATGTTGGTCAGGTAGTCTGTAATCCTGGGCGGTTTAATCATGTGTAACTCCGTCGGTTTGAGCAGCGCTGGTCATTTTCTTTCTGTTCCCAAAATACAAAGAAAAGACGGCAAGAGTTTAATGAAAGAGGTGATAAGGCAGCCTACAAATTAAGTTCCACTCTGTAATGGAAGCATCTAATTACATGTCACTCTCTCAGAACCTCGAGGCTGTAACCTCTATTATTACTGCACACGCGTTCACAATTGCGCTCTCTGAAGCTGTAAGGTCAAGGTTGACGTTTTATTCTTTAATTACCCTCAAACGAGAAGACAGAGCGGACATTCATGAAGAAAAATAATTAAGTGAAGTTATTAATCTGCCATTGTTCTCCCAGACATCAGGAGAAAGTGCAAAAACATTGTAATCATTATCCTAGAACATGTAGCGTTTTCATTTTAAAAAGATTGCTTGGCCCCTCACTCACGAGAGCACCAGTATTACCTGCCTTATTCTTACAGACGTGGCTTCATCCAAGACATTTCAATTATGATTTTAGCTTCCAAAGATTATGAAAAGAAGATTATCGACATGCAACGGTTATTGTGCTGCATTTAAAGCAATGCGTTTCGTCCCACTCGGCGGGTCCGAGACAGCCGCTCCGTGTGGGAGGATCCCTTCGTGGGAAAACCACAGTGTTTTAATCCCCATAGCTCTGAACATAGCTATAAAAGCAGTGCATTTTTTTCCCCGATTTCAAAAAACATCTCAAGCTCCTCCATTATCTATTGATTTTCTCCGGGGTCAAAACAACTTGAGATGCTCTTTAATCTTCTTTTCACCATCAGTTGGTGGTTTTAGGAGGGACGATTTTCAGATAATCAGCTGACCACAGTGTTTGTTTTTAACCACCCCTGTCTGATGCATGACACACACACACACACACACACGCACACACACGTCCCTGCGAACATCAAGTTCATCAGGGTTTAAAGGGTCATACACTGTTTTTAGATTAAGACTTTAACACTTTGCTCTTCAATCAGCTAACTCCCACTCATAGTTAAAGACGTGTAAGTGCCATCAGTATATATAGTATGTGTGTATATATATATATATATATATATATATATATATATATATATATATATATATATACAATCTGTGAGTCAGAGAGAGGGCTGCCAAGACGGCAGGTTGTTGGTGATCAGATGGCATCATCCATCCCCGATGGTTCCCTGAGAGAGTTGTGGAGTTTGGGGTTTGAACATGATCCAGGAGGTGATTTGCTAACTTACTGCTGAGTGAAAATGACAAATACCGGATGGGCTTCACATTGTGAATATATGAAGGAATGACCGGTGGTTGCTTGGACCTGTGTGAGATGTGACAGTGTGAACAAGCTGTTGGTACTGAGATATGTGTCTGGTTTGCCATACGGCAGGATGGGGAATTGAACTGTTCTTTCATTTTTTTCAAACAAATGTGACTAGCTTTTCTACGTTTTAATTAATAATAATCTGAAATCTGAATCTTTTGGCTTTTGAACTAACTTGACAAAAAAAGCTAAAACTAGATATTTGGCTATAGTGAATTTCAACACACATTTGTTCAGCGCTTTCTATCATAGACTTAAGGATTAATCAAAAAAATGATAATGAAAATAATCTTTAGTTTCAACTCTAATCAAAAATAACTGTCGATATATTTTCTGTTGATTTACTTAAAAGCAGGAGTCCTGTTTGTGTCAGAATTGTTACTGTTAACAAGACAAACCGCAACATTTGAGTCAAATTTCACTTTGTTGGTACACAGTTTTTTAACTGGTGGACTTTTCAGTGCAGTTTGATCACACATTTCTCGGCAATTGTATCAGCCTTTGAGAAGCATTTTTTTTACATATTGTGTTTATTTCCGAACATGAAGTAGTTACAGAGTCAGTCCCAGCCAGTTGGACTCATTTGAGCGTGTTGCACCGTTGGTGAATTACATTTAGTAAGTCCCCCACGCTGCACATTGTGCTGTTGGCAAGGCCTAACTGCCTATTGGCACCGGGTCGAGCCAAAGCCCCAAATGAGTGCGATCAGCAGAGGCCGTGTTTGATAAGGACTAATGCTCTCGATAGATGTCGCTTAGAAGTGCCAACAAAATAAATAAAAAAGACTAAAGTAGTCGGACTGAGTAGGAAGATTGTGGTTTAAGTATTTGCCTTGCTGAGGGGGACAAGTACAATTCTTCCTTGGGGTTTCAATTTAGTATCATAGTTTCATGAAATCCTCATAAATTCATTTGTGCCCCCCAAAATTCAAGAATCCAAACCAGTCCAGCTCAGTTTGATTGACGTGGGAGCTCGTCAGAAGTGCAGAGCACCCTTGACCTCAGAGCCACGCTGCTGTAATCCCGTGTGTGTATTCTCAACAGCTTTTTTCCAGACAGTGAGGTGGCAAGATCGGACTTGGCTGTTACTCTGAGTAACGGCTGATTTTGTGCCGCTCGCCTTGAGCTTTCTGCGCTCCGCCCTTGAACCGAGCCTCTGAGCAAGCAGAAAATCCCTGATGAATATCCTGGCTCTGATTCTGTATCGTGTCTTTCTCTCTTATCGAGGTGTCAGTGTAGAGCTCAATGGGAGCCAGGTCTGGTCATAGGCTCCTTCCTGAGGGCTCTCGACCAAGCCAGCTAATAAAAGTGCCACTGTTATTATCCCAAATGGGAGCCCGGCGGTGCTTTGGGCGCCAGCACCGGGAGGTTGATTGCCTCCGTGAACTGAAGAGGTTGACAGACACAAATAGAGCCTGGCAGTTAAGTGAGAACATTAAATAAAGTGCAAGTCAATTTCTTTCATGAAATATAATCCACAGTCTGCTCCTATGCTCGCCTGTGACCTGGAACTTTCTGTTGTTGTGGTCATTATGAGAAAAGGAAATGGGCGGTTTAACATTTCATGCCGTACTTTGGGTAATGTCGCTTCTGCTCACTGGGCTGTGGTTTTTGTGCAACCTGCACTTCTGTGTGTCGAGTCACAGTGTTGTGTTTGAGGCTTCGCCGGTGGTTTTCACTTGTTGATCTCCATGACGACTGCAGGTTTCTGCTGCTGTTTTAGTTTTAGTTGTAGATCCAGGATAATTAACTTGCTCTGCCCGGCAGCCACTTTTGGAAAAAAAAGAAGCCAGGGGGGCAAGTTCATTAACACAAATGTGTAATATGTATCAGACAAAATGAATACACTTTAAAAAAAACATTGGCTTATCTTTGTTTTATATTTGGGGCTAGGGGATGAAGAGGGATCCTCTCTTGGCACATCTTTTTTATAAACAAGATCTGTTTAATGCTTTTTGTAGGCACTTATTTTCACTTATTGCACTTATTTTCATTGTGAATTAGCGCCACACACACACACACACACACACACACACACACACACACACACACTCACTGCAGCCGCCCCATGGAGGCTTTGTCAGAATAGACTCCGCTAACTTTATTGTTGTTTTCCAGAATGAGCCCCTGCGTGTCCCAGACAGCGGAGTCTGTTTGGTGGCCTTCAATTCACCTGGTTGGTTGGTTTATTGTGTGCAACAGCTGCTCCACTTACATTTCACAATGCTGTTGTTCAAGTTTTCAGAGAACCTTCACAATCCAAAGAGGATTAAAGGAAAACAAAAAGCTGTACTGGGAAACCATTTCAATGTGTTTGTGTTCAGAACTCTCTAATGCTTTGAGCAAAGAGGATTCAGTTGAGATTTTAATCCCTTGATAAAAACTCCATGAATTTCAGAGTTGGACTTAATATATCTTAAAAACAACACATTCTCTATCCAATCCAACATATCATATTTGTGTGCATATAGACAGATAACCCTAACCCTATTGCAGATATATTAGTATGGGTGTATACATCTGCTGAAGTAATACAACTAATAATTGCGATACAGTAATGGCAACCTAGGTTTGTGGTAATTTACAAGCAATGTCTTCATGACATAGTTTGCCCCCCAGAGATAACTGACACGTTGATTAAACATCCCACTCAGTATCAGCCAATATTCCTATCAGCATGGACCTATTGCATATATTGTCTCTTGTACGTCCTTCAACCGAAAGGAAAGCTTGACTATCCCTGAAGGGCTCTGTTGATTAACTTTTAGAATAATTACTTTACCTATGAAATGTCAGAAATACCAATCTCAGTCATCTGGGATGAGCACCCTCATTTGTTATTACTGAGCCCCCTGAAAATTCAGTGATTGCCGCTTTCTGTCTTCATTCCTGTTGAGAAGTTTCTTTGTCGGACACATTTCTGTAACAAATAACACCTTTAGGAAAATCTCAGCAGAGGCCGGACCTGTTTACTCAAGTGGCGAAGAAGATTGACCACGCTGTTTGTTCCCCATATCCACCCAATGATGTACTGCATCTGTCTGTCTGTCTGGTCCTTTCAGATTCTCAAATGTTGGTGTAGTTTGCACTGCTGCTTTATACACTCACATTCTCTGTGTGAGCAGCCCTGCTGTGTGTCATCCCTACCAATGAGATGGGGCTCTATTATGGAGTTACGGAGGGATATCATTGAGTTTCAGGAGAAATATCAGTTGCTAAATGTCAGAAATCCGGCGCTGGCATTTGGCAAATTGAAATGGATTTTCTCTGGTCAATGTTTTTCTCAACAGCCACGTCTCCTCCCCTGCCTTCGCCCTTCAAACACAATGAGTTGGGGAAATATAATTGCTCTTCCGCTGTAAAGTGGCATGGATGTAGCATCTTCTCTCGATTGTAAACTAAGTGTCTGCAGTCAGGTTGTGGTGGACGCTGAGCGGCAGATTCATTACTACATAGCAGCTTCGTCCTTGGCCAGCAGTGCGGCCTCCTCTGCCCGCTGGCCATCTGTGAATTTAAGAGCCGGCTACTTAAAAGCTCAGATATTATAGCGGGATAAAGCTGAAATGGCTCTCGTCATAAGTGGGCAGCAGAAGTCCTTGTTTGTGATTGGCTGAATGCAGCGAGACATTCTGGCTCAAAGATCTCTCTAAATATAACCCTCGACAATAGAAGTTTAGATATCGTAGAAGAGGGAACAGGATTTAAGTCTCATTTTCCCCATAAAAGACAAGTGAGTGAAGCAGGTGGTCCGATACATGAAGCTACGTTATCTTTATAGTCGGGCTGTCCCGTACCACGGAGCCCATCAGCGGTCGGTTTGACAGCGTTTCAGCCTCTAGGGACAGCGGGCCGTATTTCTTTGGTCCCGGTGCAGTCAGCAGATATCCGGGTCAAGACTTCCTTTTCCCCTCTGCTCATTGTTTACAGTCCGGTGAGCAACTTGACGACCTGTAAAACTGGTATGTCTTCACGAGTAATCAGCTGACGAGCTCATTTTAAAGGTTTGCAATGTGGCCGATGCGTTCCACCTCTTGAGCCCTCCACACATTCAGCCAGCTCTCCTGTGACAGAACGTCGCAGATTCTGCATATGAATGCAGATACATGTCATAGAGAAAAGGCTTGTTTATTCATTTTTAACTGTTTGATTTACAGTTTATTACTTTTTACAAAGCTCAACAAACAACAATAATAATGGAAATGTTACAATCACACATTGCAGTAGTGAAAACAACTGGATGACTGATGTTCTGGACAAAGGCAAACAAGACGTTGTACAATCTCTTCTGCTCAGATTAAACCTGTTTGGACAGTCGTTTAGTCTATAAAGCTTATGAAATGGTTGACAAATGATTGTTATAAAATGGGGATGTCTTCAAAACCCAGACCTTCAGTTTACTATTGATGATCATTAATGACATAAAGCTGCAAATCATCACATTGTACAAGCTGTAACGAGCAAATGTTTTGGCATTTTATCCGTTAATACATTATTTATATTGAAGACTGCACTGTTTAACAAGCGCACCAAAGACCCACATCCAGGGAGGAACAATAGTGTTAATGGTTGTATGCAAGAAATGGACAGGGACGTCAATCTCTCCCCACAGCAGAGTCGTTATGGCAGCAGGAACATTGAATCTTAATATGCCTCGTTTCAGACAGGTAGACTCGTTCTGCCCACAGAGACATGCAGCTTCTCAAAGAGCAGACTTTTCTACTTCACTCTGACAAACGCCTCGCTTCCTCAAGTGAGCGAGCAGCAGCCGGAGCAGTGGAGCGTAGAGCGCCCAAACTCTTTCTGTGAACATATGGCGGTTGGTTTGTTTTTATTTTATTTTTTCCCTCGTCCCAAAAGTTCTCTGGATCCAGAACGGGAAATGAATATTGTAGAGTGTTTAATCCTTTATACTTGTGGGGATTATGTTCCATTTGATATCAGATATGCATTAGTCAAATGGGTTTTGACTGCTTTCCATTCACGCATACAAGTACATGCACACACACACACACACACACACACACACACACACACACACACACACGCAGAGTCTCAGACACATAAAAAGCAAACAGATTCTTTTTTTTGGGAGCAGATTAAGATTCTATGTGATGTTCTGTACAATAATGAAGCAGTATCATTCCAACAGAGCAGATTAGTGTTCATTTGACCTGGATTGAAGGATTTTATTTTCATATGTCACCGCTGATAAGGGTGATATTTAACGTAAGCGGCACACACCGAGAGGCGCAACATCAGGACGCTTTACGATTGTGCTGGAAGAACAAAACATTTTAGCAATGGTTTTAATGTAAAAATACAGAGTGTGCCGCGAAGTAGACAACATTCACACACAGTTTTGAGGTACATGCACTTTTCATTTTCTGCTCCTCTATACTTTACTCTGGCAGGGAAATATTACACTTATACTTTTTACTGCACCGCTGTTTGACAGCTGGAGATACCTGTTACTTTTCAGCTGAAGAAAAGCTTATGAAATTAAACACATGGCTTGATTTAACCTGTGGTTGTCAACCAAAAGAGGTGTTTAGTTAGCATTTCCACTTCAGATATGTTTCCTCTCTAAACTTCTCCAATATTTCATTTAAATAATCGTTCAAGTTCACAGCATCACAGACAAATCAGGTTGGCTGGTGGACTGTCAATCATCGACCACGGTATAATTTATGTAAAATACATATATATATATATATATATATATATATATATATATATATATATATATATATATATATATATATATAGATGTAGTAGACTTTCTACCTAGACTAACGTCTGGTATTGACGGAACTAGAAATCTCACTCCCACTCAAATGATGCTGTGCAAAGTTTTTATCGGTTGCCCAAAGTACCAGCTAAATACTGGCTAACAGTACGTTTTTACATTTAGCTTTTTCTCTTTGATATGCTGCAAATAACAGTATGCACACTATGAATAATGTATGGTGTAACAAACTGACACGAGTCAATGGCAGTTAATAATCAGAGCAAACGCTACTCTGAGTTCATAGATAAGTTATAGCCATAGTGGGGAACATATTAGTGTGGCGCGACACTGTCACACTTTTCAGTCTTTAAGTGCGACTGCTCTGTTGTTGTTGGTTCCCACACTTGATGAATATTCTTGCTGCTGGAATGTAAATGAATGAACACGCTGTAACCCCAAAAAAAGGAAGGGAATGTCCCTCAAGTGCAGAGCAATAGTGAGGAGAGGCTTAACTCCTTCGCCACATGATGGCTGTGTGAGGTGACTGCCCCCTGCTGGGCTCTGCAGGGACCAGCAGGCTGCAAACCTATTTACATTTTACGGCACTTTTACTCTGAGGGAATTTCAGAAGGAAATATTGTAATTTTTACTCATCTACATTTATCTGACGTGAAGTTAATAGATTTATTTTTCTACAAAACATATGATGAGCTTCTAAAACAGTCAAAAACTAGTCAGTTTAGTCTGGAATTGAGTCCATAAAGTCTTATTTTCTCATGAAAACACAAATCTTGCTTGTTTCAAGATGCAGACATTTATTGTTGGTCTGAATCAAAACAGGTTGAATAAGCTTTGTAGGATAATTATTGACAGATTAAACAGCCTAATACTTTATAAAGTGGATAAAACCAGCTTCATCTTGAACAACCATATATCGATGGGCTTATTTGGCATAACTAGTATTTTCACTTATGTTACTTAAAGTACATTTTGCTAATAATGTTTCTGTACTCTATACTTTTACTTGTAACTGAAAGAGAAAGAAAATAATAATTTGCCACCTTGATGATGAGTAAGGACCCAAAAGACTCATTAATTAAATTATTTGTATAGTCATAAACCTCATATAAATGCAATAACATCTACAAATTGTATTAATTCTCTTGCACAGACCCTGGAGCAGTCAGAGCCCCGGTCTGTTACATTTGGAGGGGAACTTGTGCGTGACCATGTTACCAGCAGCAAAGCGTCGACCTCCCCCTCCAGGAAAATAATAGTTTGTTATCTCGTACTTGGATGACTTTTGAAGCGAGACCTTGGCTGGGAATATGACAGGAATTAAGTAATTTATCTGGACCCCCACTCTCTATCTCAAGAGTGGTTGTTTGGACTGGTCTCATTCCCCTGGAGAACAGCAGGAAGGCATTTAAAAAGAGAGAAGGAGGAAGAGTGAGAGACCGTAAATATTCTCTCAAACGCCTTAATTGAAATTTAAAATTTGAACTGCTCACTGGACCGTGGTGGCAAGAACCAGGTGCCTGGGACGTAGCGCTTTTGCATTGCAAATGTAATTTTCTTTTCTTTTCCCCCCTATTGCCCAGGAGCCACTCGAAAATTGCTACCAGATATGTTTTTTCATGAGCCATTTTCTTCAGGTTGAGCCTCTCATTATTCCAATACCCATTGCGATTAGTTTTTTGGATTGAGCTACAGTTTGGTCCTGTTGTTTATGGAGATGGAGCGTCAGTCTTTATGGGAAATTGTATTCTCTTCATGCTCAGATAGAGCCTGATGGAGGAGACATTTTGATTGCACAATATGTATGGGGAAATAAACAGCTGATGTGCTTTCATTCATCACACTATTGGATGGGGGCACTTCTTGTCTATTATTTTGTAATTTTCAAATGTATTGCCTCTTCGGTGTATGCTAAGTAGGGGAATGCTGCAATGATTTATATAGAAATTGATGTTTAGTTATTTATTTTCCTCCGTACATACCAAACACTGAACAGTCACATCCTCATACTGAATATGTTCTTGCCAGAGATGGAGGAATTATTCAGATACTTAAATAAAACTTACCACGCTGTGGTGTATAAAAACACATTGCAAGTTTAAGTCCTGCATTGAAAATGTTACTTCAACCACTATATTGGATATTTCTATAATGACAATGTGAAAGCAATTTGAAAGGAGTCGCTCATAGTGATGAACCTACAAAGAGTGATCACATGCACAGCTCGGCTCTGCTTTGAAGGAGCTTCATTGTGAGTTGCTGCTCATTGTCTCGCTTGTCCAGTCCGCAGCTTTACTCTTTTGATTCACTCTCCCAGCGCTGTTTCCAGCCGCAGCGCGCAGCTGTTTGCAAAGAGAAAGCTCTGATAAACTGACAGTACACGACCTGCCCAGCACCAAACAACAGGCGGAAACAGTTTGCAAGTAGCTGGTGAACATAGTGCAGAATTTATTATCTAAAGAGACAGATATTTATCTCAGGAGTTGGTGGAGACCAAAAACAGAGCTATATAAAAGTGAATATTGGACTGATGAATGCGAGTGTTGCTCCATAACTACAACTTTAACGGAGATGATATGTCAACGTTGTGCTAATAACCTGTCTACACTGAAATCTGTGTTGTTAGGTTTAAGTGCAGTACATGAGTAAATGTACTTACCGCTAGTTATATTCTACTACTTGCTATCTCAATTTCTGCCCTACGGATGCTTTAATTAGGAGGTCACCAGCGATAACTTTCTGGCAGTTTTCCCTTCAATATGTAACCTAGTCACACAGGCCCACTGCAAGCGAGAGACCGGTAGAAGATTATAGCTCTTTCGTGTCCTGGGTCCCAATGATCCCACGCACTCTTTCTGAGATCCATAACTCTTCAGAGAGGGTTTTAGCACCTTTTAAAAATAACCCCCTCAAAGCCTTCGGTGGGGGAGTGTTAAATGAAACATCCCGGGGCAAAAACCAGCAGAGGTTCTGCAGTTAATGGCCATCAATGTCTGATTTGATGGTCGCAAACAAGCAAAAATGTTTTAACATTGACCGAAAGCTCTAATGTTGAAACCTCATAGTCTCTCTACTCCCTCACTGCTCGTATTCAGACTCCCCATTTTGGCTCACGCTCCCCAACTCCCCCGACTGTTCGCCTCCCTCAATGTCAAGCCTGTCAGCTTCTCTGTCAAACGACTCAACAGGCCGACTCGTGATCGCTCTGATGGATGAGCAAACTAGGAGAGCAGTCGTGAGTCTCGCACTCGAGCTAGCGGAGGTCTAGCACCCCGCTACGCCCACGAGCCTTGCAATTGCCCCGAGAGTTTGACACATCATTTCCCCTGTGATTTGTGGCCAGATTGAGGTTGAAAGAGACAAAGACATGTTCGGTCCTCATGAGAACAGATGGATGTTGCAGTGCTGCAGACTGAGCAGAGTTTTTTTTACCTTTTTTTTTTTGGAATGACAGAAGTGTCCTTTCAGGAAAGTGATCTATTTTGTAAAAATACTTTTACATTACATTACATTACATGTCATTTAGCTGACGCTTTTATCCAAAGCGACTTACAATAAGTGCATTAAACCGTGAATCCAAACTCAGAACAACAAGAATCAAGCAAGTACAATTTCTTCAATAAAGTTAAACTACAAAGTACTATCCGTAAGTGCCATTTAAGTGCTACTAAAGTGCTATCGGTAAGGGACATTTAAGTGCTACTACGGCATTTAAGTGCTACCTATTCAAGGTATAGTCGAAAAAGATGTGTTTTTAGTTTGCGCCGGAAGATGTAGAGACTTTCTGCTGTCCTGATGTCAATGGGAAGCTCGTTCCACCAATGAGGAGCCAGCACAGCAAACAGTCGTGATTTAGCTCGAAGTGAAGGAGCTACAAGCAGATTGGCAGAAGCCGAGCGAAGTGAACGGGCTGGGGTGTACGGTTTGACCATGTCCTGGATGTAGACTGGACCCGATCTGTTCGCAGCACGGTACGCAAGTACCAATGTTTTGAAGCGGATGCGGGCGGCCACCGGTAACCAGTGAAGGTCGCGGAGGAGCGGAGTAGTGTGGGTAAATTTCGGTCGGTTGAAGACCAGTCGAGCAGCTGCATTCTGGATGAGCTGTAGAGGTCGAATGGCATTAGCAGGTAGACCTGCCAGGAGGGAGTTGCAATAGTCCAGCCGTGAGATGACCAGAGCCTGGACCAGAACCTGTGCCGCCTTCTGAGTGAGAAGGGGTCGTATTCTCCTGATGTTGTACAGCATGTACCTACAGGAGCGTGTTATTGCGGCAATGTTGGCAGTCAGGGAGAGTTGACTGTCGAGCGTCACTCCGAGGTTCCTGGCAGTCGGAGTCGGAACCAGCACTGAGTTGTTGAAGTTAATAGTAAGGTTGTGGGTGGGAGAGCCTTTTCCTGGAAGGAGGAGAAGTTCAGTCTTGTCCGGGTTAATTTTCAGGTGGTGTGCGGACATCCACTGAGAGATGTCGGTCAGACAGGCAGAGATTCGTGCTGCTACCCGTGTTTCAGATTGGGGAAACGACAGGATCAGTTGGGTGTCGTCAGCATAGCTGTGGTAGGTGAAGCCATGCGAGCGAATGACAGAGCCAAAAGAGTTGGTGTACAGAGAGAAGAGAAGAGGACCAAGGACTGAGCCCTGAGGGACCCCAGTAGTCAGAGGACAAGGCTCAGACACAGATCCTCTCCAGGTTACCCGGTAAGAGCGGTCGGTGAGGTAGGATGAGAATTAGTATAGAAGTTTTAGTATATCAAGTACTTCTTATTTGTCCTCTTTGTGCTGTTTCATACGGGATCAAAGTTGAAAGCCCTCTGTTTGTGATCAAAGATGGGCGGTAATGCCATGAAATGATTGCGTGATGTAACAGCATGCAATCGGTAGAATGCCAGGGCAGCAAATGGTCAACGTCTTTTCTTATCCCCCACCCCCCCTCAAATGTTTGATCTCGTCTCTGAAAAGCAAAGCCTCCGGCGCCTCCCTTGGGATGTTTGATGTTGGAGATCAGAGCGTGTGGTGGTGCAGGCACTTTGGCTATGGGGGCTTCACCAATACAGCACGCCACATCCAATCTTCTCACCATCAGATAACTTCAAAGAATCTGCGAAACACCACTTCCTAAAAATCTGGAGTTCCCACAGGTGTTGTCTGTTGGATTAGAAGCAGGTTATTGAAGTTTCCTGGGAAAAAATAAATAAAACACACACTCTGACTGACGAAATCTATTATCACCTCAGGCTCTGAGATATTGTAGCACACCTCAATTTTTTTCCATCACTCTCTGATTCTTCTCTTTTCTGCACATTGATCTCTTCTCCTCTAAGAACTTTTCCCGTCTTCCATCTCTTATCCATTATTCATCACTCAGCTCTTTTTTACCAGGCCATAATACCTCTTATGGTCAGACCATCCTTGTGTGTTCTGCAATTTTTAAAACAAAGACGCCCCAGCTGTTGCTTTCTTAGTAGAGATGCTGAAACAGAAAATGTGGATTACAATATTTATGCACAGTGGACAAGGTCCCTAATCCTCTGACTGTGATACATGAAGACTATCTATCTGTGAGACTACTTACACAGTGGTATCTAGAGCTAAATAACAACAGCATGGTAACAGGCTCACTGTGTTGATGCTAACGTGCTGCGGATGTTTAGCAGCTGGTACAATGTTTACCATTTTTACTGTTAGCATGCTATAAAGAAAGTCAAGCTGATGGGAATGTCGTTAGTTTTGCAGTTATTTGCGCATAAACCAAATAGTTAATGAAATGAAAAGTCTGACCTGACGATGGCGCTAAATGAAAAGTCGCAAAAGTCGTCAGGGAAACATGAATTTGAGCCAATCCATCAAACGACGTTGAGTTATTTCACTGAATAAGGAAAAACCTTGACGGGTCAGAGGATCACCAAAGTCAGCTGCATTTATCTTCTTGGGACCTTGAATATCTCACTGAGATATTTCACTCTCAATCACAGATGTCAACCTATGGTGGCGCGAGATGAAACGTCAGAGGAGCATCTCAGTCAGTGGGATTTATTATATTTCATGAGTACTCATCCACTAGTTGAGATATTTCAGCCCGAAGTGGTGAAAATAAATGTACGACAACTATACAACATTTTTCAGCTCTGCTTTTCTGTCAATGAGCATATATCATGTTTATTTTATTATTACTATTATTACTATTAGCTTGGATCGGCTCCAGCACCCCGCTACCCTAAATTGGGGAAGTGGTTCGGATAATGGAATAAAATTGAATATATTATGTCCAACAAAATGTTCAATCGTCTTCTTTTTCTTGCTTGGTAGTTATGTTGTTTCTTTCATACAATATATTTGTTGTATTGCAAATAAGAAATATTTTCCATTTCAAAGTATATTTCTTGTTACTTGTCAGCTGTGACTGCTGGCTGATTCATGATGCAACTGGAAAGCCTCACCTTTTTGATTTACTCTTCAGTTCCAGCTATTAAACTACTGACAAGTTGAAAACCTTTTTTGTTTGACGTGCCCTCTCTCTCCCTCTACAGAGGAAGTCGCTGATCGCCACCAGTCTGATCGTGGTGGTGTCGCTCTTCGTGGTCGTGGTGAACTACTCAGAGAAGCCCTACTTTCTCCTGCAGCCAGTGTTCGGGCAGACGTTCAGCAGCCACTGGATGTTTTCCAAGCAGCCGTACAAGGCCTTCAAGCCTCATCTGGGCTATGTTAGCATTCCCAAACAGGAGGTGAGGGACTCAGATAGACACTGACCACCAGGCATAATCAGAAACAGCATTTTCATTCATTAAAACTTCATATTTGTTTCATCTGTACAAAGATGTTTGACTAGACTTTGTTCAGAATTGTGCTACATTTCCTGCTGCAATTACACATTTCTTTGACACAGTTTGTAATACTGCAAATTCATACATATTGCAATATTTTCATCAGTGGTCCATAGGCTCCACCGCCCTTCTATGATCTGCTTCGTGATACATTGTGACTCAACAGACATATTTTTTTAATGAAAATCCTTGAGACTGTGACTTTAACTTAAAGGGAAAGTTTGTATTATTAAAGGGGTTGTACGACATACTTATCCATAGTCAGTGTATAACTACAGTAGGTGGCGGGCAACACAACCCAGTCAGCAGAATAGAAAAAAAGAGAAGAATGGTGTAAAGTACTCCTCTGGCAGAAAGGCTGTCTATATTGCTGTTATGTACTTTATAAAAGTTTTCAGGCAAAGGGTGATCAAATTAGCCTTAGACACATTTGTAAGTACCATTCGGTGGTCCATGAAGCCAAGTTTTAGCAGGAATATGGACACTTGTGTAGGGGCCTTTTGAAACTAATCTTAGGTGGGGCAGAAAAGAACTTCCGTATGAATTTGACACTAGACCAACCATAAGATGTTTAATTTTCAGCATAGCAGTATGTTGTCAGAGATGTTCTGAAGTCAAATATATCAGTCACTGTCTGGAATTAGTCATACATTTATTTTGACAGGAGCCCCAAAATCATCTTAATATCATCTTAAACTGGATGTAGACACAAAAGTGCATCTCTAGCTGTCCCCCATCGGCTCTGTTCCATTGATACATCCATGATCAGCTCAATCTGGGCCGTTTGAATGCATTTACCATGGATGTCAATATATGGATGCACTACAGTTGTAGAATCGTCTGTTTCAACCACGGAAATGAGAGTGACGGCAGTCAGGCCTTGTGGGCACTCATGCAGGTCGTATTAAAGCTACCCATAACGTTGTCAATGACAGTTTGCTTGCAGCGTTTGCCGAGTCTAACGCTGATATTTCAGGAAATGTGTGAAACCTAAAGCGTTTCCATACTTTGCTATATGTGTAATATTTACTGAACTTCCAGGTCGTATCCCTGGTGATCTTGAACCTCCGTTGTTGAACCTTGTTGTCTCACTTTGGCTTTCTTTTGGCTAATCATGTTACACAGACTTCCTCTTACCTCCACTGAGACCAAATTGAAGCAAATATATTGATTCAGTCTCAAATCTTCTGCTCAATATTTCTACAGCTCTGTCTCGCCACCACATTCTCCACCCCGGAGCACGCCTCCTCGAGGAGACTACAGCTCTGGTTGTAAACATCCAAGATAATGTCACAAAGCATTAAATAAATGCAGAACAGAGCATCAGTAGTGTTCAATAATATCTACTAATACTGTATATACATCATCCAGTACGATTTTATTTTTCATATCGTTTTTGTGTGTGACATCTCTGCAATGAACCTCTGAACAGGACCAACATGTAGTCATGACAACAGGTTCTAGAAACACGAGTAGTGTCCTGAATGTATGAATTGCAGTTGTAGGTTTATTTTGAAAAGTCTACAAATTGAGAGGCAGGCTCTGTAATGGATCCATTAGATGATATAATATTCCTGTTGATGATATCATATATTCCTGTGGAGAACATGTAAAAGTGAGTATCCTAGGATGTTGTTGTTCACACCACAGGAAACCATGCTCTTGCTGAGTTGTCAACCCTGCCTCCTTAGCTGTGGATAATATTCCTCTTAATGTCTCCTATGTGATACCCAATAGATCCTAAATAGGTACACTGACTATGGATATCTCATACAACCCCACGTAAAACAAAACGACTTTGCCTTTAAAGGATGCTCTGTACACTAGACACAATATTGCAGCTAAAAGTTCAACATTAAAAGACAATTCAAGATGACAAATAAATGAGGAAAAAGGTCAAATTGATAATATTTCCGTAATCAAGGCAACAGAGAGAAACATAACATATGGAGTTGAGGGTGATTCTTGAATGACACAGAGCTTCACCTCAATAATAACGGCGTATTCAAAATGCACTTATGGAAACAGCACTGCTCCTCCTTGAGGATTTTCTTAATTCATTATATCAGATTCTCTGTGATAGATATGTAAATGCCTGTTTGCTGTCTCTTGTGGGCATTATTTCTTTGTCATTCCAAACACCCATGTCTGTAATACTATTCTTCCACCTTCAAACAGCTCTGTGCTGTATATTCCCCCCACAATTTATGAAAATTGAATTATCAAAGCCTTTTAATTCCCACCGCGTAAAAATGTAAAAACCAAGCTGTGTGTTTGTTGTTTGGGAAGGCAGCCGGCGAAAAACTGAAATTGTGCTGGTGGATATTGAGTAGTCACCCAGGAAAGTTGTATAATCGCTTGCAGAGATGCATGCATGTTTTCGTCTGACAGGTGCTTTTTCGGTTTGGGATGCAATACATCTAGATTTGGAGTTGTGATGGATCCATAATGAGACGTGGATGCCTAATATTCAGCAGCCTGATATTTGCAGATTAATGCAGAGCGTCACCCTCTGCCTCCGGAGAGTTTCATCCACTGAACATGGGCCCAGAGGCAATCACGACTTACACCAATCTCTATGTCTGCACCTCCTCCTGCCCCCAGACAAGCCTACTTAAATCACTGCCCTCTCTCCATGGAGACTAATGCAAATCACAGGAAAGTCTGGCAGCTTCTGCAGAATTAGGCCTCTTCTCAGCTCAAATACCCCACCAGTGAGTTCTCTATGGCGAATCAGAAGGGAGTGATTGTGCTGAATGTTGGAGTATAAAGTGTTCTGCACGCTCCCGAAAATTCTGACAAAGGATGGACAGCATAGTGGAGGCCTGGTCAAGGTGATATTCTTGTGCAAGGTGTCCTGAGTGATTACGTCCGGTGTGAAAGCCTGCTGTGTGAGCTGTCAGCCTCTGTTAAGCACACGGAAACTCCTTAAGAAGCGGTCATATTTCTCCCAGACAGTGAGGCAGTCGTACACGATCCACAGTGGGGTGTCATTTCAGGTGTTAGAAACCTCTTGCAAGCATGTATAATGCATAACCTGCTAGCATGGGAATGGTCTGCCTTATTTTCCTCATTCGATTGAGTCTGCCTCCAGGTGTGATAAAATGTTCCTGCTCTGCTTTCAAGAGAAATATAACACATTTGTCTTGTGGCACTTTACATTCATGCCTCTGGTCTTTCACAGATGGAGAGAGAAACTCTTTTTTTTTAGTTGAAATGTAAACAATGGCCAACATGAGTACAGAAAGTGCTTCTATTTTTGGATTTCTTTCTGAATCATTTTAATGAGAAATCTGGAGCCGATCCGAGTTGACATTGCCAGGGGTTGACCTTAGACAGGTCGATGGTGTCTGTGTGAAATATAGAAAATAGAGACAGAAAACCATTCACACGATTATTTTTTGGGGCTTTTTTTCAGTTGAACTGAAAATAGTCAGGAATGGAGAAAGAGAAAATTGAGAACATCTATCGAAGGGCTGTGGGTTGGATTCGAACGTGGGCCACTGCTAAGGACTCAGCCTTAGTAGCTGGGTTATCTGCTCTACCAGGTGTGGTACCGGAGCGCCCTGACCTACTGACAATTTGGAGACAATTAAATGATGTCTTTGGACTGTGTTAGGAAGCTAGAGAACCAAGCGAAAACCCATACTGGGGAGAACATGCAAACAGAAGGCCCCGATCCTCTTGCTGCGAGGCGACACTGCACCGCCCTCATCAACCAAAGCAATTCAAATACAAATGTTTAACTAATGATTGCGCTTATGTGCACCGTTATTTAATTAAAGTAATCTTCTATTTGACGGTATTTCACACATTAACTGTATTTTACCTCCTCAGCAAGTATTCAGATCTTCTTTTTTTTCAGTAAAAGCTGTGATACTGCACTGTATACGTACTATAAATACATTTAAGAGACATCCATACAAATTACTTACTTCAGGCAGAATGAGTAGGATTTGTCAGTTGGGGTTTGTGAACACAACATTCAAAAGCCCCTCCCCCAGGGCTCAGGGTTTAGGGTTTAAGGCTCAGAAGGGTCAGGCCAACTTCAGATAAATTCTAGTTTTGGAACGAGCTTTGTCCACTTGCCGCTTCTCTCGCTATATTTGCGTTTTTTCGGCTCTGTGTCCGTCATTTTTGCAGCTTCCTCTTGGATGCTTGCAGGGTCTAAAATGACTAAAATTACGTTTTCCTCACTACCACTGAAATCTTTGTAGAGCACTTTAGACAGCATATATATGGACTATATCATACCATATAATCTATGACTATTCTTGATTTAGGAAATGCCTTTTGGAAATAATATATCATAATTTAAGGAATAACTGCCATGGTGGCAGGTGACCTTAAATGTGTACCCACCTCAGCCAATATTTTACCCTGTATTTGGCAGGTGGCAGATGATAAAGGCGTTCCCTGGATGAGTGCTTATGATCTGGCACCTGGTCGCTATGTTTTTATAGAGGTTAACGGCCAGAAAAGTGCCGAACGCAGTAGAATAGAAAAGAAAAGAAGATAATTCACCCAGAGGACCCCGCCACAGACTTCTAGTGGGTCATAAGTGATGCTTGAGAGGGATTATTTGTGTATCAGTCAATATATTGTTTTTTAGGAAAATCCTACTCATTCAGCCTTTAATTAAAAGTACAAAACCATTAGCCTTAAAATATTGTTAACAGGGTTATGCAGAATGGCTCATTTCAGAATAATGTTTATTTTATTATTGGTTTTATTATTAATGTATTAATGTGTATAATGCTTTAATGTTTTTGGTGGTAAAGCTGGGGCTAATTTTAATTATGTAATACACTTCTGGGAAGCTTGAAGTTAACATGTAATAATGTGTTTGATAATGTTTTGGTTTATTAATCTGAATCTGCAAAGGAACTAAAGTTATCAGATAAATATAGTAAAGAAAAAAGTACAATGAAACCTACAAGATTATACTTAAGTACAGTATTTAAGTAATTATACATAGTTACATTCCACCGCTGCTCTTAAGTATAATGTGTGTCTCCCATGAGCAGCATTTGGAATTAATCACTTTTGACCAACATCAGCTCATCAATGAATTTGTAAGTGCCATGGAGGCATCTTACACTGGGACTTGGCACCTTAATGTAATAATTATTGCTTATTAATTAATCGTGTTTAGAGCATTTTAATGAACGTCAAGGTTAAGTTCACACCCCATTGCTATAATTTAATGATGACTGAGTTCCAGGCATTAAGCCCACTTTTAAATAACCCACTTTATTTTTGACACATTGCAGCATTAAAATCTCAAGCTTTGAGTAGATTTTGTACTTATCAGAGAGTGACGAAATTATTTGGATTATAAAAGCGCTGTTTGCGGTTACTACATGAAACACTGAAACAGCCGGCATAAACATGAAACTGAAAAATGAATCACAGCTGAGAGGATAAAGACGCCATAACATGTTATTGATTTACAGGATGTAATGTTCAGAGATTTGTCGGGAGCTATAGATTCCAGTCATATATATTAAATACAATTATTCCGTTAAGGTTTTTTCAGTCGTTAGATGAACTTTGTCAATGCACGTAAATCTGATTAATGTTCATGGGAAGCTGATTATGTTTCTGTAATGGAAATGAACCGTTTCAATCTCCTTTAGACAAAACATGTGTGATGTCGAAACACTTAAATGTCTTTAAGCATTTAACAGAAACTTGGAATAATTAAATTGAATGACCAGAGCTCCACCCCACAAATGGTTAGGAGGTCTGACCCAGAAAGATAGTACGACATAGTCTTTTTACAGTCATAATTATTGATGAAATGTTTGCCCCTCACCTCCCCTCCACCTCTTGCTCCTTCCTCCTTCCTTCCGGCGTCCTGCAGACAGGTCCTTCTGCCTGACAGATGTTTGGCTGCGTCCCCGAGAGGTGACAGAGATAGAGAGAAAGCCAAAATACAAGACGACTATACAATAATAAGATCTGTAATTGTCCCTCTTTGCTGCGAGGTCAAGATGAGCTGAACTCTGAAAGCAGAGTTCAGCTCATCTTGACCTCACTGTTACCTTTAGAAGAACACTATGATAAATGTCCACCACAGTTTCTATTTTTGTAAACTACTCCGTTGCCCGTTTTGTTTTTTAAATGAAGCTTAATACAGCTTAATTAATACAGGAAATCTCTCACTTGGTTCTCTTCATAAATGTCATAAACTTCATACGACCTCAGCCTTCTCTGAGCGGCTCTACTGCAGCAGCAGCTGTGTATTAAATGCCTTGCTCAGGGGCTGTTCAGCGGGAGGTTTCCAGTCGTTAACCCATGTGTTTCGTATGCAGTAAGCCGGCCAGTGTTCCCCACAGAGTTCAGCCAATCTGTGTGTGCTGAGAGGCGTGATGGAGTTATGAGCTGAGCTAAGGCCAGCGGGTGATGATGGACGAGCCGCTGACAGCTCAAGGCTGCGGTGATGTGTGTCTCAACCACTCAGTCGATGGAGAGCTACCAGCCCAGAGATCATTTATAAACCTATGACTGAATCCATACATGACAGGAAAAGCATTAGCAGGTAGCTCTGTAGGAGGATTCAGAGCCCTAAACTGTTGATCTTTTGCATGCATTACAAGGAGTCATGTGAGCGCTGATAAGCCAAAGCAGTCCGAAATAGAATTCACTGGATTTTCTTGTGGGATTGTGTGTGCACACTCAAACTCTTGTTTGTTGATTAAACGCAGAACATGCAAGAGAGAGTTTGATGTTCGCCAGGCAGAACGCAGCACAAATACAATTTATATTCAAACCGGTGACATTACAGTTATTCTCCTTTCACGCAAATGATCAAACAGGGTTTAGTCATGACACAATGCTTTTTCTTTTTTTAACTTTCTCTTGCGTTCATTCACTTAAATAAGTATAATCTCATCAAAACAAACCAAGCATATTAGCTTCAATTAGGCAAATCCCCCATTTTGGATTCAGAGTGGAGCTTTCCTTCTCTGTTGGCAAAGCGTAGCAAAGAGCTATTATTGAAGATTCATTACAAATCCCCTCGCTCCAGTAAAGTATTATAAGATGTATAAAAAAAATATACAGTAAGATAAATGACGCAACTCCCTTGCTTCTCCGTTGTGCATTGCTTTGTAAGACTCTGTATAACCTCTGAGGTCCTACATTTAATTAACTTAATACATCTTAGTTCTGGCCACAGTGGCATTACTCTTAAGACATAAAAGAAAATGATAAAGAGCCTTAAAGCCCCAAATGTATTATATTTTATGCTCTGATCGCACAAGCCAAAACATCACTTTGATATTATTATTGCATACATATAATAGTATATCACAAACATCGTGAGATGGAAATAACATGTTTTAGAAGACGGTTATCAGTCAGTATTAAGAAAATAACCTATTAATTTAAGTTCAATTAAAAGACAAATCTGACATACTTTGAAACTGCTTCCAGGTAATTTCCCCATTTGATGTCTTAATGGGATTTACTATCTTTTACAAAGTTGCACAATAGGAGGATATTTATCACTTGTTTCCCAAAACTTTTTCCCTGTTCCTTAAAACAAAATGGCCATAAATTGTTGAAAAAGGTTTGATGATCAGGAGCATTGGTTACCTCGACGGGAGATATGATTTCTGGTTTTATATCCTGATTTTTGTCTTTTATTCTGTTTTATGATGGTAATTTGTTCCCTCACCAACCTTTCTTTCATGTTTAGCCTCTCAATGAAAGGAGATGTTGTTATCTGTATACAAGCAGGCTAAAAGCATCGCTCTCCAGCTATGAAAGAAGATGATAAAAGCACTGCAGTATTTTGCACTGTGATATATTTCCTCTCTTCTAGGTCTCTGTTCTTATTATCTAGTTTTCTTGTGCCTCTATTGTGTGAGCTGAACCACATCCCTTGGTTACTGATATAAGTTATAGTCTGTTAGTCTCTTTAGCCTTAGCTGTAGCCTCAGATGAAACAGAATAATTAAGTCTTGCATATTTAATTAAGCTTGTGCATTATAGTCAGCATCCTGACCTGAAAGACTTGCTTTAATAAGACTTGCCTCAGACTCATCCTGATTGAATTCAACTTAAGACTTGACTTGGCCCTGTTTTACATGACTTGAGACTCACCCTGACATGCTTGGGATGCAACTCAAACGTGTCCCTATGGACTCGAGACTTGTCTCAATTATGATAACGATGACTTGTCGTCACTGACTTGCTTGCTCTCCTCCAGCCTCTGAAGCTGCACTGTGAGCTCTGCAGCATCGTGTCCAGCTCTGGACAGATGTTGGGCCAGGCTGCTGGCCAGCAGATCGACCGCTCTCCCTGCATCTGGCGGATGAACAACGCGCCCGCGCGGGGCTTCGAGCGCGACGTGGGCCAGCGGACCACGCTGAGAGTCGTCTCGCACACCAGCGTCCCGCTGCTGCTGCAGAAGCCCCACTACTTCTTCGGGCAGGGCAACGACACAGTCTACGTCGTGTGGGGGCCGCTCCGAAACATGAGGAAGGACGGGAAGGGCATCGTGTACAACATGCTCCGACAGGCGGCGGAGAATTACCCTCACGCGCGCATTTACGTCACCACGGAGGACAGGATGAACTACTGCGACATGGTCTTCAAGAAGGAGACGGGAAAAGACCGGTGAGTCAAATGTGTATTGCTTTATTTGTTCCTGTTTTTGGCATCGCAACATTCCACAGCAGCCGTCCAATCTTTCAGTCAGTACTTTCACATTTCACCGTTCTGTTCACTGCTCTAGTATCGACCGTATCGATAATGATGGTGTGCTCAACTTTCTGTGCTTTCCTTGTCTCAAATCCTCCCTTTCACAAGGCCTTATCATAGTGAGTTACTTAACTTTCCCTCTGAAGAGGCTCACGGCGCTGGAGTCTGGGGAAAATGCACTTAATGAGGCAGCATGATTCTGGCAGGCTTTCTAAACACCCTGGTTGCAGCCAGTCCCGCAACTTCTCTGCCAGCTTCTTGGCACATTTTGAATGGGCAAAAAGGGTAGAATTATTGAAGTTACAGATCAGTAACCTTGGAAGTTGGAAAGAGTATTTTGTTTGTTGGAGACATTTGGCAACAACGTATGCTAAAATTGCACTCTGTTATTTCAAGAAAGACCCACCTCGCAACTCCTTTCTCTATCAAGTCCCCAACGAGATCAGCAGGTTAATGCCTATGAGAGCCAGGCTCGCCATTGTTTAGTATGGACCTCATTTATAAGACCAACTTCTGCTCATTTCCACAGAGCTTTGCACTTCTGCGTCCAGCCCATGTCATCAAGACCTCTCTTAACTTCTTAAGAGGATTAACATGTTTGGTAATAGGCGTAGCATCCAGTCCATTCCAGCCCCATTGTCTCGCTCCTATTCAGGATGGCAGGGTTAACGCTGAATGTCATGTAGAGCGTCCGTGTTCAGCCTGGGCTCAGCTGTTCCGGAGACCCACGAAGCACAGATAGAGATGTGGGCTTAGGGAGGATCGCTCGGGGAGAAGAATCTCATTACAGGACATGATGCTCCTGGGTGTGATGCAGCGCTTCAATCATTACTGATTGGTAACAGTGACAGAAACTCAAGGTGTGAACAATGAACCGAATACAATGTGACGATACCTGAGAGGTTTCTCCATATGTCTGTGTCCCTGCCTGTCCGTCAATTTTGTCTGAAACGTGGCTGCACAAATACCAGTATTTAGAGGTAATTAGTTTCCACGGTGACAGCTTTTAAATTGGCCTCAAAAGGTATGTTTTAATGTAATCAGAGGGAGTGAAGGGAGTTACTTATATAATTATGTTACGCTATGGTGTTTCTCCAGAGATAAACTCCAGCTCTTTTCGTGGCTCACAGCCGTGCTGCCTATTTTTCTTTTAGTCTACAGCAATGTAACACTCTCAAAAATCTAAAACGATTTATTTTCTCGTCTTATCAATTCACTACAACATAACACACTCTTCAAACGCTTTTACTGGAGCAGCTCATCGGCCTTTAGTCATTTGTGTGTGAGTGTTCACTGATTTAATGTCACTGCTCGCTGTACGGTCTGATCCTCCGCCGGGCGGCGATGGAACAGTGATCGAACACAACTCTAATTATCCAGATAGCCCCGAGCAGAAGAGGTAACGCTTCACCTCAGCTTCGACTGGCTGATCAGGTGTAATGCAACGCTAGCTGACTGCCTGGCCAGCCGTCTCTCAGCCTGTCCTCAAAAACCACACAAAAAGAATCTTGTCGAAAAGCTCAGTCATGTCTGGACATGGGTGAGAAAGTTGAACTTAAGGAGACTCAGAGGTGGAGGGGTCACAATGATCTGAACTAGGTTGAAGTAGTCGAGTTAGAGCAAGAAGGAACTAATGAGCAGCGACTAGCTGATTCCCAATGACAAACTGCACTCTAATTCTAAGCAGATTTTGAGTATGTAATTAGTTCACACTGGAAAAGTGATCAAATCAAATATACTCTCGGTGATTTCTGTGAGAAACACTTAATAGACCTTTCAAATAGCAGACATGTTGACATGCCATAGTGGGAGAAGCACAGGTGTCTTTTCGATGTGTCTTATCATCACCTTATGACCACCTGTAAAAAAGGACTCTTATACAGTAAGTATGATACTCTCATGTTGTAGTATATATATATATATATATATATATATATATATTGTTTGCAATGAGTATACAAACTAATGTTTAAAAAAAATGCAAGGAAACAATAGAATAAACCAATAGACGTAAATCAAGATTAACATTACCATTTAATGCCACTAAAGATGTATTGCAAACGTTTTGCGATGTTCCTCACACAAAAAAAGAAGCTTGATTAAAATGTTGCCACTGTTTGCCACATAAACAAACTGCTTACATGTGGCATGTCGTATGGATTTGGCCGACAGTCGATCGTGGTAATGACAGAAACTGCTCTTGTAACACCTCAGGAAGCAAACAAATAAGTGTTACATGTGTTCACTGTAGTCACAGTGTAACTGACGATCGTTGGCTGTGGCGCACATTATAGTTCCTTCTTACAAAGAACAAACCGTGAGGGACGTGTGAACATGTCTACATATATACTGTACTTCATTTAGTGTGCTATATGGAATTGGAATTGAGTGTTTGTTCTAAATAACAATGTTTCGTGAGATTCTAATAGCATGTACAGTGACGTACATCAATCTGCAGGAGCGATGCTCTCAACTCTTTAACATCCAGTTATTGAATACATGACAGATTCTACATCATCTCATACACGGGATTCTGCGGGTGAAAATTGTTTTTGTTTGCTGGCCGCAGAAGGCCATAAAGATACAACTCTCCATCTCACAACGGCACATCCCCATTGGGTCATTTCTCGCTTCTCGTCCTGCACTCCGGCTCCATCCAAAAAGTCAAAAAATAATCTGACAGAAATAGGCAGACCAACATCTAACAGGAGCCAAGACAATGAAAAATATGACCACGGCCCTGGATGTAAACGTATCTGACAGCAGCTTAAACACATGATTCATGTGTTTGCGCACTGCGGCTGGAGGTTGCACGGGCTGAAGCGATCTATTATCAGCGCTACCTCCTGAGCTGCAGTCGCTGGCTGACGGACCGTATCGGCGCGGCCCTGTTAGCGGCGGTAGATAACAGACCTCACGACGACACAGGACTTAAATCACAGTGTCACTTTACAGCACTGCCACCTGGGCCTGCGTGACCCGGGTCTCTGCTTCCCTTCATGGCATGTGTATGCACTTAACTTTGTGTGTTCTCACAGTTCTGACACTGTGGCACATCATGTGGGCAGTTTCATTTATCCCCGGGAGTAACTATTCATTCTTGTGGTCGTTTTAAACCGTTTTAAACGTCTTTACAAGATATCTTTTGTACTCGTCAGTGGACACAGACATGTTTTTCCTTTGCACTCGTTTTTCTGTCTGGTTGATCACGCAGAATGCATTTTCAACCTTCCAAGCACCTCATAATTATTTTTTATCCTGTATTGTGTTCATAGATTTGCAGCCTACTTTTTCTTATTGTTTCACTGTGGTTTGCCTAAAACCGAGGAATGTCATAACGTTTGAATGATAGGCAGAGAACATAATCTGCAGATTCATTTGTAATTCAAATATGATTTAGTTGCAGTCCTGTATAAAATAGTTAGAAATGAGCTCCACCTCAACCAGCTACAAAAGTAAAATCCTGCGTTTACATTAAAGCACGAGTAGAAAATAATCTAAAAATATAATATATTATATTCACAAGCTCTTTGGGTACTTTTAATACTTTTACTGATTATAATTACATACTTAAGGAACATTTTCAATGCAAGAAGGGTATTTTTGCAGTGTTGTATTAGTACTTTTAATCAAGTGAAGGATACTTCCTCAACCCCCTTAATGTGCAAACTGTATGCAGACCAATGTAGAGCCTCATGTAGCTGTTCCAGACCTTTTAATCCTAATCTTCAATCCTTTTAATAGACAAACCTGACTATCTTTGCATATGAATCTGCAGTTTGTCGCACCACCTCTTTTCCTGTGACGGTCCTGAGCATCATCATGGAAAGCAGAGATATAAACGAAATGAATGCCTTCCCAACAAAACATTACTGGAGGGTGTGAGTCATGGTCAAAACGTACACAGGTGACCTTTGATATAAAGAACACAGGTGCCATTTAGGTATAGCTCATTTACTTCTATGTACTCCAGTTTATATTACCTCCAGTCATTCTGATGAGCATCCAGCATGAAATTTCATTACTTGTTTCGTTCAATATTTTATGGTGTCTCACATCTGGCTCTAAATTAACTCCTGTTGATGAAATAAGAGGACATGGGTGCGACAGTAAAATCCGTAAGGTGACGCAGTTTTGAGGGATTGTTTTCTAATGCAGACGCTCGTTTCTTGCTGTGGTTGTCAGACGAGTGCAGGCACAGTGTAAAGCAAATGCTACATGAAAGCTCTTGCCTCTGAACAATGAAATAAAATAGTCTGATAGAGGAAATTATTTTTCATACCACACCAGAATCAGTGGCACAAACTGAACGAAAACACAAATTATCCTCAAAGGGCTCGCCAATGCCTTGGGTTAAAATAAGAGTCTGACGTAAGAACCAAAAATGGATGTTTCATCTGTAATTCATCATCAGGGGTGAGTCAGTCTAATCGTGGTTGAACCTAATAGCAGATCCTCCACTCTCGTTGGCCTCCAAATATGTGGTGAATTTTATTTTAATCTGTTTTTATTAGCGTGAATGTCACGGCTGTGTAATCATGCTTCATAATCTCCAGCCGTCCACTTCATAACAGTGTAAGTACCCCTGGCAGTCAGAGCGCATTCATCCTAAAATAGTTAAAAACGCCATTCAGTTCAACAGCCTCTCTGCATTATGATGATGAGAGATTTGGTTCCATATTTGTGTATGTGAACAGCTCTTTACCAAAGTCACTTGTCGCAGATCTGAGAAAAGCCTGGACGAGCTCCATAGACAATGAAGTGGGAGAGACGTACGAGGGGAAAAGCACCCAACGGGATTTGGTTGGGACGAGGGAGTATTTTCTGTTTAAAAACTGACAAGATCTCTGGGGAATTAGTAGCATGCTTGTATTTGAACGCTTAAACAAAAAATATTTGTATTCCAAAAGTCTTCTGTTCATTGACGGTGAAACCACTTGAGGCTACACTCCTGATAATGCTACATGTTTCGGCTCAGTTCCTGTATACTAGGAACATGTTGCTGTTAATACTGTTGTATTATTACTTCACCCTGGACCTTTTCCCATGCTTTTGTGTCGAAGTGACTTTGAAATTGGTCCAGTGTTGGCCGAGAATGCTGCGTCTGCATAGAACTTTTGGATGAGCGAGTTACTGGCTGAGTCTGCTCAGCCAATCACACAAAGAAATGCCTGTAAAGGCCTTCAGTTGGCGTTAGTGATGCACAGTTCAACCCACGACCTGACTTTTCCTGCTCTCTGCTCGCATTGTGAGTAACGGTTACGATCGGCCAACAAACAAAGAAAAACAGATTTGAGATCTGTTCCGATCGGCTCACTACTTTTCTCTGTTTTGTGTGATGGAGAGAACAACAAAAGCCTCATTTTGTGAGGGCACTGCTCTTATACTCTGTTGATTTCACTTCGCAGAGAAATTACGGAGAAAATCACTTAATACGCAAACCCAGTTTCACTTAACAGAGATCAAATGATCCTCTTTGTTACAGCCCCACTTCATTGTGCTTTTATGTTGGAAAAAGAATTGTCTTCATTGCAGGTTTGAAGTGTGTGCTATTACACACAAAGCAGCTGACAATTGCTGCCTGACCCTGAGATGCTCGGACACAAAGTGAAGCAATGTGACAGAAGACTCTGAACTTTGTTGATGCAATCTGCATCCCGATGCGATCAAGAGCAGTGCAACCGCCAGTGCACAGACATTTGTTCACAGTACGTGACTGTGCCCATAATTGCTTTGTGTATTGGATGTCAATAGAAGAGGAAACCTGTAGAAGATTGAAACACAATGTTTGCAGCATCACCACAGAGCTGTAATATCATGCTTAGCACGACGAGCCGTTTATAGAGAACAGAGAGTGAGAGGATTCATTGTGTTTCTCTGCATATGAAGCCGAATACGGCCCTAAAAATATGCACGGAGCGTGTTGCTCTCCATCCAAAACAAGAATTTGTCACTGAGCAACCGTGTAATGACATTACATTTATGTTGAAAGCTTGTAATTGCTGTGAAATTATCTTATTAAACAAAGTCACTGGAAACCCTGAAAAACCCCAGAGCTCTGGGAGGATGTTCATCAGGTCAAAATCGGTCAATTCTGAAGAACAAGGCAATCGTCATCCCAAAGGAAGAGGGGATCAGCATCTCGTTTGTGTTCTTGTGGCCCTCTCTGAGAGAGAAATGAGGCGGAGCGAGAGAAGCAAACCGTCAGCTGAATGCACCGTGCAGCCTTCCTTAAAGGCCATTTGCATTTGTATCCTAATGATGTAATGGCACTCGAAGGATGTTAGAAACACTATAAGTCCAGGAGGGACATCATGTTGGTCACTGGATCCTTTTATCCTCCATCTTTGTATTAGGGGTGTTTATTCACAGCCTCTGTATTCTGTTTGCACATAAACTAATAAAAGAAAATGCTGGAAATACATCACTCAGTAGTGTCGACTGTGGTTCAGTGGTTAGCAGGGTCTTCCTTCAATCAGAGGATTGGCGGTTCGATCCCCGGCTCCGCTAGCCCATGTCGACAAATTAACCCCAAAATTGCTCCCGTAGCTGTGAATGTTAGCTACTCCAGATGCGCAGGTGGAACCTTAGCTCCTCCCATCAATGTATGAATGGGTGTGAATGGGTAAATTATGTCATGTAGTGTTGAAGTGTGGTCGGAAGACTAGAAACGTGCTTTACAAGTACAGGTCCATTTCACTTGCACTTAACTTAAATATTTCCATTTTGTTCTACAGTTCAGAGGCAAATATTGTACTTGTTATCCAAGTTAGCAGATACTTTTCAGATAATACTATAATAATAATAATATAATAGACATTATTTTTTATAATGGGTACTTTTACTTTTTGTACTTTAAGTATATGTTGTCAAAGTTTGAATGCATGGCTTTACTTTTAATGACACTGTGATGTTGCTACTTTTACTTGAGTATAAGATCTGAGTACTTTTCCTACCTCTGATAAAATACCATAGTATTAGTAACGCTCTATATACCATGTTGATAGTTTCTTGCCTCTCTTTTTTAAATTTTTTTAAATTAATACTTAATCTTATTTGCTCTCTATGGCTGAAAATGTGCGGACTACTGAATGTGATTGTTGAGCATCTGATCAAAGACCATCTCCATTAATATGCTGCAACAGCCTTCATTCTCCTGGAAGGATTAACCACTGGAGTTCTTTCCCTCCCATTCAGCCACATGAGCATTAGTGAGGCCGGGCACTGATGTTGTTCGATACGGGGGGCTTATAGTTGTACGTTATGGGGTTATGGCTTAGCTTTGAAGCCTGCACACGTAGTAGCAAAAAGGGCTGTGATTGGTTAGGATGCGCTGCCTGTGTCAAGTCCACCAGTTTCTGATACTGGAGGAGATTGTATCTAGCGAAGAGAAACATGAGGCAACGTCAACAAAGGTTAAATTCTCGGCTCCATTTCCACGAAACACAGCAGGTGTTTCACTACTCCTGTCTTCTGGTGTTATTAGTGTGTGTCGCCTGTTTGTAACAAAGCAAATGAAAGAATGTGAAGAGTTTCTTGTGGCCGTTAGATTCAAAGCACGATGTTGCCTGATCATGAGTGATAGCTGCATCTGTCCAGTGTTGTGGTTGTGACAACAGCGGGTGAAATAAAAACAACAGGTGGGTTTTCCACAGCTGGACTACGGTTATGTCTTTGCATCGAGTGTAAACCCCTCTGTTCCAGCCAGGCAAGTCATTCCATTATTTGTGGCCCTCTCTTTGTGCACGAGGCCACGTGGACAGTTGCGTCTACCACATGCTGTTGGCCCCCGTGGTGTATTTATTGTCTCGCTTTTCTTCCCACAATTTTAATTCAAAATTGTTTTATCTGCTCTCTGAAATAAATACATAATTATTTAAAAGAAAGGTTTGCAGTAGAAAAGCAACCATTGATTATTTGCCTTCACACCACCAACAATCTTGTCACACAAGATGGCACCTTTTGCCTCAACAGTCATTTCATATTTGAATATGTTTCCTTTTTGTTTACATGAGCGTGTTTCTCTACCGGCTGGGTGCTAACGTAGGTCGGCATGATGGTTAGCCCGCGGCAGCAAAAGCAGTAAAATCATTATGTGTTCTGCTTTGCTGAACCCAATTGAATAACCTCCACTGGCTGAAATATTCCAGACACCCTCCTGCATCACCAGTAATGTAGGCAACCAGCCACGCTAATAAGCCTGATTAGATTACATTTTGCCCTCAGAAAAATAACACTCTAAAGAGGTAGAATAACCTTATTATAACACAAGGATGCATGGTGTGTCGGTCTGTCTGAAGAATGTTCCTCAGCACCTTTGTCATAAGATAGTTTCTTGCATATTTACGCTTTTAGAAAAATTATATTTGTCCATTAAATGTCTTATATTGTCTTTTAAAGGCAACAGAGTAAATGGTTAATGGACCTTTCTGGTTTTCTGACTACTCAAAGCACTTTTACACTATATGTAATTCACCTATTCATACTAACTAATATACACACTCAATTTGGGTTTAAGTGTCTTGACCGAGGACACAATAACATGGACTGGAGGAGCCGGGGATCGAACTGCTGATCTTTTTATTGAGGGACGGCCTGCTCTACCTTTTGAGTCACATTTGCCCTCAGGATCAGAAGAAATTATATACATTATATACTTATATAAATCTAGGTGCAGCACCAAAAATGAATACTTAAAACATGCTAAATATTAAGAACATTTGAAACCACATGAATATCAACATAAAGGACAATAGAGTGGATACAAAGGTGTATATAATAGGGTTGCATATCCACTAGACCTGAAAATATTTTTTTCTCTCTGTTCTCTGGCTCCAGCTTCTCTTTATAAAGTGAAGTCTTTCAGATTTTAGCCTGGTAATCAATAATAACTGGAGTCAACTTGGTCTTTTATCCACTAAAATCATGAAAATAAACGTTAGCTGTAGCCCTAATATCAAGACAGTGTTGTAAAAGTATAAAGGATCATTTAAATGTAAAAGGAATAACATTAATCAATTGCCCCATCTAACATTAAAGACAAGTGGTGTATGCATTGAAATGTATACAAAGGTATAACAAATAAACATAGAACATTAATGTGTCTGGTGTTTGGAACTTTAACTGCAGCAGGTGCAACATTTAAAGGCTCCCGACCGAGCGGATAGCACTCTCTTTACATGTTTCATGGATCCGCTAACGTCTTCTGACTCGAACAACCTTTTCTCTGATGTTCAGGCCGGCTAAAGACTTGTTTCTTCATCCTTACTCTGCTGTGGGAGAAACAATCAAATAATCTGCAGAATAGGCCAAAATACCACATGCAAGAAGTGCAGCGTAATAACACTCACTCTGTGATGTCATGCAGTTACTTATGCGAGCGGGACAAAGGACCTCTCAGTGTCTTAAGAAAGGGGACTGGGTGCAGCCATAATGCTCTGTGCATGATCAGATGTAATGCATTCTGTCAGTGACGCTCTGTTATATGTTCAGCTCTAAATTGGATGTGAACTAGTCGCTTCAGATTATACTTGTACAACTCTGTGTGAAAAGGGAAGCAATCACCTCTTGGCAGCAGTATTAAAATCTGCTTGTAAAATTGTCAAACCTTCATCTCCCCAAACAGAGCGTCGTCGCCTGTTCTTCAGAAATTTCTCATCCACCAACAAATAATAACTCAGACGTTTGCTTTTTCCTGACAAACACCAGCTTTTCATTCCGCTAATGCAGCGCATTACCGCTTCACATTTTGTTATCCATTTTTAAACTCATTGACACTCAAATCATAGTAATCCCGGTGAGAGAATACAGTGGCGTTTTGTTTTCTTCTTCTTCTTCTTGTGCGTCTGCAGAGCTGTGTGGAAATAGATTGTTTTACTTTCTGGTCGGCATTCAATGCAGCGCCCAAAGACTTGGACACTTTATTGAGTCGCATGCCTTTCTAAAATTCGTTCCATATTATACTCCGCATTTAAATGTGAAACTTGGTTCAGCATTTAAAAAAAGCTATACTCTCTGGAATGTTACTCAAGATACAAAATGTAAATTATACTATAAATATATATATTTTCGCTTTAATCGCTTTTAATTTAAGTAGTACTACTAAGTAGCCTAATCATATCCTTATCCCTCATAAGATAAAAAATAGATAGATGGATGGATAGTTTTCATGTATATCTATGCTGTATATTCAATTTGGAAACTAAATTCATAACAGATGTGGCATTTTATCAATGTGTCAAATTAGTTAAAGTCTTCAACAATAAAGGAAGAATAATCACTTCATTATTCCGTCTGTCACACCTTTCACATTTCTGATTTGTGTGCAGATTTCTTTACCGTCCTCATAATGTGATGTGATGAACATGAAAATGTAAAATCTTGGCAGTGGTGCCGCATTATCGGAGCGGGAGGCTTTTGCATATTAAGGTCGTAACACATTTCTTTGTGAGCAGCCATACATCTTCTTTACTGTAAGAGAGGGGAGCCGGTGTGGCTTAAGAGCAGCTTGAGCAGCCAGGGAGAGTTTAATAGTACCGTGCTTATTGGACTTTTGCTTGGGATTACTCCCTATTGTGAAGCTCTCTAAGGTGTGAGAGAGTGTGCTCTAAATTATTCAACAGGACAAGTGAGATTAATTGATTATTGAGCTTAAGATCAATGATAATCAGTAGTTCTGTGTGTAATTCTGGATATTAGGTCTTTGTCTTGATCTCTGTCCCTGGAGAAATCTCTTAAATTGGTCCTCATCTGTTTTGCTAATCCTTGGTTTTACTCCCCTGGTCTTGGACCGGCATCCCGTTAACATGTTGGATCAGCTGCAGAGCTTTCAGAGTCTGCCATTTAACTCCCTCTTAAGTGTTTTTTTCTTCTTCTTTTTTTTCTCGTAAAAGTCTTTTACCAAAACGATTCAAGCTCACCTCTTCTGAACTTCCACCACTGGTATTTCTGCCAAATGAATCTTCATACCTGGTTTATGACTCTCAGAGGCAGTGTTGTTGCGACTGAGGTTGACGCTTGGATTCAAAGACTTTAAGTTGTTTTGTTGTAAAGCCTGTTTCTTATGTTGCTGACTAAAATTAGTTAAAAACCTCTCAACCGGCATGAAGCTTTCATTTCCTAGACACTTTATACTCACTGAGAATAAAACATAAATCAGATGCTTTGCTCCTGTGAAGTGTATTGTATTCTTGGTGCAGGTCTTGGATAATGATGGGATTCTTTTACTGGAGTCTTTTTGTCAGTGAATGTGAAGCTAACAGGTTTATAAACCATGAAGTTTTATCAAGATATTGTTCTGTGAATTGCAGCGAACTGTTGCATGATTAACTCCCTTTTATCGTTTTGAAGTGAAAACATTTTCAGCTGGCACATTCAGTACAATAGTTTGCCTTCAGGTCTGAATCTGAGCTTTTTAAAATGTATTTTTTTATTAATCTTTCGATATGTTTTTTAGTCCAAGTAAGAAACTAGTGAAACATATGCATGACTTTTTCCTAAAGCCCAAAGGGATCCAAAATGTGATCACTCAATGTTGTTATTGATCTTTGAAGTCAAAGAAATAAAAAATGACAAACCAAATAATTTCGATAATTAACCAGTAGGAGGATTCCGATTTGGTGCAGCAGGAGAGGCTTCTTACAATTCCTATTTTTTGTTACATCTTTTTCTTTAAATGAGGTTGTTGTTGTGGACAGGTGGATTGTGGGAAGGTGGTTAGTTGACAGGAGGCCTGTTTCCATGACACCACCGCACATACTCATTACCAGCCCACGAGTCCTCCATGTGGGAGAGGACATGATGTTTGGTGCATACAGAGGTCCTCGATTCTTTGCTCAACTTATGATTCCTTCTAATCGTTTTCATTTTGTTTTGGTCCCAAAATATCCAAGCAGATTACATTTACTTTACCTTAGATATCAGAGAGTACAGTCAAGACTCTCTTTATTCCACAGCTGCAGAAAACCTGGAATGGTCTTTGATTTTTATGCTTGATGGTGATGTCAGTCTATCGCAAATTTTGTTGCATTAAAGTTTCCTGGATGTTGAATCCAAAGGACTTTTGTGAGCTGATAGCTTTTCATCGAGTGGAGGATGAGATTGGCATGAGGTGGACATTTCTAATAATATTAAAAATTACCTTATTAAATAGCACTATTTAAACAGAGTTAGAAAGTGCTGTACATGCATAAAACCGACCAAAGAAATGAGAAATGAGAGAAAGCAGTGAAATACCTATTGGATGGATTATCATGAAATCAGGTTACAAACATTCTTGCGCCCCAGAGGATTAATTGTAATGCGATCACTTCACTTTTAATTTAACGCCATAATCAGCCGATTCACATTTTGGATTATAGTGACAATCCCATCAGTCTCATATTCCCATTGGGGTTAGTGCTAATTAGCAAATGTGACCTTGCGAACATGCTGAACTAAGATGGTGAACATGATGAACAGTATACCTGCTAAACATCAGCATGTTAGCATGGTCATTGTGAGCATGTTAATGTTCTTTTAGCTCACAGAGCTGCTGGCAGGACTGTAGTCTCTTAGTTTATGGTTTTATTTCATTTTAAGAGTTAAGTTGTCGCATTACGTGGGTGGTGCTCCTGCCTGAGAGTACAGTAGTCTAACGTTGGTCTGAATTAGGAGGCTTTCTCAACAAGTCAATAAGGGAATTTAGGGCAGACACTTAATACTGAGACTATACACAGTACTGACACGAAACATGAACTATTCCTCACAAAGAAATACTGAAATTACTAGAACCCAAGTAGGAATTCACCATTTCATTCATTGTACATCCCCGAGGATTAGCGCGCCAGCTAAAAGCCTTAAAATGTAACAGAAAATATTCTTCGGGTGTGGGGCACATTTAAATTCACCGCTGAGCTCTAGTTGACTAATCTGGCTTTGTCTTTTAAAATGAGAAACGAGGTTTTGTAATCAGTTTGAAATATCTGCCCCGTTGTTTCAGTGGAAACGGGTGAGAAATGTGCTTTGATGTTTTAGCAGGAGGGTGACCGAGACAGAGGAGTGATATGGGTGGAAGTCAGACTGCTTTGGACTTTGACTCACTTTCGTGGCATTGGAGTCCAATCAGTTAACTCAATTAAAAGAATGAATGGAAATTATATTTCAACATATTTTTTTTACTATTGTAGGAAAATTATCTGACTCTCCTGGGGATATAGAAAATGAAGAATGTAAGAATTTTTTGATTTTTTTAAGAATTTAAAATGTAATATTTCCATCAAGGATAATTGCACTTGGCAGCAGACTTTTTTCAGGATAAGCACAGAGTTAATTATTATTTATTATCAAAGCTATATGCGGCATTGTAAATCATTTAATCACACACTGAATGGCTGTGATTTATGAATTATAACAATGCAATCTAAGAGGCAGGTAAGACATTATCGTACTTTGATTTTGACCAGGGGACATAGAGGAAGAAATGTTTGTTGTAAAGCAGACAGCTCAGACATGTTCTCCTTAGCCTAAAAAAAAGTATTTGCCTCAGACTCCCCGGGGTACTGTGAAATTAATGAGAGAAAACTGCTGGGGTGGTGGTGGGCATAAAAGCATCAGACGCCTTCTTCTACACTGAGAGAATTATTAAAGTGCCGGTTGCCAGCCGGAGATGAGGAGATCAGTGGAAACCGCTTGCCGTGAGCTCCGTGCATGTCAGGAGAGGGCAAGGATCGCTGCGAGGATGCAAAAGGAGGGGGTGGGGGGGATATGTTACTTTTTGCTTTTCCCCATTTAAAATTATCCGGTGGCGGTTTTCTTTTGTTTTTTTTAAAAAGTGACAGGGGGACAAGTGTTGTGACTTGTCCAGCAAGTTGGTGTGATGGATGTTCTCCACATGCAGAGTGTCAGTGAACACAGCAGCCGGGGTCATGCTAACAGGACAGAGAGACTGCAGGGAAAAACATGTCAAGAAATGAGAAGTAGCAGCTCTCACCTTCTCCCTCCTCGTAGATTTAACAATTCACAAAAGACTATATCAAGGCATGAAAAACAGCAATGGTATTGACAATACTAATTGCAATGCAACTAATAATAATGATAATAGCAATGGGTGTCAGGCAGGACCAGGGTCCAGATATAACCACGATCCATGGAAACCTTTGAGGCGAGAAAGCACAAAGACTCTGAGAAAAGGAGCAGAGTTAGTAGTGTATTAATTCATACAGAAGGAGAGAGAGATGAGGAGAGAGGTATCCTAAGATATCCCCCAGCAGCCTTGGCCTATAGCAGCATATCTAAGGGCTGGACCAGGGCAAACCTGAGACAGCCCCAACTATAAGCACTATCAAAGAGGAAAGTTTGATAACTCCCATCCTACCTTTTAGGACCCTGGGAACCACAAGTAGCCCCGCATTTAGAGAGCGCAGTTCTCTAGTGGGGCAATATGGTATTATAAGCTACTTAAGATATGATGGTGCATAACCAATCAAGGCTTTGTAGGTGAGGAGAAGAATTTTAAATGTGATTCTTGACTTTACAAGTAGCCAGTGCAGAGCAGCTAATACAGGAGTAATGGGATCTCTTTTCTTAGTTTTTGTGGGTACACAACCTGCAGCATTCTGGATCAACTGGAGAGACTTAACAGACGTATTAGCGTTTATACAGTGACTAGAATTGGTCCAAGCACAGAACCGTGTGGAACTACGTGACTAACGTTGGTGGTCATCGAGGCTCCATCGCTTACATACAAACTGAGATCGATCTGATAAAAAAGATGTAAACCAACTTAGTACCTTTAATGCCAATCGACTGATCTAGTCTCTGTGATAGGATGTGATGGTGAATAGTGTTGACTGCAGCACTAAGGTCTAACAAGACAAGTACAGAGATGAGTCCTTTATCTGATGCAATTAGAAGGTCATTAGTCATTTTCACCAGTGCTCTCTGTGCTGTGGTGTTTTCTAAACCATGACTAAAAATCCTCAAATAAACTATTGTTATGTCTATTTTTATGTCATAATGACACAAGTCAGTTGTGTCATTATGACCTTTATCATGTCAGGAGCAGTCCTCTTTAATAAAAACTGTTTTGCTATCCATGTATTTGTATACCTATGACAGGATTACAATCATGACATCAGATTTGATTATTATATAATTATTTGACAATTTCAGTCAATATTGAAACTTGATTAAATCCAGACTAAGCGGACGTAGTGGATGTAGGTGCTCTGTAAAGCAGCTCATATAGGTACAAAGTCAAAAGTAGTCTACTTGGACAAAAGCCAGTGCAGGTCAGCTATTTTAAATTGGCTTGATTATCGGATTGAATTTTCCCTTATTGCTTCACTTATTCTTGTAGAGATGGGGTTGTTTTGTTTTGGCAACCAGTAATGAGTGATGTATCCATCCTGCCAACATCCTGTTAAGTCAACACAGAAAGCCATGACGATGCTGAACAAATGAAAATGTGAGAGCAAAAGGTGTGTGCACTGGATTAAGTAATGCAAACATTAATGGCACATAAAGCGCTCTCAGAAGGTGGTGGGTAGGTTATTGTATCAGACAAACTTTAAAAAGAAAGAAAAAACATACCCGAATCTGGACTTTGACTCGAGTCAATACCTTATCCATAATGACTCTGCCCCCATTTTTAGTTGATATTGCAGTTGAACGTGACCCTGAAATATCAGTCAGATACCGCCTCGCTAAAAAGTTGAAGATTGATTATCATTCAAACAGGCATTCTCCGCAAGCTAAGTGAGATCTCACATTAGAAAAGGCTGAGTAGTGATGACAGTGTCCATGAATGCATGTAACATCAGCAGCAGCATGCTTTGATGCTCTGACTTTTTTTCTGGGACACTTCGGAAAAGGTTAAGAATACATTTCTACTCGACTGTGGTATTCTAAATGTTGTCAGCACAGAGTCCTCAGTCCTGTCCCTCCTGGTCTCCATCACCGCTAAAATGGAGCACAACTTGACTCCGATGGCAGAAAGCTCTCTGTGCCCAGGATTAGCTATTCAGTGACTACTTCACTTTACAAAATCCTTTGTGCAAAATGTCACAGCAGCGTCACGACTGTTGGCTCTCTGCTGGGATATCAGCGTCCACAAGGAGAGTTGAGAGCCTCTCTGTCCCCTTTTACCCTTTGACCTTCGTCTTCTCACTCTGCTCATATTGACCGATGCTTCAGCAGGACAACAGGGCCATTAACACGGAGGAGAGGGGGAGTCAGGAAACAGAGGCTCAGAGCAGAGAGAGGGGTAAACAGAGAGGGAGACAGAAGTTGAACGGGTCAGAGAGAGAAATTGTGGATTGAAGTGATAGAGCTGAATAATACAGCACCAGTGATTGAGTGTTTATTTTGTTTTTTTTAAAGGGGTCATTGGAGAGAGAACATGTGAAAACAGCTGAGATTATTGGACCAGAACCGTAGAGATCTCCCAGTGAATAAAATACAATATAATCAAACCCTAAATAGTGCAGCACTAATCCGCAAGAAAAGAGATTTTTACATTACTTATTAAAAAAAAAAAAAAAAAGACATGACAAAACTGAAGTAATTTCCCAATTTTAAATACAAAATATTTAAATGTTTGTCCATATACTAAACCACTCAAAAAATGTGTCCAAGATTGTCAAAACCTTGTGGACAAAGAAACAACTTTAACACAAATTCAAACTGCAGTTCCTCAAGGCTGTTAAACATCCGGTGGAGCTGACTGACCAGAGGCGCTAACAGCCAGTCCTGTGCTGCACAAAAGCTCACTTAAAATTGTTCATCCTTACTGCTATACGTATTGTACAAATATGTAAATACTCGCCTTCCTTAAATAGAAGTTTTACTAAAACATGACACTTCACACCACATTTACATCCATCTGACTTGACAATTTGATTTTTGTTTTTTTAAATCAATGCATCTTTAAATACAGCCTATATTGGTATACATATCAGCGTATTACTCGTAATCAAAAATTAAATGACTGTTCGTGTTCCAGAGAAAATATGGTTCCAGGAAAACAAGAAACTGATATATATTGTATCTATATATTTCTTGTGAGAAACACCAGACTTGTTTTACCTTGAGACAGATAATGAGATACAGTCTGTAAAAAAACTAAAATGCAAAGGCAGTTTTGTATTTAATATCATGCAATTCATTGTCTAAAAATATCATTTATTTAACAAACCTGTAACAGCGGGGGCTTCATTTTCTTCTTGATGAAGCTAGCTTCTTTCTTCCTTCTTCATTTTGTCTGAGTTCATTAGCATAAGGACTCTCACTTGTGCTGATTGGTACATTGATTGCACCTGTTGTTCTCTCTCTGTAAATAGCATGTTGTTCAGGTGCCTTCAGGTTAAGTAGTTGTTTTGCTCTTGGTCCAACAAAACTACCGGTGGAGTTAGAAAGTATGATGTGATCTGCTTTTATGTTGTTTAATGCCTTGGTATACATGGCATCACTAAAACCAGTACATGTTTCTGTAAATTGGATGCATTTGGGTTCTACTAAAGTAAAATAGGGGGATTGATTTCACACACGAATGTGGATGAATCAGGAAAAACACCCCAAAAAAGAACCTTTCACAGGGAAAAATGGGAAGAAACCTTCAGGAGAGCAACAGAGGAGGATCCCTCTCCCCAGATGGACAGATGCAATAGATGTCATGTGTACAGAATGAACAGCGTTACAGAGTTACATACACACATTACATGAATATGTATGAATGGACCTCCACAATCCATGAAACAGAAGGAAGTAGAGAGGAGGGGGTGCAGGGCGCATCAACATGGCCAAGGCAGGAGGCCGGCTCACCAGGCAGGAGGCATCAGACACCGCCAGGTCCAATGGACCGTATGAGACGTGAAGTCACAAAGACTCCGGGGAGGATGCAGAGTTAGCAAGGTGCAATGGAGAGATGTACATGTATCCATAAGTAGAGAGAGAAGAGGAGATAGGTGCTCAGCGTATCCTAAAACATCCCCCAGCAGCCTATAAGCCTATAGCAGCATATCTAGGGGCTGGACCAGGGCAAACCTGATTCAGCCCTAATTATAAGCGCTGTTAAAGAGGAAAGTCTTAAATCTATTCTTAAATGAGGTGACTGTGTCTGCCTCCCGGACTGAAAGTGGAAGCTGGTTCCATAAAAGAGGAGCTTGATAACCATTGATTATTTGAATGGAAAAAGTAAAACTAAAGTTGAGGTTTTTCAAAATGACCCCAAATGTAGCACATGGAGAAGAGGCCAGTTATAAAAATATAAAAAGACCAGAAAAATCTTGGACTCAGATGCTCGGTTACAGGGTATTTCACCAGAGGCTAAACTGGGCACCAGGTTCATGAAAAGATGTGCTCAACTAAATAAGAGAAGAACACTGTCATGCTATTTGTTCTTTATAAATTCAACTAATAAAATATCTCAAGTTCAGCACATGTTCTGTGCTCAATACACAACCTTTACAGCAAAATGTTAGTGAAGTTTTGAAAAATTCAGGGATTCATGACCCTGCCAGAAAATTTAAATCTTCCTTTGTTTTTAGCCCTAGTCCAATATATTTACAGTTTATTTCTACAATTTGCATTATGTTCTTTTTTCAGTTTTAATTTAATTATATTTGTTTTAGTGAACAAAAACAGATTGAAAAAAGATTGAAGCCATTTCTTTGGCCAAGATCAAGTCAAAGCATTTACAGTATTATATGCATCATTAAAAGTGACCCTCGTACAGTGAAATTCGCCCTTTGCCCTCCACTCTGAATGCAATTGACATGTGAATGAAAGTTATGTGGCATTAAATACAGGGAAATTACTAATGAACACTCTGTAAAATGTACAGAAAAAAAGAGGAAATGATTTGCATATCTGAGCCGAGTCAAGGTCAAGGGCCTGAGGATAACAGCTATCCCTCAGCCTATAAGTCCTGAATTTCCATTTCTGTATTCCTGCCAGAGGGCATAAGTGTGAAAAACATGTATTGGGGGTGGGTGGAGTGTTTGATGAGCTCTTCTCTGGACTGTGCGGTATTAGCACCCTGATGGTCCTCACAGCAGTTTCTCTTCAGGCGTTAGTGGTCCATGCCGATGCTGTTCCCAGGCCACACAGCTCTCTATGATGCAACTGGTGTCCTCTGTGATATGCCACATTTTCTACAGCACATTTGAATTTCAAGACTCTGAAACATAGACTGTATATAAGCCTTGAGTTTGATATTTTGGCCGTCGCCATCAAACCTTTTGATCGTCTCCAAGTGACAAGGGGGCTGGAGATAGGATGAAGCGACATGTTAAAATGTTATAATAATGACTTCCAGGAACTGAAAACAGACTGGGAAAAGGTTCAACTTCCAAAACATGGACAACTCACAGACCGGACAACGCTAATATTGGCCAACTATTATAATCATTATCATAAACCAATTTGATTAACAATTTCACCTGATGATGGTGCTAAATGAAAGACTAAAGGTTGTTTCAATAAATCTTCTGGGCATCAAGGATGTGTGAACCAAATTTCTTGGCAATCCATCCAATAGTTTTCAAAATATTTCACTCAAAACCAAAAATGTCAACCTCATGGTGACAAAAAGTCATATACTCATTCAGTAAAAACAATATACTGTGTTTTATATTACTGCAAAAAAAGAGATCAGTTCATAATCAAGTGAACAAAGTAATTGGAGGAAAAATACATCTTAAAATAAGCTTCTTTCTGACCCACCTTCATCCAACCAAACAAAAGTAGGGTGCTTCTCTACATCAAGTGCCTTTTCTTGGAGGGTTAAAGTCCCCTTCCAGTTTATTATTAGCGCAACTAGACTAACACAACTAGACTAACACAACTAGACTTAAGGAAAGCAAATAGTCTTTTTCTTAATGCAGGTTGTGGAGTTCACCCCAATGCTTTATATTGCCTCCCGGCAGAATTAAGAAACGCCGCAGCAAGCCTACACGGCTGCAATGCTCATTCTCATCATTAAAATAAATTGCTGTGCTCTCTGGTCTGTGTAAAAAAAAAAATGTGACAAAAAAGCCCTGTTTTCACCCCGTGGCTCCTCTCTGGATGTTGTCACTGTGTCATCCCAGAGGCTCCTCTGCTGCTTCAGAGACACAGGCAAGACGGTATGTTGTTAGTCTCCGCACAACTTGCCCATGGGATACACAACGACTTGTCTCGCGGCCTGCTGTTGTATGAAGTAATCACGCATTAATAACGCAGTCATTTGCATCAGGCAATTCCTGCAGGGAGAAGAAACATATCTGGATGGAGAAAGGAAGGCAAGTCTGTTGCTCATGTGTCTGGAGATTGGATCGGTTTTAACAGCGAACATCTGGGGAAGTGGGCCTTTCTTGAGAATACCATTGTGTTCTCCTAACTTGTTTAGATGGTACATTCATAAAACCTCAACAACATACAACTGAAGCTTGGCTCAAGTGGCAATTTGTTTGAAGATATATATGAGAGCGAAAAAGAGATTATGAGAGGGGCTAGATGGCTCGGTATAATGCCCACCCTCCTCCTCTAGGAGATGCTCTCTCCAGATTGTGTCTGAAGCTACTTGATAAAGGATGGATGTATGGGAGGACCCGGGCCTCTCCACGCCAAAGCACAAACTGACCTGGTAAGATCCTGCACTGATCCTGCTCTTTAAGTAATATTACTTTGCAGTCAGATAAAATCAGACATTAAAATAGAGAGATTGTATTGTACTGTGTTTTTTGGAGGGGAAGGGGCTTAAAGAGACGGGCACTAAAGCGGAACATGTCAGACGGCGGGTTAATACAGGTACATTCAGACAGAGAGTATGAGAAATATAATAGGTTTCTGTTGATCTAGTAGAAATACAAGTATTAACCTGAAAATCAGCAAATGTCCCCTTTTAAATAAAGCTCAAATAAATAAATAAAATACTGTGCACACAGAGATCGAGCATAATATCTAGAAAGGAGGAACAAAATCAGCCTGAACTTTAGAGATGCTGGGAGGCCATTTTTGTAACCGTGAGACTGAGCCAGTGGTAAGCTTAGCTAACCAGCTGCTGGCAGAAGCTTCATAATTCAGAGAAAAGATATGAGAGTGGTATCGATCTTTTCATTTAAGTCTCTTCAATGAGTGTATTTCCCAAACTTTTAAATGATTCCTATAAATCCATAGTCTTGAACATTCAATTCTGAGCAGTCCATCATGCAACCAGGTGCTCCTACAAAACACACCAGGTGTCTAGTTATGTGAATATTTGCATTAGTCTAACATTGTATTATGTTAACTTTCGTCTGACGTGTTGTTGAAGTGATTTCCTCCCAAAGTAAGGATCAACTTCACACAAAATAGTTGAGTTATATAAAGTGTTTCTGACAGCTGTCGTATCATATTTGTGCAGCTGCAGAGGCATCTATAAAGCACAGTTCGACTAAACCCATCGTCACTTTGGATTTTCTGGCACACATGGATAGCTTTCCTGCTGTGAATGTCAAGTGCGAGTTATTGAACAGAGAGGAGGTAGAGGAGTCTCGCTGATCCCTGGCAGCTCTGTAGCCTCTGGCGGTCGGCAGGTAAAGCACAAAAAGCTCCAGCTCAGTCAGACTTCAGGGATTATTTACTTAGACCCTGCTCAGAGTGACCGACTTAATTTCTCAAACACCCTTCGTTTCCTAGTGCTGATAGTGCTGCAGCGTCCCCTCGCATGTCAGTCCCAATCCCTCCTGCCTCACTTGACTCAGGTTCGTGTTGGAGAGAGAGAGAGGAAAAAGAGAGATTTCACAGAGCTTTTTACGTATTTTCTCATATTTGTTCAGCTCTGTTCGTGCCCAAATACAATTCATTATGTTCCGTTTTTTAGGAAAGCCGTAGCAGCGGGGACTAAAGGGGATTTGGTAAAAAGCCAGGCAGTGTCGAGCCTGACCTCATGATTCTTTTTGTTTGTTGTTTTTGAGTAAAAGGCTGTGTTTTTCTCTGCTTTAACAAAACAAGCCAATTGCATTCTCTCTGTCCTGCGGCTCTGGATGTCATTTTTTCGCCTGCCAGAGCAGCTTCACAAGAGCGCCTTATCTCTCTTTTAAATTGGCCGCACAATAACAGCATCCCCTCTGCAAAGTTGTGCCATTATGATTGTCATAGGTAAACACAATGTCTGCTAAAGACCTTGAAGTCTATCAGGCCCCCCTCTCTCTGCAGTTCCACTTCCACACATTTGCTTTGAAATTTTAATTATCAGGTCAGCAGAAACAACCCCTTTATTTATTCCACCAAGCTTTGTTTGCTCCAGGACATTCAGCACACGTCTAGGGATGTGGCGTATGTGTGCGAATGCATGCGTGTTGCCTGCATTTGTGTCTGCTGCTGGAGTGGCAAATGGCTAATGAATAATGCAGGGTCATAGTGATGTGTTGACACCTCTGACAGCTGAGAGCTGCCGAGCGGTGTATCACTGATAATGTGCCATTTCCCTTCCCTTCCTCTTCAATGCTACATTATAACTAATTACCATTTATTTTGTAATTTCACCTTCTTACAGCCTAGTTGTCAGTGCGTGTGACAAAGTTTGTTGGGCCGCCGAAACTAAAAGCTAAAGTAAGCTGTGCATTTGAAGATACATTTCAGTAGCTTAGTTTAGTTCGCTGGTCGGCCTCTAAATTATGTTCAGCTTGTTTCTGCCATCGTATCCTATTCCCAGCTTCTCCTCCTCTATTGCCGAGCAGGGCTTTAGCTACTACTCAGGATAGAAGTTGTACTTTTAGCAGTAGGGTTTATGATTTGTAATTGGCAATCATTGAGTTTTTAAGGGTCCTTTAAGGTCACTGAATGTTAATTTTTAAACCAAGAAACAATATATTACAGAACAAGGCTACACGTCTACAACCACGCATAGTGCAGTTATACGTAGGCACAGCGGTGCTTTGAGCTAAATGCTAATGTCACCAATGCTGATAGACCCTTCTATTCTAATTAATACAATATATGTAACAGTTTCTTATTGTCTGTTCACAATAATCCTCACTGAATGGTCTTTGGGAGAATCGGGGGCCACTTGGACTCATGTTTTCAAAGACCGTCCCTGTAGCTGAACTGTTTTACGATAAGAGCACCTACAGAAACTCATACTTCATGAACTTGAGCACCAAGGACGCACGCAAGCATCAAGAGTATCATTCTCACTATTGGCTGATCTCGTAGAAACACCAAAGCAATTGTAACTGAGCAGCAAAGTCAGGAGACTTACCTCAGCAGAAAGCACGCTGGAGAAGTCCATGAACAGAAAGTTCATAGGTTACATCACACCAACATACGTGTTTCTCTGTAGCGCCACATCATGTCAAACTGTCCTTGAACAAGACGCTGCAGCCTCAACCTGCTCAGTGTTCCCCACAGCACTGATAACCAGGAAATGTAAACATATGGAATCTACACTGTGCAATTGTTTCTCCTGTGTTACAATTTGACGCCTGTGCATTTAATGATGTATGTTTTTGCACAATATTTTGCAACACCACTGAAATATGTATTCCTGCATGCCAAAGAAAGAATATGGATGAAATGTCTAGACTATGTTCCTCTTATAAAAACAAAACAATTTTTTCAAGAAATATCACCACAAGTGTTTAAACAGAAATTATAATATGAGTCTCTCATCCATTTTGTTATGGCCCTTTCAGAGTTGCTATATTTATTTGTATTGGCTTTTAAAGGTTTCTATTATGTATTGTTTTATGTGTGTATGTCTGTCTTGATGTTGAACAATCTTGGGACCATGTTTGAATCCCATTTCTCAGTGATGTGAAGAACAGCAGGCTGGAATATGACGTGAATTGTTTTGGGAATTTAACCTTTAGTTAAATCATTCACACCTCCATCATTTGTACACCAGCTGCTTCACAGCACAACAATATGAGAGGAGTTTTACGGTTAATTATTTTGGATTCACAACAATGTTTTCCACACAACTGGAAATAAAAATGACATATTTGTAATGAGTTTGTTGCAAGCTGTTGGAAAGCTTTGTGCAGGTTTTTACATTTTTTTTTATCAATGTCACGGTCCCAGTCTTTTGCTTTGTGATTTAATTTGCCAGCAGGAGATTTGGAGACTTCTGGATCACACAAGGTTCAGTGAATGGAAATGTACTCCAGTACAATAACCTGTTTAGCTGTGATAAAGGTTCATGACCATAAGTCAATCAACTACTGCCTAAAGCATCCTCCTGCTCTCCTGTACAGGGAGATTATTAATCCGAGAGTTGCAAAACAAGTTTGAGAGGTTAAGAAATAATTGACAGGATAGGACAGCAGATAATTTGTACTGCTGCACCAAATTACCTTTAAAAAAAAAAGAAAAAAAAGGCTTTCCTCTAATCTTTGCTCTTTAGCCATGTTAGCAGGATGGCTTTATGTCCGCCTGTTGAGCCTCTACTTTGGTCCAGACTGAAACACCTCTACAACGATGGGATATATTTCCATCACATTTTGTACCGACATTTATGGCTCCGAAATTATGACTGTTAGTGACTTTGGTGAACCCCTGACTTTTCCTCGAGCACATGTTTTATTTTTTCGAGTGAAAGATCTTGACAACAATCGCATAGGTTTAACCCATAATTGTTTGTACAAACATTCATGTCCTTCTCAGGATGAGTTTGAATAACTTTTGTTATTCCCTGACCTTTGATTTAGTGCCACTATCGGCACAGTTTTCCATTAAATTATTAGACAACTGAAAATGATTAATTTGTTAGATAGTTGACCTGATCACAGCTGGTGAAGTAGTGAGTTAGTGTTTAGTTAGTTAGTGATTGCTGTCCAAGGTGCTGATCCTGGAACAGCCACCTTAGACAGCTGGTGCTTGAGCTGTCAAAGGAACTTGAATAATAAAGTGCAGGTTACTGCTGGTAACGCTGACAGGATGCATCATGGCTTCGGGGATTTGCCGTTACAAATATCCGTGCATTTTTAGGATATTTATTTTGTATTATTTTCTAATAATGCCTGTATTTATTATCCATGTAGATATCATATAATATCAATAAATAAAATGCTTTTTAACCATTTTAAATTATCTTTCTTATCTTCTATTTTATTTACATGTTTTTTTTAATTAATTTTGTTCATCTCTTTTACCTATCTTATCTTTCATCATGATTTGTCTTCTCTCAGCTATGTTTTTGCATCTTTTGTCGTGCTTTTGTTTGGTCAGCTGTTATATTGCTTTCTGGGCATCCTGCTTTAGCTTTGCTTTGTCATTTTTCAAAGGTGCCGAAAGATGTGAGTTATTATAATTAATATTATCATTATCTGTGGTCCTCCATCATATCTATGCTGTCTCACACTGTGGTGATGGAGCAATTTTCTCCTCATCATGATCAGTATCGTGTTGTGCACTCTATCTAATTTATATGAGCTCTATTGCTCCTTGTAGTATTCTCCTCTGCTGAAAGGCAGGGGGTCCTCTGGGAGCGCAGGGCCACCTGCCATGCAGGTGAACACTTTATGTCCCACTTACTAGTCTGGTTTTGACAAAACCACGAGTGATGATGCGTCTCTACAGTGTGTTTGAAAATGATCAAAGCTTGAAAGGTCATAACAACACTAGCTTGATGCTGATGAAAGGATTATGCATGCTTTTATTGATTGGCCTCCGGGGTTCCTGCATCATTCACAGGGGGACGACGTTTGGGCTGCTGATGTGATGAGCTGTTCAACAAACCAATAAAGCGCGTTTCTTTTCTCACCCCTTGATTCTTTTTACACACACACACACACATATATATATATATATATATATATATATATATATACACACATACATACTGAAGTGTGAATTTTACCACCTCTTGAACTATTGATGTACACAATTGTAAATTAGAGACATTACTTGTGAAACGTTCAGGATACCAGACATATGGTTACACACCTGACTGACAGCTGTCAGAATAATTTGTATTCTATGATCCGCTGAATTACAAGCACACAAGAGCAACGGGTAGGAATGTCAGAGAAATGGAGTCCTGGAAATGCCATAGATGTTTTCATTTTCATGCAAATGAATATTAGAGTAAAAGGGTTGACTTTGTATGTTTGCAGGATCCAGTCCGGCTCCTACCTCAGCACCGGCTGGTTCACACTTATCCTCGCCATGGACATGTGCAAAGAGATCCATATCTACGGCATGATAAATGACACCTACTGCAAGTAAGACACCAACAATCACCTTCTATACTTGGAGGAAAAATGGACATGCTGCTACAAAAAACGTTGAAACTAGATTCACATTCACAGCAGCGCTGGCCACTCGCAGCCTCCCATATTCACGGACTGCCCTGTTGGAATACATTTCAAATTCCTCAGTTTGGGTTTAATGGCTGAATTTCTATGCTGAAATCCATATTGGGTTCTCTGTGCCGTGAATAGCATTATGTTCTCCTGCCTAGAATACCCAGCAGTCTCTGCTGCGGGTGGCTGGGCCGCTGCACTCAATTCCTCCCCCTGCTTAAAGTTTTATTTGTATATCGGCCTGTCGTTGTTCTCAGACTCTTGGGTGAGTGATTGCTGTCTGACTGGGATGACAAACAAGATGCTGTTGCTCCGGGCATGGCTGCTCGGTCTCAAGTCGCCTCCGCCTTAATTGACTCGACTTCTCTCTCCCTATGTCTCCCCTCCACTCTCTCAGCTCAACCTGAGCTCTTTTCTATGTGCCGAGTCAAACACTTTTACCTTATACACGGTGAAGATCCTGCCTTTTATCCTCTCTCTGTTCCCCGTGCACAGCGGGAGTTGAAATACAAGCAGCCCCAGACACCCGGCAGAGAGGAGTGATAATTCAACCAGCACGGAGGATTTTATCATTGTATGAGGCAGGTAAAGGGTCCTTCCCTGCCTGTCGCCCACTTATTTCCTTCCTTTCCTGCGTGAGTAGGGAAGATATTGTGTTTCACTAAGTTTCTGAAAGGACAATTTAGTGTGACACAAGTTCTGATGGGGAGCCGGCAAAAAGAAGAAGTGAAGTTTTGTGTGACGATGTTTGAAGGTCGAGTCAGAATTGACCTCAGCAGATATCGGTGGTATTGGAGCTTCAACAGGTGCTGCAGAGAGGGTGAAATTGAATGTATTTGTTAACGCTGGTGCACATCCCCGTGTGACACCGAGAGGAGAGTGATTGGGTTGTGTATTACTGTGAGCTGGCAGACCGCCAGAGATGCTTTCTCGCTGTGGACCCCACTGCCGATGCCGGTTCCTCTTCTGTCTGTGTTCATTCTCCCAATGAAATTGTTTCACACTTATTTTCTCATAAAGCCGTCACTTGCTATTAGATACCAGCTACAGAGTGCTCAATGAATCTATTCTGCTGCTCCTGTTATTATTGATTCATCATTCTTTGTAATGGTTTGAAGATGCAAACTGTAAACAGAGCAAATCATCAGGAAATTCAGGTAGGAACGGTTTAACTTCCCGACTGTACAATACTATATTTTGGATGTTTTCAGATTTACTTAGTCATGATATCTAAAATATAATTGGTATTTGTTTGTTGTGGTAATACAAGTATTTATTGAGCAAAAGTAACCGCCAACAATAACTCTTGACTGAGACATTCTACCGAGAGGAGATCTGTGCCGGGCAGCATTAGTTCAAACTGCTGAACGCTGTCCTGAAGGATCTTCAATTTAACAGTTCAATCATTTTAGTTTGCTTAATAGTTCCTATTGTAGTTTTTAAAGCTGTAATTTGCTGTCCTGGAAATGCTTTGGCCCCAAGCAAACTCATGTTAAAACACTATACTTTTATATCTAATATGTATTATTCATGTCTACAGTATAACCTACACAGAAAATATAAATTCTGATAATTGATGCACTTGAAACTGCTCTTACACAACCAGAGGACATACAGAATGTATTGAATGCTGGTTCCAAAAGGCAGACATTTGTGTTACATTACAACACACCATAAAACAATACTATTATGTAACTTTTAACTAGGGGGAAGTGATATGATTCAATTCATTATTAATTATCACACATTGATAAATATGGCAAATGAATGCAAAAAATCATATTAGTAACACAAATAGATATTAGACTTTTTTCCATGTGACAACATTCTTCATATGTGGAAAATGAAATCTTCAGTAACCAATTTAGTTTGCAGCCTGCTTGGAATAATTGATTTGGATCGTATACATTTGTAACAATAGACTGTTTGAATGGTCAATGACATGTTGATATAACTCCAGCCCAACTGTACTTGTAACCTTCAATGGGACGCTCTGATTAAATGGCATTGATCGACCAATCACTTGCTAAGCTGAATCAGATGGATCCTGTCGCAGCTCATCTCACTGTTAATTCACATACTGGATGACAGTTTAAACACTCTCTCATCAAATGCATGCCTTTCATCTGCAATGTGGCGCTGAAGCTTAATAATCCTAACATATGTGTTTTCAATGTATTAATTAGAGAATCATAGATTCCAGATTTCTCAAAGTGTGACCAGCTTTCCTTCAAAGACCTTCTCTCACTCAAACAAATCTTTAAATAAAAGTGCTTCGTGTTACTGAACAAATATAATCAGACTGAAAATGAAATACAGCATATCCCACTTTATCGAACATGTTTCCAAAGAAAACAGACACATATCTATACATCACAGACCTCATGTCATTTACATAAAAACCTTGACGACATTAAGGGTGACGTGTGCGTGCGTGCGTGCGTGCGTGTTAGGCTTTGTGACGTGAAGTTACACAGCTGACTGGAAGAATATCTGCAGGGAGCTGGAAATTGCTACTAACAATCTTCTTGATGTTGGTTGTATTGTATGACATTCCCAGTAATTATCACAATATAAAAATGCAACAAAAAAGTGTTTTCTGTTGAAAAAGTACAAATGTAGAAGGCAAGCTACTCCCCCGTAACAGAAGCTTAGGGGGCTCAACTTTAAAACACTGCAAAAATGTACCAGGCCAAATGGCAGGATTTCACATTCACAGTTTAAATAATTTAAATGGTTTTAATATCTCTCTCTCTTTCTCTCTATCCCTCTCTCCGTCTCTCTCTCCTCCTTCTCTTTTCTTTCTGTTGTCCTCTCCTGTGAAGGACGGAGGGTTACAGAAAGGTTCCTTATCACTACTACGAGGCGGGCAGCCGGGACGAATGTGCAGAGTATCTGCTCCATGAGAGCGCCCCCTACGGCGGGCACCGCTTCATCACAGAGAAGTCTGTGTTCGCCAAGTGGGCCAAAACTCACGCCATCAAGTTCTTCAACCCACCGTGGCAGCTGTCATGACCCTGGCTGAACCGACATGGAAACGCTACACCGTCAACGTCATCATCATCATCATCATCATCGTCATCATCATCGCCATCATCTGGGCACCAGCTGGATCTCTACATTGACAGAAAGTGTGTTCCCTGATGTGCACAAACATTCACTTCGGTTGGTTGAAATCCATTTTAAAAGGTTGCTTGATGGCTGCTCGTCGGGTAGAAGCCTATGTTTTTTTAAGGCCATAAAATTAGAAAGACTCCGAGTTAGGATTTGACCAACCCAGACAGCCAAAACATATCTCCTGTTTGTTTTTTTAAGCCTTTTTCCTCATGAATCAGAGCAGCGAGTGCACAGCCTGCTGCCCTTTACTGACTAATCGATCCGTTCGCTGCTCTGTGAGTTTAGCAAAGGATGGTTTGAAGACTAACATTAAGAAAAAGTAGAACACAACAGGAACAAGTAACAACCATCTGTCAACTTTCAGTGACCTCAGTGGCTGACATGTCTGCAGGCTGCTGCACACTGCAAAGACTGAATTTAAGTGTTTTTCAGGACTGTAGCTGAAGAAGAGCTCAGCTGCTGCAGAGACGAGTCACGTTGCCATGGACGCCTGACAAGCTTGCCTACTCTGTTTCCTCTGTGTGTCCATCTTCTTCTGTCAGGCTGTAATTAATCTATAACGAGTATCTTATTCAGGCCTTCAACTCTGACTGATGGATTATTGGGGACAGGTTTCAATTTACTCTGCTCCATCTAAAAAAGCTTCGACAAACATTTCCAAAAGCAAAAGCAGCTTTCAGTCAAACTCGAAGGTCAACTAGAGTTGTGGATGTAAATCAGCTTGGTTGTTATGCTGTGTGTGTAAACTCACAGAACTCAAAGATGTCAGCTTTTTTCTTATATAATGCTGTGAAATTGAATTTAAGAGACATGTTTTGACTTGATTTCCAGATAGGTTGCTAATTTATTCTGCAGAGAAAAGTTGAACAGTGTGGGCATCACAGCACATGGGCATCACAGCACATGGAGCTATGTGCAATTAGAAACTCCACACTTACGGAAGGAGTTATGTAATTTGTGACCCCGCAGAGGGAGAGATTTATGTGTGCAGTGAAACCATTTGAAGTTAATTGTATTCTATTATAATGTTGTGCCTGCAATATACTCTGCAGTTCATTGTAGAGAGACAGAGGAAGCTGCTCTCTCTCTCTCGCTCGCTCATATTCTCATACAGCTTCGTGCCTCTTTGTGTACAGTATCACTGTGTGAACACATCTTGCCATTTGTCTTTGAACGGAGCGTGCGTGTCTCCTGGTTCAGGTCATTACATTTAAATGCAACTGTTCCAGGACAGTAAAGAATAATCAGTGCAGTGCTGAGGTGTGTAGGCTGGCGAGCATCGGTGGAGGGCTGAGACACTCTGTGACCGTGACTCGCCCCCCCCCTCCCACCCTCGAGGCTGTGATTAGTGTCCCGGTCAGAGCTGCTGCCCAGAGGGGAGGACTGGAAGGATTCAAAGACTTCTAATTTAGGCGACTTGATGCACAGGGTCCCTGACGACTGTAATATACTGCAGCTGAGCTTCGCAATCTCACTCCTGCTGCAGAGCACTGTTTACTAGCACTCTATTTTGGGCTTTGGGATTTGGTGATTTACAGGTCAAAAGACATGGAGGTTGAAACTGGCAGGTTGTTGGATGTCTTGGCAGGTGTATAGCTGCCACAGATGCAGTGTGGTGAGGCCAATAATGTTCTGGGAAGGAAAATGTACAGAAAGTATACCTGAACAGTTAATTGAAAAGTTAATGTATGAAAAATGTAAAATGAAAAGGACCCTCTTTGGGTTTTTTGGACAGAATTAGGAGCAGCCACTGAGCTTGGATGCCAACTGAATCCATCTCCATGGCAAGTGAGCAAACTACTTCCCTTAATGTAGAATGTGTGATTCGGTTGAAAGCTCATATTGCATTTTTTTCCACCCAGATGTCTACACGAATGTGGACCTACAAAGAACCAAACCCCTGCTTTATTGGTTCTCGTGTGTTAACTACTATGTTTGGCTTGAGGGAACGGGAAAACAAGATCTGATCTCTCCCTGTTTTCCAGACAGAGTAAGGTACTCGAGAACTTACAAAGAATGACCTACAGCTCAACATGCATTGTAAAGTCCTCCTCGCTGACCGGAGCATCAGCAAAATGTAAAACCGCCCTATTTTAAATTCCACCCGGTGGAGCTCAGTGTGTGACCGTAACACAGTTGGGGTCATGGATCAGATTTCCTTAGGGACGACTTTGTGTTCGAGAAGTATGCAGTATCCCAGCACTGCGAGCAACCAGGGATTAAAGTATCCACCTCACGATGTATGTAAAGCAAAAAAAATGTCTTACTGTATATATTTCTCCTGTTCAGGAAGCCTGAATATAAGATCTGGGCCTTGGGAAAAGTTAGAAATTACACTTCTTTCTGCCCCTGTGGGAGCACAGCTCGTGATATTGAATTCATACAGTATGCCATGCATGTTACATGATTAACATACATCTTTTGTACATTACCACTCGGCCTGTGATTGTGCAGTGACGTGGCAGCTCTCCACCTGCTGTACAGTATATCCACCATAACTTGTAATACGGTTCACACCAAGGTAAGGTCCTGTTTAGTTGTCTCAGGATTTTTACGTGTGTTACGGTGCATTGTTTGATTTCAATCGTTTAATTACATCCTCTTCTTGTTGCGTTTTTTAATGGTTGCTTTAATTTTTTTGTTGATGCAGTGGTTTTAGTGCAGCATTTTTTACAGGTTGTGTGTTGCCAACATGTTATGCTCCTTCAGGCTTTGGTTATTTTCTGTTCAACAAACACTCCAATGTTCTCAGCCAGAACAAAATGGAAGAATGCCCACATATATTATACAGGATATGGAGAATACGCCCTTATATAGGCTCCCATGAATCATCTGTGGCTCACTGGAAGGGGACTGGAGACAATTTTGCTATGAATAAGTAACACTATGAATGAGAAGGTTTGAACAGAATTCGGGAGGCCAAATATACTTTAATTTGTATTTAATAATTTATTCAAAAAGATTTGTTTTAACTTTAAAGAAATAGTTTGATATTTCTGAGAACAAAATGATTATTGATGATGATACCACTCAAGTGTTTACAGTAAATATGAAGATGCAGCTAGCTTAGCTTAGTGCAAAGACTGGAAACGGGGGGAAAGCTAGTCTCTCGAACATTAACAAAATTCCCTGACACCGCTAAAGTTCTCTATTTAACTTGATGTATCTCGTTTGTTTAATGTGTGGAAAAACATTTTCCAGGTGGTTATGTGCTGGATCTTTTCTTGGCTCTAAGCCAGGAAGCTGTTCTGCTCCGCTAGCTGTAACTCCATGATCACTCATTTAGCATTTCTTATTTCTTATTTCATATCTGATTTTCTGAAAAAAATTAAGTGTGTTCCTTGAGTTTACTTTACGGAAGTTTCGCTATTGTAGGGCTGTTGTCCATTCTTTTTAGTTAAAGTACATTTACTACCACTAGACATACAGTATGAAGAAAGCCTCACCCCCTATTGTTGAGGCTCCGTTCCCAGGTTGGATCCTAGTTCTTACAGTTGTTACTGGAATGAGTAATGATGAGTCGATGGCATTTTAAATGAGGTTTCTTACTTCTTTTTACCTGGAAATGGTGAATTGCACTTTTTACTTTTAGGGTTTTGTCCTGGTTAAACAAACAAGATATAACGGCACATGTAAATTAGTGAGCTAGACTAGATGTTACACCGGTTCCAGTATTTGTCGAGCTAACTCCGCAAAAATGCTAATTCATTTCCCAAAATGTTATTCCTGAAACACATGCCCTGAATTGTTCATTTCTTATTCTGTTCCCTTTGTTGTGTATCCCTAGCTTGAACTTATTTTAAATCACTTTAATTTGTCAGGTTATGAGCAGTGAAGCTTGTTTAGAAAACGGTTCCATTCATCCTCTCATACCTGAAGCAGACTCCTTTCTTTGTATATCGTTTTATATATGCAGAAGGTGTTAAACATTACTGAAAAACACTGCTTGTCTTTAGTTGTTCTGCAGCACAAGTGGCAGTGAAATGAGCTCCAATTGTTTCCTTGTAATATGCGAAGGTGAAAATCCAATTGAAGGTCCTTTCACTTAAAAGAGAGCTGGCTTTAAAACAAACCTGATTAAAATGTCTCGGTCTGAAGGTCTGCGGAGCGAAGATGTGAATATCATTATTCCTCGCCGTTTAAAATGCTCTCATTATTTTAGGCTTTTTCCTGCTGTAATCAGTCGAGATAATTGCTGTCTGTTTTCATTGTCTCATCTCTTAAGTTTGTACCATTTCCCTTCCTGACTGTCGTACTTGTTGCCATTTCCCCAAATGCCTCAAGTGCTTTCTTACAATGAAAATTCAATTTATTTTCTACTTCCCCGTGTGCGCGTCTCACAATTAGTTTTTGTGTCCCTTTTTTATTTTCTGGTCAAGTGTCCTTGTGAAATGTGTAACTTTGGGTGTGTGCTGAGTTACATAGAATGTACAATAACACTGAGGTTGTTATTATTAAGGTTGTTTTTGCTAACGCACTCCTTTTTATTGGTGGTAAAATAACATGCAAATGCTGCATGGAGCATTGCAGGTTATTGAAATGTACATTTTGCTAAAGAAAAGAAAAGTAGTCATTATATGTATTATTCTGTCATTTGCTGTCTACATATTAGCTCAAATAAGATATATTGTGAATGTTCTTATTTTTATCAACGTGTCCTCAGTGTCTTTTATTCTCTGTGGGGATTAAAGAAAACCTAAAAACCCTGTTACGTGATTAAAGTCTTTACTGAACAAAACAGGCTCCATCAGAATGTAAGAAACCTGCTGAAATGTGTTCATGTTATATGAATGGAGCTCGGGCTAAACTGTCATCTCAAATCTGGCGTCTCATGAGATTTTTAAAACATCAGTGAAGGATCACAGATGTGTTGAGTTCAGACAGGGACTTTTGGTGAGCATGAGGGTTTTTTATGTAACCTCTGCATTAATAAAGAACACGTTTTAAATAATAATGCTCACATTCATGGTTTTTATGCTACAGTAATGAATAAAGTATAAAGATAGAACATTAAAGAGACAGATTATTACAAGAACAGTTCCAACAAAGCAGTAGGCTGAGATGTCCTGACTTATTTTAGTCCATAATAAACTTAATTAAGTGTCTATCTACGAATTATACTAATTTGCAATAGTAACTACGTTTTGCACCAAACTCAATGCAACCGGGATGATGTTTTTATTAATATGATGTTTTTATTGAATTTATCTGCAAAATTGCAAACAAATCATACTAAATGTCTCTGCAAAATATTCATTGACAACTTATTTAATTATATTTCTATAATAGCTGCAACAAAAATATGATTAATGCTGTTATGGGTATATTTATGTTTAACACATAGCTCTAGGGAGTTATTGTTAAAAAAAGTGACAAAAGATGTTTTCTTTAACCTTTTTTTAAGTTTAACATAAAGAACAATCTTTACGTAACAAGGCAATACTCGTTCTCCTGTGTTAAAATCTTGCACTTTGTCTCTGTGGCACAACATGTTCTCTTCTAAACATATCAGGAAAAGCCATGTATCAGAATGAAATGCAAGGTCAGGGTCGTCTCTGAGCTGACATACTCAACAAGAAGCAGGATGAGATATTTTACTGTTTTCCAAAGGCTGAAAAATACTCCTCATGATGAGTAAACTGACTTTTATGTGCAAATATGTCCACTCTCATCTTGAAAAACACTAATCTCCAACTGTCATGCTGTTCCCAAGATGATGCCAAGTCTTGCCTTTTGTGGTATTTTTCAAAATGTTCCACAGCACAAAGTAAGCTTGGATAATGTTGTTACATCCAAACCTCCTTTTGGCTTTCGTTGAGTTAATTGACAGTTTGAGGCACTTTCTGCCTGAGCTGACCAACAACAACACGTCTCCAGCCCTGCAGGAGTGATTACGTTAGAGCAGCAGAGCCTCATCAGTCCAAACATGAACATATACTTCTGCTTCATTCAGCTCTCAGCCTCGGAAAAGATTGTGCCAATTGTATCTTATAAGACAATAAACCAAAGTGTCGGTAATCACTGAACTGATCACATCAAATTTGCAGGCTCTTCAGAACCAGAATCAGGTTTATTATTCAGAAGATTTTCGCATACAGGGAATTTGTCTTGGGTGTTTTGGTGCATAACAATACACCAACAGGAGATTAAATATTAAACAATTACTGCAAATAATTAATAACATAAATGTAATTTGAAGATATCAGAAACATTTTTGAAATAAAGAGCTTGAGCAATAACTAAATAGCTGCGAGTCTGGCTGGGTGAAGCAAGCTCACAGTGTGAGCAATGGGAGTAAAGGGCATGATGTCTTTTGCACAATCCTACAGCAACAGAAACTAATTTGCCGTTGGGAAAATGGAAAAAATATAACTATTTTTATGAAGGTACCTTGAAGAAAGAGAAACAATTATTCCTTTCTACCTCTGTTACCTTGAATGCGTTAGACCTCAATTAAATTCCAGCCCAGCCCCGTATTTACTAGAATATTTTCTTCTTTCTGCCTTTGTTGTTGTTGTTTTTCGTGTTTTTCTGGCATCTGCATGCGTGACTGTTTTCCGTTATGTGCACAGCTTAACTTAGCAAGGTCAACAACACAACTGGAATATTTTCTATTCATTGTTTGCAAATGTGTTCTTGCAGAGTGTTTGACCTCTGGAACATGTTTGCAGGAGGATGTGCTCTCCAGGGCCAGATGGTGCATTCATGTAGCTTAGGGACACATGCACTGGTAATTATAAAACACAAGGAGGGAAAGATATGAGTGATTGTTGCTCTCAATAGCCCTATACTTTCATGTTTGAAGCACACTTCTGTTACTTTTCAGATCAATAAAAACAATAGAGAAATATTAATAAAACATTGGCATACTGGAAAATACTTTAAGTTAAAAATAAAAATGCTGTGTCTCAATTTTATCCTAGGTTCAGTGTTTACTCAAATAGCCAAAGTCAATCCGTCTGTCCACAAACAAAAGTTGAAGACGATAAAAGACGGCCAATATCTTTCTTTTTGTTGTCAGTTGGTGATTGTATAACACCTGTTAGCGCACAATGTACAATACTTTCTTGTTTACTAAATGTAAAAAAAGTTTATTATGACAATAAATATGTACATAGTGTTGATTAGAATCTGGCAACATGTTTCCGGTTGTTGTTGTTGTTGTTGACATAAGAGGCTCTGAACCCTCACATGAAATGCCTTAATTTCCAGCAAAAAAGGCGAATAAACATATTTCCCAAAATGTCAAATAATTCATGGCTGGATGAAAAGTGTTAGCTAGATGCCTAATTAACAGCGTTCATAATATGGCAGTAATTGTTGTGGTTTCACAGGACGTAATAGTGATTCTCTCCCGTTTCAGGCTTGGCTGTTGTAGCCTACTGTGCTGTTCTCTGTAAAGCGTTATCATTCAGGTCCTTTTCTAGCCCACGAGTATCCCAATTATATCATGAATGTATAATAAGTTCTTGTAATACATCCATTAATTATATCTGTACCAATTACCATTTGCCTCACATGGCTGTTTGTACCCTGAAGGATCTTTTTTTTAAATAAGTATTGAACCAAATTATTCTTGTTTCTGACATTTGGTCCAAGTAATCTGCTCTGAAGGGACATCACATCTTTCAACTCCTTCATGTTTTACTGTCTGCTTGCTCACTAATGATCACTTTATTGTTTGTTGACAGATGCAGACAATTATCAGGTGTGTGTGAGATACATCACGTCCAAACACATTGTGTCACCTTCCCCGGGGCAACGACCTGCAGAGCTGTGAGGCTCAAACTCTGTGTTTTCCTTGTTTGCTTGCACCTTTACAGCCCTGTTTCCAGTTCATGTGCATGTTTCACTAGGACTGTGGATGAAAAATGAGCGCAAACATCAAGCACTTTGGACTTTGTCCTGTTCAATATGCGCTGCCCTTGTGTTGCCAGATCCTGTTAATTGGTGTCTTTCACTGGTTTCAGAGTGGCCGACCAGGTCAGACATTGTGTCCGCTCTCAGTTTGGAGCAGGAGTTCATGGGAGGATTCATTTGAGATTGAGCAGCCACTCCTCCTTTTCTTCCCCGTCTGCTAACTCTTTAAATTATCTACAACATTGAAAAAGTGCATGAAAGATGGAGATGTGCACTGTGTTTGAATTAATTCCATGCAGGCTTCTTAAAAGCTCTTTAACATTATATCCCCGTAGTCAGTCTGGCGCCTCATTAATGACTTGCATGGAACAGACATCACTTTGATCGCCACGGTTTTACACCCACCTCCCTAAAGAAATATGAGTGCTACACTAATTGCCTCGTGTTTATATTGATTACATCCACCTCCTCCAGTAGTCACTCATCCTCCCATCTACAGTTTCTCGGAGCATATCGAGCCTGTCAGGAATCAGTACGGTGGAGGGATGAAGTGTATGGGCTGGCACTAAATGTCAACACTTTTCAGATTATCTGAGGCAACAGAAAACATTCAACTATGACTAATGAGCAGTCATAGCTCTGACAAAACAAAATCTCTGTACTGCTGTGGAGAGCTACAGTTTGTATGTGTACTCTTTGGAAATGTTCTACAACTATGTATGCACTTCAATAGCAAGAAATAAGTGTTTTGCATCGATTGGATTGTGTAGATTACATGACCACAAGTTAAATAATGTCTCAGTTAATGTTCCTGTTTACAACCATTTCTTCCCAGCCTTTCATCAACCTCGATGTAATTAAAGTTTATACCATCCTACATTTCCTGTGAGCCTGAAGGTAATTGAGTTGCTCTAAAAGGTCTTATCTCTGGAAAGCCTCCCTTTGCTCATCACAATCAATCACCCTCCGTCTGATGCCTATTTATATTCCTCGAAATACATCTGCCAAAGGTTTTCTTCCTTTATTTTCAATGCATTTCCAGATTTATGCTGATGATGTCCTGGTTCGTGTGACAGCCGACAGAAGTGATTGAGGGCTCCGCCAAATACACTGCTGGAGGGTGTCAGTTGCTTTCAAGGTGCATGATGATCAAGGTGAGTGCACTCAGTGACTGGGAAGGTTTCACATTCATACACTTATACACACAGTCTCCCCTGGGAGCTTCCCAGTACACCCACAAACTGTTTTCAGTGGTACATGGTGTCATGTCTATTTAATTGAACATCTGTCTTTTGCAAGGTCCACCTTTGATTATAGACAGCCGATGTCATCAAAAATATGCGTGCATATGTTGGCAACAGATGTATTTTGCGCCATGTCATCCGGACCAGTTATGTTTACAAGCTGTAAACATTGAGGTCACGAAGCCGCTCTCCCTCTGTGTGTGTTGCTATCAAAGCTTTTTCTTGCTTTGTTGGCACTCCAACATCTTTCAAGACCTGGTGCGCAGCCCACACGGAGCCCCCGATGTGCTCTCAGTCTTTACAAAACTGTTTTGTATGTGAAAGAATCAGTGAGCGAATATTAAAAGTTCTGTTGATTGGTATGTTTTTATGAAAAGTCGTATACACGCTGGCACTAATCACAGTTAGAATTGTGTGTATTTGTATGTGAGAGGGGAATCAATACTTCCTGCTAATGTTTGGTGCTGAAACATCCTCAAAGATGCTTGAAATGAAGAATTCTCTCTTCAAGCATGAGATCACTGAGGAGGCAACACACTTGACTTCATCAGCATATGTTGGGTCCCTTGTGAATGCACCTCCCACACGATGACCCTTAAACCAGTAAGCATACATGAGATTCACACTATTTTAAAGTTCATACGTGCTTATTTAAACAGATTGTGTGTGTGTCTCTTTTGTGGCCTCCCTGATGCTGCTACTCCATCTCCAGCCTCACTGATGCTGAAGACAAACGTGCGGTAACAAACAAACAAACAAAGGGTACATTTTTCATGTCCGACCCAACATCCTGGGAATTATAAATGTGTAGTGTAATGCTCCATAATATAATTTGGTGTGGAGAAATGTGAAGGTACGCATCATTGAACAGAAAACTACGATGGGTATGCTTTCATGCTCCACTCCTGTGAAATAGTCTCATTACTGTCTCATTTATATATTTCATGCGTTGCAGTCATGCAGAAGCATTGATGACAACCTTAGGGAGAGAGAGGGTCAGCAGCCATCCCCCCTCGCTGTAGGGCAAAGAGCCAGACTGACATTTACAACATCGTAGTGGACAAACAGCTCATCCTCTGCCAGTGAACCAGCTCCCTAGCTGCATTCAATGAACAGTTTAAATCCCACTTCATGTTCAATCTGTCTTATGAAGAGGCCCTGGCCCAGATATACATATTTGTGCAGACATCCGTTTATAACTTCAACACTGGAACAACAACTTAGACCCCTGTGAACTGCAGGCAAAACGGAAAGTAAGGGATATGAAATCCACCAAACTTTATTTTCATTTCTCAGGCCTTGAATATTTGCAGCCCGTTACTGGTATCTCAATTTTTAAAAATGTGTAGTTTCTCTCACAGCTCAAAGTTAAAGCTTATCTGGGCACACGTGTTACATTTTCTCTGTTTTCAAAACCAAGGAATGTGGCATTCACTGACTGCTCTCCAACTTGATGAAATTGTTGAACCCATTGACAGTTTGATGAATACTTACTCCGTTGGAAATGTGCCATACGGCAGCTTATTTTAGTCCTGAATCAAAGGGAAATTGCGGCCCCACAGAGCCATTGTTCTCATCCTAACTAAACATTTTAGGAACAGTTAGAACTTCTGCTTTAGAAACCCGGCATGTGTATGTTGAGCAGTTTGCTTGTCTCTGAGGCAACACGGTTCTCTCTGGGGATTCTCGCACTGCAGAGACAGAGAAGCTTTCAAAAGCCTCCCGGAAATTAGATCTGTCCAAACCAATCACCTACCGCGAAAGACTACTTCCATAAAAAGACTTGTGCAGAGCGATGAAGGCATTCAAGGTTCTTCATCGGTGGGGCTCGTCTATTTGTCCCGTTGCTCCGTACAGACGTCTGGAAATTCATGAACTGTGATCCTGCACAACACAACGCAGGGAACAAGACTGGTGATTGACAGTGGCTTGTTTTGGTGCTATTTTAAGGGTCGATTCACTCAAAATACCCAAAATGTACCTCATGTGGTATGAAGCCATTCAAATAGTTTAGATTTGTTACAATTACAGATGCAGTTTTGAGAAGTTTTCATTTAAACTACTTTCTACTGAAGAAATAATCACGATGAAAGGCATCGTGACTATTGCAAAGATGGTTAACATTTCTTCTCTCAATCCCTGATTGCAAGGAACCAAATCATCCAAGAAGTCTTCCAGATTAAAATCCATTGTTTGTAGCTTCACTCTCGTTTACGTCACACAGGAGCGTCTTCTCTTCAAGAATGACGTAATTTCTCTGATCTTACCAAAACTGTTACGAATAAATATTTTTTTTAAGGAAATCCCTTCGTTCTCAATGAAGTTTGTGGTTTGTTTAGGGTTTAGGGAAATATCACGGTTGGCTGTCTTTTGCATTAACTCGTGGTATGTGCCCAGCTTTATTCTGTTATCTATTCTTCAAGGATTTACAGTTAGCTGTTGTATTTTGGTCTTTGTGTGTTGGAAAATTCGATGAAAAACATTTATTCACCTCTTTTGTATCCAAGTGGAGGCAGATATCTCAAAACCTGGACAAATAAAACTAAACATATTTGCGTGACTTTAAACTACTACAGCAATGTTAAAAACATGTTTTTTTAATGTAATTTGGGATCCGGATCTTGATGAGAAACAAATACATACCATTGGCCCAAATCACAAATTGCATTTCCCACTAAGTTACTACCAAAAAATAGGAAACAGTCTCCTTCGCGACAGAGATGGAGGACTTTATGCCGGCTAAGCTTGTGACTTCACTTTCTAAGAAGAAATTAGTGAAGAGCTTTACTGTTTACTACGGTCAAACTACAGACTTTCAGTTTGATAAAGACTATAACAATATTCTTTTAAAACACTGATCTCTTTTTGAAGATCCAAGTGAATTTAACGTCTACAAAGAAGATTGGAAACATTGCTTGACCGAACGATACATTCCTGAAAGAATAACTGTCATTATAAAAAGCATCCCTTGGCTTCTTCACTCTCAAACAGCATCACAAATGTTTTCAGACTCCCTGGTATGCAGTCCTTCACTCCTGACCTCCAATAGCTCCCTCTCCACTGAGGAAACTTTCCCCGGCATCTGGCCGGCTTGCTCCCCCCCCCCCCCCCCCCTGCGAGAGCGAGCGAGTCGGGGCAGACGAGTATGCCTCCCTCCGGGCCCGGATGATGAGACAGTGCATTTACATTAGCCTAGTGGAGCAGGAGCAGTGGCGTGCTGCCAGTTTGGAAGCACAGAGCATGCAGCCAGAGCATCTGGTGGGTTAACGTCGGCCCGTTCTGCCTTCAGACAGACTCACCGACGACGCACAGGCAGGCAGACAAACTGGCACACGGTCAGGTCATAAAGTCAGATAAACAGTCATATTCAGGCAGTTAATTAGCCATTACTCATGCAGCCAATCAGTTTGTCAGCCAAAGAGGGAGGCAGGCTTCTGTCCTGCACCGTATACAATTATAACCAGTGAATGCACTTAGAGGAGGGGATGGCTTCATTTATGGGAGCCTGGCCTTGGATGGTGAGGAGACCAGGTTGTTTTGTTCACAAGAACATTAGGGTAGACAAACTAAAATCTGCCTCCCAACCACCGACCACCAAGAGAAGAATTTTGCTTGGATTTCAGCATGACTTTCAATAAAGATTCAAATGGAAGGGGCTGGTATATGGGACATTAGAGCAGCACTTTGCGAGAGGCACTTAGGTACACTTAATGTGAATTTCCATTAGTTGGAATGGCGGATGGACATGTTAATGGCAGCGAGCACTGCCACATTTTTCGAAGGCTCGCATTATACCTAGTTTTGCAATAATAGAGAGGGGGAATAATGCAGTTATTTACTTGAATTGGGTTAAATATTGTTATGCACTCCAGCTGATATAAGCAGTAAAAGTAAAACACATATTAGCATGTATTATACTGGAAAACGCAGAACAGAAAAGGCTTGTGGATCATGTACGTGGCTTGTAAACCCTCATCACAGGGTTGGGCTTTTCTTTAGATGTGTTTGTTGTTAAAGGGATACATAACATGTAACAGTGCAGATACTACAGCATTCATGGCCTTATTAACGTTTGCAATCTCAAATACAGTCAAGTCAAAAGCTTCCTGTCCTTAATCTTAACTGTATAATCATTGTAAAGACCACTACAGGGATTCTGCCAAGTTAGTTTACTCATCATTAATTAGCTTGTGAAAACAGTCAAACTCTGAGAAGCTCCTCCAGAGCCACATTTTACAACTGTGTTACAAACTGGAAGTGTGGTAATTGAAAGAAGTGGCCCTTTCGGATGAAAAATGGGGTCTAACAAATGGAGCTTCTTTAAGTTGCATCATGGGAGTGTCTGAGGCAGTGTTTTTTTTTTTTTTTTTTCGAGCTTGACCAATACTAAGAGCTAAATGTCAGGATAAATTTGTAGTTTCAATTTAGATTTTTTTAAATCTTTTTCGTGTGGGTCTCCCAACTTTATGAAAGAGCAACATTAAATTAGGGAAAGAGCTATTGCTTCAAGAGGTTCGATTACTTTATAAACTGCTTGTGACCAAGGAGTTGCAAAATAACGTTAATGTTAAAAGTTAACAAAAAAGTCTAAATGTATGTACATTGGCTTTGGCAGCCTTGCTCAATATTTGAACAAGTTTCTAAAACAGTATCATCTGCATTCTCAAATTCAATTTTTTTTATCTCATACATAACAGGCAATACAAACATCAAATGTGACCGCTGCACGAGACCTTTTCTCAGCATTAGGAGCAGCGGGCTGCTGTTGAGCGCCCCAGAAGCAACTTGGATATTAGGGAGACGAGGATCGAACCTTGTGACAACCCGCTCCGACCCCTGACCCACATGCTCTCTTCATCCACTCATTTACTGTCTTCTTCCGAAAGTCTTTCCCCCTACCTTCTCAATAGCTCTCTTAGGAGAGGTACATTTTAAAGGTTGATATAATAATGACAGTTTGGAGCAGGAAAAAGCTGATAGACGATTTATCGGCCGATACGAGCCGGTAGTTTTTATGGGGAGAAATAAACTGAAAACAGTTCAGATATGAATGCCACTTGTTAGCTTGATGTAAAAATCAGCTCTTCCCAGGGAAGCCAACATTTTCTAATCCTATCGACAGATTAAAGCGTTGAATGTTTTTTCATTGCTTTCTGCACAAAATATCCGTCACTTTTTATCAGCCAAACGGATTAATCAGTCGACCTCTAACCCTTAGTGACCTAATGATACTATGTGAAAATGGTAGACGACAATTTCTTTCTAAAATAGAAGCAGTTGTTAAAATACTTTTCACTTTTGGCTTCAACCAACAAGAGCCATCATCTATGAACCTGGCTTATACACAAAAACTGTACTTTGACTTCACTGGGGAGAGACTAAATGATTCTTTAAAGAAACATGTTAAAATGAATACAACATTTTAACTTTAGCTGCAGACTTACTTACTTTGCATTTATAATATTTGTTTGATTTTACTCTTTTATTGCTGATCTATCAGTTTTTCTATACAATACTGATAATGATTGTGAAGAATCATTAACAGTAATCAGTAAACATAGACAGTCTCCTAAAATATGTAGCCTATTAAATGCATACTATTTATTATGTAAATTATGCAAAACATTTTATTCAATAAGATTATATTAACAAAGTAGCCCTCCATATTAAGCTACCGCTTGGCTAGCTGTCAATGATGTTTATAAAGTCATTTGATATAAACTTAAAGAGATGGGATTTGTGTGCAGGGTAGATAAGTGCAGAGTCAAAGGGAAACAACTTTAAAAGCAATTTTTCAAAGTATACGATTCCCTTGGCAGCGCTCAAGACAAAGAAGATAAATTCCCTCTTTTCTACAAACCCCTCAGCAAATTTATTATTTGTTATTTGGTCCGCCTTAATGTGTGCACTGTGAAACCTATCCCATTATGGACATCCTCCATTAGATCACTGGGAAGCACAACGCAGACTGGGCGGAGCTACAAACACAACAACTGCTGTCCCCACTTCTTGTTCTATGCTTTGGGTCAAACCTCCAGGAAAACCTCGGCCATGAACCATTCTCTTGATCTGTTTTAATTCAGATACTTCCCATTTAATCAGCCATCTGTTTCCGCTTCTCTGTACTCTCCACCAGGTCTTCCAATTCTCAATATGCTCATTACACAAACACTTTCATGAGGTCACAGATTGATTACACATTACATTCGTTCTAGGTTAACTTTCATATTAATTGAATCCATAATCATGTCTTTATAAATCAATTGTAGTTCAGATTTATCAAACGTTACTTGATTCTACACAATAAATGGATTTTTCATTAATTCAATGGTTATTATCTCAATGATTGCTGACCTACTTTTAGCATTTTCCTGGTGAGGTTGCTTCTTATGATCTAGCTTTGGTGATGACAGGTCAGGTATTGGAGACATACAGGGGAAATAATCAATGATTTCTTTTAGTGGTAGAGTGGGCCTATTTTAGTTGTTCTTCTTCATTTGGGTATTTTTCCTCTCATTTTTCCTGTCCTGTTTCTATGACAAACCAGGACATTTCACTTCCTGAGAAAGACAATTTCTCATTGGTAATGATTTATTTATTTTTTAAGTAAATAATCCAGTATTTCACAAGAAAAGGCAAAAAGGTATAACAAGTTTCCAGTTGAAAGAAATTGTGAGCATACAATTAGCTAATTATTAACTGTTGGTTTTAGCTGTTGTATGACTATATTTGCTACCTAGCTGCAAACTAACACTACAAACACTAACATTGCCGCAAGTCATTTGTCTGGGAAATGAATGGCGATTGTAACATTTCCCACTAAGGATGTTAATGAGTGTTAGTGGGTATTTGTCCAGTGGGAAAGGGGCTATAAAGAGTAACATATAAACCACAGATATGTAGCTCACGGTTGGTTTGTTGATTGGAGGGGGGACACTGATGCATCGCCACAAGCTGCTTTTCCATTTTGACGAAGTGCTTGTCTCACCTCCACCACAACAAACCACTGGGTCTCCCTCTGTGCTCGTGGCCCAGTCACCCCTGAAACTAGATTCCCTCCTCCATCATGCCTGAGGGAACAATTTAATTAAAAGCCGGCTTGGAGCAAAGGACACCCATCACCCTATTCTTGACGTGTCCACAGTCAACAACACATGGAGAGCAAATAAATCCTGTTGTGGACAATGTCCTGGTCCTGCTACACTAACTGTAAATACACACAAAGTGAACAGATTGTGGAATGATGGCTGTAATTCACTTGGTAAAGGGGCAGGATAAAATATTGTTTGGGCTTCAGTTCATTTTCGAGAGAACGGTCGTGATGATTGACGTTGTGTAATTGAATCCCATCCTGGGAATCCTATCTGTTTTCAAATGTAGTCCAACCTGAATAGGCTTCATTTTTTTGTCCCATCTGGTAATACAATGCATTAATTTCCTCTATAATGACCTGTCAGCTGTTATTATCATGTTAACATTGTGTTTATCACACAAAGAGACAACCCCACATTCCTGTAGAGATTAAAGTGGTCAACCTTTAACTGTGCATTTCAGTTTCAAATAGAATCAGAATCAGAACTGTTTATTTTTTACACATACAAGGAATTTGACTCGGTGAAAAGTGCATAACAATAAACACAATGCAATATACACAGGGTCCAACTAAATGTGCAAGAATCCTGCAAGTACAGCAACTTCATCATATTTGTTGAGTACATGCTTCATTTAGAGACAATAAGAGAGAGAAAGAGTGTTGAAAAAATATATATATTTGTGGGCCGAGGTGGAGTTTCAACAGAGGAGCTTTCAGTCTGCGCCAAAAGATTTGGAGCTTTCTTGCTGTCCTGATGTCAATTCTGCTCTAGCATTGCAAACACTTTGTCAAGTGGGAGCCGGGCCTGCTTCGTAGTGAGGGAATAGCAAGCTGACTGGCAGAGGTGTATGGTTTGATACTTGGTCCTGGATGTAAGATGGGCCTCAGCCAATCACAGCACAATAGGCAATTACCAGCATCTTCAATTAGATTCTTGCAGCAAATGGCAGCCAGTGAGGCTGCAGAGGAGTAGGGAAACGTGGGAGGTTAAAGATAAAGGTCCATACCAGTTTTTGCAAATGGAAGCTTTGCCAATGTTTACATATTAACCTCTGTTTACAAGTCTTGGGTAGCACTACTGCATTATGTGAAAAAGTAGTAGATGTGACATAACTTGAGGCAATGTTTGTTAGAACTGCACGTTGGAAATTGAGAAAGTTGGGTTGTGAGAACTGAGTCCCAGACTCTGTAGTTCCTCATCACCGCTACTAGCATACCAGTAGCTACAACCAAAATGTTGGCGCCTGACTCAAGTTGCATTGTGGGTAATGTAGGTTCCAGGTTTTGACAAGGCAGACAAACAATATCTCATGTTTCTTTCGCATTTATTTGTACCCTTTTTTTAAATTGTCCATCTGGATTTTAACAAGTGATAGAAGTGCAATGCTAAATCAGCAAAGTAACCTCAAAATATTTAGTACTTAAGTAATTGATTTGTAAATCCCCAAACTATTCTATGACATTTTCTGTCATAAAGACACAGTCAGATGATAATTGTCTCTCGGTATTCATCCCTTTCAGATATAATCCCTTAATCATATGAAAAATAAAATGATTTAAGCTTTAAGTTTATAAATAAATACAGATTTAGGTTTTAAGCATTTGCCACAAATAGAAACGAAACAGATGGAAATAAATTGAATTTTACTTTATATTTATATTTCACTTAAGTCTTCTGGTGAAACAAGCAAATATTTTCTGAGAAGCATGTGTGAATACGAAAATAAATTCCTGCTTATATTTAGTAGCAATATGATAATTGAACTACCTAGCGATTACGTCTCCTATCTCCCATCTTCTTTTATGCACCGTTGCTCATTCACCCCGAACAGGACAGCCAGTGAGCCTGCATTAAAACGGGTCATTTGTCAGTGGGCCCAGGGGGTAATGAACGGGGTGAATTGGATGTACTCTCTAATTATGGAGAGGACAAAAAGCCAGTCAGATTCCCTTGTCAAGGTTCCCCTCCCACAGCACCATTGTGAGCAGCTTTAACTCATAAATCCTATCTGCATAGGATTAGAGAGAACATAAAAGGGAGAAATATAGCACCATGCGGACCCGAGACAATCAACCATGTAACGGGGCTACGACAGGCAATAAGTAGGTGGCTGGGCCCTCCTGCGTGTTATAGGCATCGTAAACACCTGCTGATCAACATCCACCAGTGTCCACGAGCTCAGCAGCAGCAGCCATCTTTCACAGTAACCTCGCCATCATCGTCATCGAGTAGGCCCGGACGATCAGACATTACCTCAGTGTTACGGGGCTCGTTAACATCGATCAACACGCCTGGTGCTGCTGGTGCTGCTGGTGCTGCTGGTGCTGCTGGTATGTTCGGTTGCATTTTAAATTTGTATGACTGCTCACAGACTAACTGTCATGGTAAGCGTGTAGAACGCTGAGTCGCCCACACAGCAGTGATCTGCATTGGCCCCTCATGAGTACTCACAGTGAAACTTGCTTTTAAAATGACGTTGAGTTGAAGTTCACTAAAACCGTAGTTATTTTGAGATTTTTTGCACATTCTTTCTGAATTCTATATACCCCTCAGGTCTTTGTGTTCTTTGAAAAGTAGCCGTAAAGAGAGATTACTCTGGCAGAATTACAAGCACCGACTTTTAACAGCCAATAAAAAGAAGAAAAAAACAGGATTATATAACTCTGACTTCCCTGCCTCTGACTTTATATCATTTGCCACAAACTCACACTGGAGGTTTGATCCTTTTGTCTTACAACAGAGTCATGTATAATGTATAAACGTCAGCATTCGAGCTGTAGTAATCAAATAATTTAATTTAAATCCCTTTTGAAGTATCAAATACCAGAGTAAACCACACTAATCATTAGAATGAAGAAGTCTTCAGTAAAGCTGTTCATAGCTACCTCATATTTATATTATTTGGACAATTTGGATAAATTTCCAGTTTCCAACAGCAGTTTAGTAACGCGGGGAGAATTAAAGTGCAGGTGTTGCCATGAAGTCGTTCTGTTTTCTACTAAGTACTTGTTGAACTTTTGGTACACTTGCATCCTGTTTCTCAAGAGTAATAAACAGTTCTCTTTTCAGCGGGTTGTCTGGTTACAGTTAATGACGTAAGTTAACCATAGCGGCAGATAACTGTAATGTATCAGCATCATACAGTATTTTCTGTAAAGTGGTGGAAATACACTTTGCTAAGTTCAGTGAGTCACTATCCTTGTACTGTTGTTAATAGGCTAATGATTCTGCTATGATGATAGCACATTTCTACTAATGAAACTGCTCATATCCCACTAATCGTTTAGACCATGATAAGCTGTTCCTGAACGTGACTTTGGACAGCACAGCTTCCGTAGTCATCCTTCTGAGCACAGTCCATGTGGAGGTCAACCAGAGGAGCCGGGGTGAAGTTACGCTTATCGACTGATAGTGTCTCGTACTTTTATGTCTTCATGATTATGAAACTGTTAACATCTCAGATAATGTTTACATATACTGTTAATATAAACTACAGTAGCTGCACCGTGAAACAACAGCAAAATGCTGCCGTCTCTACTGCCAGCATTTTACCGTTATTTTACGAGGAAATTGTTGAAATGCTGTTATTGCCTATTTGCAAGATTTCCTTAGATATACCCATTAAAGCTCAGAGAGATCCACATGCCCTTTCACTGCCCTTCAGTAAGTGCACACTTCAAAGGCGTTCTTCCTTTGAAAAAAAATGCTGATGTGCTGTTGTTGTTGTTGAACCTTTCGTACACAGTGTTATCACACATTATTCTCCTGGGACTCTGATGGCGACACCGATGTCGATTATTGCTTCTGGGATGTCTCTCTTGTATCTCCCTTGAGAACCGGCAGATTAAACACAGCCACTTGCAAATGAGGGTGAAGCATGCAGCAGCTCCACTCCAGTGTCAATGCATTGTTGCAATGCATTGATGTGCGGATGCTGCGGTCATGGCAACGAGAGGAGACATCTCGTGATGATATCGGTATATGATTAAAGGACAAATCTATAGATATTATATGTTTTTTATTGATATGGCTTATTCCTGTGAGCAATAGAGCTCCATTTGAGACTCATTATTGCACTATAGGCTAAGTTCTTCTTCCTTCATCACCACAATCACAACCACTATTTTTGTAGTCAATCCCACAGCCAGTATGCCTAAAAATGGCATCCATACTGAATAATTTGGCACTTTGATTTATGCTCCATGCCAACAAAGGAACTATAGTGTACCTATATGTGTGTAGAAGGGTAATTACAGCTAGGGTTGGTAATGTATTTAAAAAAACGTTTTTCTTATATTTGATGAAATTATTCATATCCCGACAGGCATCAATGAATCGAATGCTCTGAAAAGATTTGGGCCAAATGAAATGAATGGACCTGCCTGCCTGTCTCAGGGCGCTCTCTGCCCGTGCACTCTTTGTGCCTGAATCTTCCACAAGCTGCTCTTGACAGCTGTGGGAAACAACAATTATATTCGTTGTTTAAGTTAATTATATGTCGACATGTATAATTATATTTGTGTGGGAGTGGCTTTGGAGGGAGGACTGAAGGGATGGGCTTTCAGTGTTAATGTGTTTCCACTCAATTTACAAACCTTTTTAGATTTTACGCAAACTTTGGATATTATTTTTAGGCGTGTTTCTATTTACTGGTTTGAAGTGAATAACCTTGCCTACAGAGGAGTGTAGGACATTTCGTTACGAGAGAAAATTGAAGAAAGGTCTTCAGGAATTTGTATCAATTTCATTCAAGTTTTAATTGTTCTCTGTTGTCAGCTATCCGAAGCTGAAAAAAGCATTCTTAAGTTATGGGAATACCTGAGAAGACACGATCATCAGACACGTGAGTTACAAGTTTACAATTTTTCGGCAAAAGCGTTTCCATAATCCATTTAGTTCCCTACCTCAGACAAACGTAAAAACTTTTAGTCGCAGTTGAGGAAGTTTTAGCAAATGTTGCCGCTTCCATACAACTTTTCTAATACGATACTTCAAAATGCGAATACAAACATATGAATGGAAACACATCTATTGTTGCCAACTTGGTGACTTTGTAGCTATGTGCTGCTGGCTACTTTCATTGGAAATGAGTTGGCAACATCTGGCTGGATTTTTTGGGTTGGATACTTTCAAAATCTAGCTTACTGTTGCTGGTTTCCCCAACGCATCCGACCCAATGCATCCGACCCAATGCATCCGACCCCAGCTTTAAAATCAATAGCCAAACAACAACAAAGTCTTCTTGTTAAGTCGCGTCTGCTAAACAACACAGCTCTTAGCTGTTTTAGGAAATCATAAAATAAAAATGTATGTATACATAAAATAAATGTAACTATCAATTGACCCATTTATAAACCTGCATTAAAAGCTTTATTTTTTATGGAGCAATCTTATCATTTCTGCCACCTGATGAATGTATTCTAACATTGACCTTTGAGCTCTGTTTTGCTCTCAACTAAAGAGAGAGAGGGAGAAATATCTGGCGCTTTAGCTGCTAGATGTTCAACCTACTTCACCAGCTAGTCTCTCGTCTGCTGTTTTGTGCTGAGCAGGTTCTTTCCAGTGGGCTTTAAGAGCTTTTTCTCCGAAAACAGCAGTTGAGCTGATGAGAGCTGTGAGAGTTAATTAAAATAGGAATGTTTCGGGTCATAAAACCTAAACAATGGTCTAACAGCCTCTGAAAGAGAGCGGAGGAGTGCTGCAGAGTGATAGTCATGTGCTCCATGTTGATATAAAGGTATTGATTATAGCATTAGAAATGTGCATTCTAGGGCGTGGGATGTTTCATTGTTTTGACATGAGCCTTTAATTGGTGGTTTTCAGCTATAGTTTGAATATATATATTTAATACTGCTTATGTTCACCAACTCAAACTTTCCAACTCATTTCTTCGTCTATGAACCAGAAAACTTTTTCCAAAAATCTTTTTTTTCATCCACTGCTGACCTGGTTAAAGGGAAACACGCTTTCATATCATCTCTTTCAAAAAGAGAGTCTGTCTGAGTCAGAATTCCCTCTCCTCTCTACATTTAGTACAGACTGCAGCAGCAAGACTTCTCACTAAATCTACAAGACGTGACTTTATTTCTTCTGTTTTCAGCTTCGCTGCGCAGGTCGATTTCAGACACATCATTTTTAACATTTCATTGATCGCCTTTAAAGTCTTGTGCTGGACGTGGCAAACATCTCAGGTTAAATCCCATCCCATTTACAAACATGTTGTTACCCCAATCTTGTTCTTCTCTCACTTTTCTCACCGGTTATTTCATATATATGTACTGTATATGAGACACAAAGTGACTTGAGATTTGATGTGTTAATTTACAGAAGATTATAATTAGTTGTTAGTTGGACGGTTGAACTCTGTTATTGAAAAACAGGTTGTTATTTTATGCCGAATAGTGTTTGCTATGTTCCTGTTACACTGAGTAGCATTAGTCTGTATACATGTTTAGGTGTAAATCAGTTATTTACTTTTACATTAAAGACGTAAAGTCATTACTTGAGACTCGACTTTGTGTTTATGTTTATACAGTTCATGTACATGCTTATGTATGTGTGTATATCTGAGTTAATATACTGTTCACATGTATTACTGTTGATTAATAACAGTATTAAGGTAAACTTGCTTACCGGGTATTTTCAGTTTTTGTCATAAGGGAATGCATAACGACAATCTCTACTGTTGTGAAATGTGATAAATTGGTAACTGGTAAATAATAATGTTCTAATATATTCCTATGAAGTTTCCTGAAAAGACCTGTCATTTGGCACTAACTATGTTCAAATGTTGCACCTCTAAATTAAATGACCTGGAAAAATGTGCATTTGTCTACAATCATAAAGATCAACATAAACCATGCCCTGAAGAAGGAAATCAAAAACTGCTTTTAAACTAATCTTAGTAAATGAACTAAAATACCAATATTATTACACCTTTCCTCAACAATTTGTAGCAAATTGCATAGTTGTTTCAAATAGTTTTCTAGAAGTAGGAAGTAACAGACATGTAAAGTGATATGAAACTAGTAACTGTATAATAAATATATTGAACTATAGTATATGTTCTAACTCTCTGCATGACTATGGTGCCGTCTTAACACAAACAGTTATTCCAGCAGTGTTTGGGAGTTGTATCTCTCTGCAGCTCTCTGACGCCCTTTGAACTTTGTTTTGAAAAGTATTATGTATACTAATAGTATGCAAAACTGCTGTTGCAACTGATTGAAACATGAAATGCATCACTTTCAGGACTCCACACAGAGAAAAACAGATCAAATAATTTAAGAGGTGACTTAAGGATATGTCAGTGTGGTTAGAGAACAAAACAAATCACCATTTATTGTGCTACACATGCACTTATAGAGGATTTTAATACACAGACATAGTCGGCAGCATCACACACACAGCACGGATACACCACCAACACACCGACATTGAAAAAGGAGCAGCACAGATTCAACACCAGAGCTGCATGCTGCATTAATCAAACACTGAAAACTATTTAATTTGTGTTTGTTGTGAAGGTAAAATCCATAATGTTTATTTAGGTAATGCACTGCATAGTCTCATTTGAATGTAATGTAGCTGCGGCTACAGAAGCTCTACTTCAAAAGGAAATACAAGTGTTTTCATGTTTGCTTTTAAGAATGCATATTATATTGAAAGAAAGAAAAATAAAACATTAAATACCCCAGTAGTGTTAAAACAAACCTTATTCAGCTTGCCCTTTTTAATTTATGAAACAATACAAAGGAAAAACGAGAAAATGAAATGTACATTGAATAACAGAGAAACAGAATCAAGAAACACTGGGAAAAAAAGCTGTTGCCTGATGTTTTGATGCATTACCGGCAGTGAGGGATAGACGTTATTTAAAAAGTAATGTTACTTTAATGTAAAGTAATGTATTAAAAATGTTACTTACTGAAAGTGAGAAAAAGCTTGTGTAAAATGTACATAACATATCAAACACAAAAGTACTCAGTGTTATATATATATAGAACACTATCACTGGTGAAATGTAGCATTTAATCTTATAGTTGAGGTGAAGCTACAATACACATATTAGTATACATCACTATATGTGCGCCACTATAATTTAATGATCGGGTTTAATCTGTAAAATAAATGTGTATATGCTTATTTCATGTTTTATTTGCAGAAACCCTTACCTGTCAAATAAATGCAGTGGTGTAAAAAGCATAATCTTTCTGAAATGTGAAATGTAGTGGTATGAAGTGGCACGAAATGTAAATACTCAAGCAGTCAAGTTGAAGTACCTAAATGTGTACAGTACTGCAGTACTAAAAACACCCGGTTACATTCCACCTCTGATTACCGGAGGCGGCTCGGTGTTGGCTCTCCAGGATATCATCGCTGCTGTTTAACTTCTCTCGCATTCATGAACCGCCTCGCATTTTACGCAGCAGACGTCAGGCGACGGCACGGTGCGGGTTCACTGTACTCTCGAGTAATCCGAGCACAGATTCCCATCAAATACTGCTCAGCACGAAATAACCGTAAAACAAGACGGCCTTATCGCCTTCTTGCAGGTAATCTCTTTAATTAACTGCGCTGCGTCTCTCCACTCATCAGACCCTCGAACTCGGGGGGCTTTAAGACCCAGCGGAGGCGCAAGAGTGAACATCTGTCCCCGCGGTCCTCCACAGTATGAATTGCGCCTGGGCTCCGGTCTGAAGACACACAGGCAGCAGCAGGCGGACCGGCTCAGCGCGGACGGAGTGGAGTGGATCCGGGATGCGGACGGATGCCGCTGGACGAAGAGAGAAAGTGGAGTCCGACGCACGGAGCGATAAGACAGCGCGCTACAAAATGAAGACACCTATGGTAAAGGTTTCTGCCGTGCAGCACTATGTGCAATTGTTGGGATTCGCTTTTACATCCGGCATTGTTGGGTTAAGTGCACTTCAATTGCCGTAACGCTGCTGTGTGCACTGTGTCGGCTCAAAAGATTAGGATCTGAACAATGGGCATCCAGCTGGGCGCTCTGTTTGGCTCTAAGCTCCGGCTTTTTCTTATAATAAACACTACAGCATGGAGCCCAGCGCGCGCTGTGTTATCCTTTCCTGCGCTTAATGCAGTTGCATTCATCTTCTTTTCTTAAAAAAAAAAAAAAAAGTGCAATATGTTTTTTTGTTGTTGCTTTGAAATGTATTGTATTAATGCATGTTGCGAAATAGGAAACAAATTGATGGACACAATTAAAACAAAACAAATCGAAAGTCTCACTGGCTGCTTATCTTATGCATCTGTGATGTAATAGTTATTCATAACCTGGAAGCTCAAACTGAGGCACCTTTTCACTTACAAGGTCAAGATATTGACATGAACTTTGATTACTTTATCGTGTATTGTAACCGTGCAGATGTGCTCCTATATAGACCTGATCAATAAGTCATATGCACGCAAACTAAGTAAAGATGATCACTAACAGCCTGCTGGCATCTTGTCGATTGAGCATGTGCTCTTAATTTAAGTCGCTTCTGGTTTAATTCTTTTTGAAGTTTTGGTCGCACGTGACATGACATCCAGGAAGTTGAGGTGGTGTTGACACGACGATGATGATGGTGGTGCAGGCTGCCTCGTAGGTGCAGCCCACGCTCAGTCCGCTGCTACTAGAATAATTCGACAGCATCTGTTTGTGTCTTTGTGTCAGCGCCATGGGATAGCCGTGCTCCTCGTGCTCCTCCTGTGCGCGAGCTTGTTCCTCGTGTACAACGGCAGCTTCAACGGCGCTTCCAGGGACGCCAACGACACGCACGTCCGACATCATGAACAGCTGCGGCGGCCCACTGACGCCTCCGTCAGGGTGGCCAAGCCTCACCCCCCGGTCCTCCAGGGATACAGTGGCATCATCGACCATAAGGTAAACAGATTGTGCGTCTCCCGTAATGCACGGGGGAGGAGGGCGGAGGGCTCCACGTGCGTGTCTAAGTCGCCGCAGAGCTGGCACCAAAGTGAAGCCAGTTTGACTTTCCTCTTGTAGATACTCATTTGTGCAGCGCATCTTCGCTCTTTCTTCCTGACACGCACAAACTTTTTCTCTCTCACTCTCTCTCACCCTCTCTCTCACCCCCTCCTGTCTAATGGTCATCTATCTGCACAGCTCTTTAGTGAGAGTCTCACCCCTCTTTCATTTATCACAATTTTCTCCAGCCCGGTGTTGCGCCACACTCAATACCCACCTGTCGTTACTAATAACAGCTTAGGCTACAAATGAAATCCCAGGCTGCATTCTTGCGCTCTAATTGCTAAGCCCAGGAGACGTGCAGCGAGGTGAACCCTGGCATCACAGCAGGGGTTTATTGACTTCCAGCTATTTGTCAAGCCAGGAGAAAACAATCAATGTGAGTACTGGGGTGGGTGAGGTGCAACCTACAAGATGGCGTGCTTCTCAGCAGGCAATTTGGTTGATGGGATGTTGGGCGGTTTGTGTAGCGGTCTGCACCACTGAGCCAAATGAGGAATGCAACCCTTCTCCAATGGGAAGCAGATGTTTGTCTCTTTGTCTCTTCTCTTGTAGTTATTGTGTGACTCTTTGTAGTCACCTCATGTCAGTTTGTACCTGTTTTGCATCTCTCTAGAGTTGCTTTGAATCTCTGTAGTATTTCTGTGTGTCTTTTGTTGCGGTTTTGTTTTACTTCATTGTCCTTTTGGATCTCCCTGGGTTTGTTTGTCATCTTTCTGGAGTAATGTGGTGTCTCTTTGGTGTTTTTCATTTAGTTGTTATGTCTTTCTTTGTGTTTCTTTTTTTCCCCTCTGTAGACTTTTGTTTCTTGTTGTAGTTTTTGTGCATCACTGGAGTAATTTTGTGACTCTGGTAGCAATTTAGTTTTTCCTGTATACAGTATGTATTTGTTTTACATCGTTCTGGAGCTGTTTTTATTTCTTTAAGTTGTTTTGCATTGCTTTATTCATTTTGTCTCAATTTGCCAATAGTTTTATTCGTTTAGCTTCTCTTTGTAGTTTTGTGTCTTTTTGTTACTTTTAGGTCAGGGGCCTCTGGGCCTGTGTCCTGGAGGTTCATTCAGTAATCCATCGATGGCATGGACTAATAACATTTTGAATGGTAGGTCTTAAGAAAACGATATGTTTGCTGCTGAACGCATGCTTTAAATCATCAGATTATGTCACAGGTTGATTTGAATATGAGTAATTTGACAGCCTCCTCCCTGCTCAAGAGGATGTTGCCGTGTGGAAGAGACCAATAAACAGCATGGACATGTATCTGCTGGACAGATTTGGAAGTAAGCACATTGTGTGTGTGTGTGTGTGTGTGTGTGTGTGTGTGTGTGAATGTCAGAAAAAGTGACCTGAAGTGAACTAAATTAAACACCAGGGGCTTTGAACAGTCACTTAATCTTGTGATAAAGTAATGCAGTTTGGCAACAAAAGGTGGAACTATTATTCAATAAAAGAAATCTCATTGGTGCAGAAACCAGCAAGCGTGGAAACCACTAATGTTGATGTTTGGGAAAAGTTCAGCTGGCAGAGTTTCCTCTGGAGAAATGCTGTTCATTTTGAGCATCAGTTTGGCATTTCAACACAAGCCGTCAGAAAGTTAGAAACATTGTAGCCAAATCCACCAATTTGCATTTATTACATAGATGTAAAAGAAAACTGATTTTGATTTAATGTTGACCTTTACTTTATTGTACTCGTTGATCCATTACTGTAATCTGTGTATATCTTTCTAGAACTTGAGTTTTAGACCTTGTAAGAGAAGATGCTTTTGGAAAGCGCCCTGAAACATTAAGTCTAGAGGCTGAAAACCAACCGGTTTGGGTTCGGTATGTATAGCTTTGAAGGTTAGAATAGCTCAAATGATAATTGTGTTCACCCGGCCGCGAGGGTCTTGACCTAAATCAACCATGATGTGTGAACACGCCTCTTCGTGCACACATCCAATGCAGTATTACCTACATTAATGAACTGGTGGGTACGTTTGCTGTCTCGATATCTCAGTAATTGTGTTGGTATTTGGTTACCTCGAATCAGAATTCTCGTTGAAGGAACAATTTTAATGTTGTGACTCTGTTTATGAGTGGCATGTGGAGGATGGACTTGGTGTGAGACAGAACATTGAAATCTCGTTAATATTGGTTGCGGTCAATATGCCAGAGGCTGTTTCACCTTTTGGTCTTAGAATCAGAATTATTGCACAGCTAAGTCTCGCTTTCCTTTCAGAATTTGATCAGCGCACAAATAGATTTGAAAGGGGTCATTCATATTTTAGCTGACGGCATCTGTTTTCTCACTGCCTGAAATGCCAATATTCAGTGACGGAGTACATTTAGATTTGATGAGGAATTGTCTGTAATGCGTCAGTAAAACCAGCTTTGGATGAGAATTGATTTTCCCCCTCTGACGGGAGCAGCCGAGCACCATGAGTAAACCACCAATTTACTTTTTCTCTTGGCAATAAATGTATTGACATTTGAGCGACAAGGGACATCAATTAGGGCCACGGCTCCATTGAACATCATTTATGCTTCTTCAAACCTACTATTATATCCCCCTTGACATTCAGCCTCTGCAAGCTGTAATCAATACTTTATTCGAATGCACTTTTGCGACTCTGGCATGTGGAAGTGCATAATGCAGTCCAATCTTCAAATACTTAGCATTCAGTTTTCTGAAGCATTGTGTTTGACAAGATGGATGACGTTTCTCAGTAATATCCAGAAGTGAGAAAGTTAGCGGCTTTTTATTCACATTTGTTCTCCTGCATTGTTGAATGATTGCTGCTTGGAAAGAAATCCTCTGACAGGAACATTTGTCTTCTTCATCTTTGCCTGCTGCCCTCTCTGCCATATTGATCTTTCCATGATATCAGCTGGCTGGCATGCAGAGTTCAGTCAGCCTTTGACCGTTTCACTTTATCTTCCTCCACAGTATTAAACTCATCACAACCCAGAAAACATTTTTGAAGCCTTTACTTTTTTTGCCGACTTTTGGCCAAGATGCCGAAGCATTTGCAACATTTCTTTTTCTCTCCGTCAGGCTATGAACTGAAATGTAACGATTTTGTAAGTTACAGACATTATTTATGCCTTTTGAAATCTTCTGTACCAAGTATTTTCAGTGCAATATGTTTTGATTTGGGTCAGAATGAAGTGTAATTTATTTATTTATATTTATTTCTTATTTTCTGCAGCAGCATTTGTTGGGTTGGACATGTGCTGTGAAGACTGTAGGAGGAGGGGCGAGATAAGTACGCAAAGAAAGAAACTTGGGAAAGAGATGAAAAGGGAACGAAACTCTTGAAGAGTAAAGCAAAGAGAATGAGAGAAGAGGACAAAACCTAGAAAGGGTAAGGATGGAGAGATTGATAAAAGAGAATACAGGTTCAGCCAGCGAGATTGATACAAGAGACTGAAGGTGGGAGAATATGAGAGTGGGAGATAGAGTTAAATCCCATGGGCTTTCCTTTCTAGCAGGGTCCTCAGTTTTATTTTCTCAGTGAGGAGGAGGACAGGAAATCACTCATCTGTCTCTCTGTGGAGATAGAAGGAAGATTGCCTCTCTGACATCGCTATCATGCAGATTCCTAACAGTTATCATGTGAGACAGGTGGAGGCAAACTAATGGAGGAGGGTAATGTGGTGTCTCTTTGGAGCGGTTGTGCTTCACTGTCGTCATTTTGGTGTTTTTATTTAGTTATGTCTTTCTTTGTAGTCAATTTGTTTCTTTTTTTCCCCCTCTGTAGACTTTTGTTTTTCTTTGTAGTTTTTGTGCATCACTGGAGTCATCTTGTGTGACTCTGGTAGCAATTTAGTTTTTCCTGTATATGGATTTGTTTTACATCTGTCTGGAGCTGTTTTTATTTCTTTAAGTTGTTTTGCATTGCTGTATTCATTTTATGTCTCAATTTGCCAATAGTTTTACTCGTTTTGCTTCTCTTTGTAGTTTTTGTGTCTCTTTTGTTGTCATTTCATTGACTTTTGGCCAAGAAAGGTAAACAGTTACTTTAACCTGGGGCCCAGGAGCCAGAGGTCAGGGGCCTCTGGGCCTGTGTCCTGGAGGTTCATTCAGTAATCAATCGATGGCATGGACTAATAACATTTTGAATTGTGTTTGCTGCTGAACGCATGCTTTAAATCATCAGATTATGTCACAGCCTCCTCCCTGCTCAATAGGCTGTTGTCGTGTGGAAGAGACCAATAACCAGCATGGACATGTATCTGCTGGACAGATTTGGAAGTAAGCACATTGTTGTTGAATGTCAGGAAAAAGTCGCCTGCTTGGGAAGTGAACTAAATTAAACACCAGTGGCTTTGAAGAGTCACATAATCTTGTGACAAAGTAATGGCAACATATGGTGGAACTATTATTAAATAAAAAATGTTATCATGTGAGACAGGTGGAGGCAAACAAATGGAGGAGGTTTAATGCAGAAGAGGGGAGTTTTATAAAACCCTGTTGACACGCTGGAAAGCCTTGAACCAGACACAAGATATTTCCATATGATTTTAGGTCGAACATTTGGTTGTTAAAAGGAGCAATATACGGCATTTAGAGCTTTAATAGAGCAGCAAACAACTATTTGCTATGTATAGACATAGTGGAGTAATGTCGACCTGAGCATGTCGAATTGCTTGCAGCTCTTGTTTTTAAAGTCGGACGTTAACCAAAGTTTGTATGATTCGTCTTTCAGAAACCATAAATGTTTGTCCCAAATTCCATCGCAATAGTTGAAAAGAGATAATTTCAGTCTGGATTAAGTGGTGAACTGAGGGACTCGCCAACCACAGCCAGAAGCTGCTGTGCAGCTGCAGAGAAAGTAACATGTTGCAAGACATTTACCAAACAGATTCTTCAGCACACACACTGGACACGGTTGGTTGTAGACATATCTGGGCTCTATACACACTGCTTGAAGGCATAAGCCAAGGAGAACAAAGCCATCTTGGCCAAGGAGGCATGACAAGTCATCTCTTTCCAAACCACAGCTTTACTGACAGCTGGAGAAGTGAGAAGATTCACATTTCATCTCAGGCAGCTACTCTCTCTCGGCAACATTTTTTTCCACGCCATTAAAATGTTGCTTTGCTATCAGCCAGCTGGATAGCGAGACAAAATTCCCCAATTAGACTATTTTGGCCAAAGACTTCGCAGACAAACTGTGTTTGTGACAGTGCTGGAAGAAATGTATTCATTCTACCTATTCAATTCATTCTATATATTTAACCAGAGGAGTCGTTTGAGAACCAGTTCTCATTTACAATGACAACAGGAAGCAAGTCGTTACAAACTAATAAAACATCTCAATCAATCTCATAGAAAAAAGTACCTCATCATAATATGTGCTTTATATGTATGTATGTATGTATGTATGTGTGTGTGTGTGTGCGTGTGTGTATAAAACTGTTTTTCTGGAGAAGCAAACTCCGAAACAGTTGCAGGGAGTTATTGAAGGAGGGTGACGGTATTGGTTGTGGAGTTTTAGCTTTCCAGTCGCTTGGAGCAGCAAACTGGAACCAGAAATGGACGAAGGCCGTGCAGACTTTTGTAATGAGCATCTTGATGAAATTGCTTGAGCATAAATTGTGGTTTACTGTTGGAGATGCTGAGTAGAGAGAGGAGATATGTGTGGATTTCCCCAATGATAGTTTTATAGATGAACTAATACCAGTGGATTAGTTTGCGGTTGTGGAGTGATGGCCTTATCTCTAAAGTCAAACTTTCATGACCTCAGAAAAACAGATGTTTTTAGCTTTGTTACAATTGATGTTTCCTACTGATCTTCATTTATTTAGGTTGAGATGTAGAATTTTCTAAATCAACATATCTGGAGATACGTGGTTTTTAATGGACGGGGAAAGGATAGCAAAAGCTGTCAAATAAGTGCAGAGCAGTAGCGTGCGTGCGTGCGTGCGTGACTGTATGTAACATTAGCTCAAGATAACTACTATTTTTATTCAGAGGCCTTGTAAGAATACTGTAAATTCTCCGTTTCGACTAAGAGATGAGAATGGTGGTTTCGTTATGCCCCAGTGGTCCCAATTGGGTATAGTCTTGGATTTCAACTTATCTCCAATGCATTCTGCTTCCGCCAAACATAACACAGCTTCAGGCACTTTCCAATGCAGGCCTGGAAAGCAATTATGGATGAATAGTGGGATGGGGAGGAGAGCACTGCCTCTCGATAAGCATTCCCTCACACTCTTGTGTCTTTTGGCATTATTTGGTGAGGGAATCACTGGTGAAGTCATACATTTTCAACATAAAGGAAGTGGAGGGAAATGTCTTGAGATGTGTGTCATGAGCTGAATGGTGATTTCATGCCTCTGCATGTTTTAACCTTTGGTGCTCGGTAAGCTGTAGCCTGTGGGGCACTCTTGCTATATGGCCCCTGAGAGACCTTTTGAAGGATCAGAAAAGGTTAAACTATGATAAATGGATGGTACCTTTTGGCACAACATCAGGAGATAGATGATGAGGCGCCGCCGGCATCCGCGTCGTTGAGGGCAAATGCAAAGAGACGGCTTGCAGGAAGCATCGCAATAACACCCAATTTCTTTGCTGTTCCTTCTCACTCCACAGACCTACGAGGCCGTCTTCATCACTCCGTTCTTTAGATGTGATTAATGAGCATGTCTTACAAGGTGGGAGTGAGGCATGAACAAAATGTAACTTACATTTTGGCATAATCTCTTTCTGTATGCCCCTCAACCCCCACAGATTAGAAACATATTGGATACCAAGGTTACAGAGGCCTGAGGTTTGCCAAAACGATGAGCTGCTTGGGCAGATACAAGAGCAAAGGATGAGCTCAGTTACAGTTGACAATGTTTTCTTGTAAACAAGAAATTACTGAAAAAAAAAGACTGGAGTGTTTTGCTGATTTGACATTAAATCGTTGCCTTCAGTCAAATCGGTCCCAATAACCGAGCGCACTTTGATGTGCATTCCTTCACGAGGAGACCGTGTCATGGTTGTTCATCGGAGATTCTTTGGTCTCCCGCTCTCACTGTGTAGACGACTGATTACACCGTCACTGGTGTTGGACTAATCAACAGCAGGGTGTTTCATGGGACCCCACGTCTCTGTAGTTTAAAACGGGTACTGTAGATACTTAGATACACATTCAGCACCAGTTGACAGTCAATCATTAACCTGAAAGACCTGTTGGCCTGAAGCGGTTGTGATCCTGTCAGAATACTGTATAACTTGAGTCTGCTGTTGACAACTGAACATGCAACAACCAGACATTTTGATGCTGGTAACAGTTTGAATTCAATGTTTAAAGTTGTCTAACTCATCTCGATGGCTGGGGCAAAACATCCATTCAGTTGCCACGTCGGCTGCAACGTGGTATAACATGTTATCGGGTGAGATCTCCAGATAAATGTCTAGATACAATCTGGATGCATGACAAATAAGTGTAAAGGCGGTCTTTGTAGCCAGATGTTGATGCGTTCGTCTCTCCAGGATGCACACATTGTCATCCTCAAGTGCAACAATGTCAGTAAGAAACTTTAGAAGTAGCATGAGAGCACACATGAATGTGTAAATTATTATTATTATAATTAAACTGCACCTGGATGTAATGAGGATGATGGAAGCTTTAAATGTGCTGTGAATTTGAGATGGTGGAGAGCAGAAATATTCACATGTTAATGTCATCAAGACAATAAATAACTTCAAAAAGATGAAATTGACTTATTATTATTAGCATTTCTTTTCAAATTTTCTTTAGATCTATTTTGTCCACAATAATCATGTTATGAAAATTTAGTATGGTGACAGCCCTATTTCAGGCATATTCCTTATTATTAAGTGCCAGGTCAGATATTATGGAGCTTTTATAAAAAATAATTTCCAGTTGTAATTGCGAGTTGGATGTTGACATTATTTACATTTTTTTTAAATTTTATTTATCATCTGTGTGTTTTTTGGATTTTTCCATCATTATTCTGCTTACTACTCTCATTATATGAATACATAACATTATTATGTTGTTCATTCTGTACACATGACATCTATCACACTTGCGTCCCCTGTTGCTCTCCCGAAGGGTTAAATGTTTTTTGGGGGGAGTTTTTCTTGTGTTGATGTGAGGCCTCCTGGGACAGAGGATGTCGTATGTGGTAAAGCCCTCTGGCACATTTCTGATTTTGGGCTACACAAAATGAATTGAATTGAATTCCAATTAATGAAAAAAAAGTATCAAGATCAATAAACTAGCTTAAAAATATGATACTTAATTAGCATGTAGCACACATGTAGACATAGCCATCTCCTGGTGTGTGTGATGAAGACCAGCTGATTCATAAACATGCAGTAATCGGTCCTGGTTGCTCTGTCTCCTCTCTGATCGCTTGCTGTCTCCACAGTGGGTTTCTGTGCTTCTGCAATGAACGGAGAGGAAAAGTAGTAATTTGAGGAGTGTGGAGGATAGAATTTGTCCGTACAGCTTCCCACACTTGTTCACACCTTTTCAGTCACTGTGGAAAGCGGGTGTGACAGTTTGTTTGTTTCAGAAAGTATATTTCTTGCCAGCAGCACCTCTCTCGCCCCCATTTTCCTGGAGAATTGCAGTGTTCGCCTCAGATTTTAACTTCACTGGAATCTTGGACGAGGCTCTGTAGCAAGTGGGTCACAGTGACATGTAGGCCAATACTGGAAATGTCCATGATTGTCAGTACGCCTAAATTGATTTCAGGGCGGGGAGGCACAGGGTGTCGTTGATGTGGAGTGACCTCACCAGCTCAACTCAATCTCATCAAAAGAGCTCCTTATTTCCTGCAGTTAAAAAAGATGTGAAATAGGAGGAAACATGTTTTTCTTCCAACAATACCCACATTGTAGTTCCTGTATAATCTTTCAACCTTATTTTTTTAATGACATTTTAAATCCATCATTTTGGCATGACAGATGGGTCTAAATGCTACAATAAACATAAGCCTTGGCTGCTGTTGCCATGGAGCAAGTTGGAGGCCGTGAATCAGAGCGCTAGCAATTTAAAAACGCTCCGCTGTTGAATTTGCGAGCAAAACGCAGCGTTATAGTTCTTGAATTCATTTAACATTGACCTAAAAGTTGATTTAATCTGCAGATGGTTTGTCGGTTTTCTCAACATCATGATCCTTAGCTTCCACTCGCTGTCGGCTGCACACAGTTCAACATTAGACCTTTTTAAATGCTTCCTCACAACTCGAATTATATGCAGACAGACTTGTGCCTTTGAATTTTTATCAAAGTTTATGCAGTTGTTCGTCGAACTGATGATCTGACGAATATATATATATATATATATATATATATATATATATATATATATATGTATGTATGTATGTATGTATGTATGTCTTCTGTTATGCTTCTGCAAGGATTTAATCAACCTGCACTGAAAAGAATAACAAATACAACAACAAACAAATAAACTAGAGCCCGACAGCTTCTTTGTAGAATAAATTCTTTGAGATGATTAACTCAATATTAAGTGTGGTTTGTGTTCATTATGAGCAGGGTTGCAAAATTCCGAGAATATTCAAAGTTGGAAACTTTCCACGGGAATATACGGGAATTAACGGGAATAATCTGAAAATGTTGGGGTAATTTAACTGTATTTACCTTGTCATAAGCAGACATGCATGCAAACATTTATAATACAACTTTTAAAAATGACATTTTGGACTTTTTTGACATTTTGTAAGTAGAACTTTATTCTTTCATCGAACAACAAAAACATGAACGTTGAATAAAAAAGGTGTATTCCCTATGATCACCACCCCCCAACCCACATTTTTTTCCCTGAATCTAAATGCTTTCTTCCTGGACCTCATCAACGTCCTCCTCACTGCTGTAAAGTTAGTCTACTGTATACAAATAAACTTGGTATTAAAATGAACATGCTTCAGTTTACCAAGTAATCAATATGCTAGGTAATGACAAACAGTGTTGGGAAAGTTCACTTTCTACATGAACTAGTTCAGTTCATAGTTCACACATTTTAAAATGAACTTCATAGTTCATAATTCAACATTTTGAACTAAGTTCACAACTCCAAAAAATGAACTAGTTCAGTTATTTTTTTCAATATGTTGCAAGCTATGATTGAAATCTCTATCTGATTTATACCGCTCTTGGCCTCTACTCAACTCGGCGCTCTCACACTTGCCAGGCATAGGGCTGAAACGTTCAGACGCAACACTGATGACAAAGACGTTCAAAAACAACAGAACGTTTTAGGTTTACGTTTATGTTTCTGGCCGACAATGTTCCCAACCAGCTGCATTCAGGATCCAGCTGAGCTAGGCGTGCATAGTCTTGTTCTCAACTACATTTAAGTTCCCTGTTATATGCGTTTGCAAAAAAACGTAGGCACATTTCCCAAAGTTCCCGTGGAAACTTTCCAGAAATTTACCGGAAACTTTCCGCCCCTTTGCAACCCTAATTATGAGCCGGACGGTTCTTTTTAAAACAGGTTGCACGAACTTCTTTCTCATGAAATGAATTAAATTCACTGTTTGACAAAACAATCTGAGGAGGATTCACTTTTTATTCATGGAGGAACTCCTTTAAAACTTCTGCCTCTTCTCAAACTGCAGTTATTCGCAGCCGAGATAAACAAAAGGAGCTGTGAGTAAAGTTGCTTCTGCGCTCGTCGTCACTCAGTTGTTTCAATGGAAGCGTCAGCTTGGGTCAATAGAAGTGGTCCCTAAAGAAGTGGCCCTAGATACCTTCATGTCCTCCACCTCACTGGTGATGCTTTGAAACTCAACAAAGTTAAGCCTCAAAGATGGGAAGAAAAGTTTTGGAATTTAAAAACAGGTATTTTACGCAAAGAATGCTCATTTTTACAGTGAAGCCCATTGATAAAAAGACATCTGGCTCATAATATGACCAGAGATTAACAGATGCAGGGGTTTATTCCAGAAATGCAAAAGAGTATTTATGAGCCGAAGATGACTCCAGTTCCTCGGCTCGTATTCAGTGTTAATTCCGTCCTCCATCATCATTTCGTTAATAATGCAACAAAAGCCTTGATGATGATGATGATGATGATGATGATAGCATCAGATGCTCAGCTAATAACCGAGAGGAAAGTTATCAGCTGCAAAGGCATTAATAGCAGTTTTAATGCTTTTAACAAACTTCCACCGCAGAGCCGACGGGTAAATTTAGTATTTTCTTTTCATGCTTTAAAACTTTTACTCCACTACATTTATCTGACCGGTGTAGCATAGTTTCTTCTTTTTTTAAAATGAGATATGTGTTTAAAATACAATGCAGTGTTAAAGATTAAATCAGTATTCCCAACCTTTTTAGGGTGTGCCTACAAAAAAGCTATGGTGTCTTGTTTAAAAGTGTCTATCTGGGCACTGGAGTTATTTGTTTGAAGCTCAACAAGGAAATAGTGTTCAATATTTCACAGAGGATTAAAGATTTGGCAACGGTTCAAATAATAATTTGAGATTTGTGAACTTGAACTTTCGTATTTTCTTCTACTCAATTAATCCTCCTTCAAATTTATCTTGGGTCAGACCCCATGTTGAGAACCACTCAATTAAACTACATACTGATATATCAAGTAATAGTTTCACCTCAGGAGATACAATGTTGTCAAATGCTTAAACATTGATCAGTATCAGTATATCTTATAATAACCTTTTCTGCTAAATGAGCACTTTTATTTCGATACTTTAGTGCATTTTGCTGATAATACTACATTTGCTTGACTTTTAAATGCAATACTTTTATATTGTTGTGTTGGTACTTTTTAACTGAAGTAAATAATCGTACCGTGCGTCGCTCCCCTTTCCATCAGTGTGCAGCAACATGAAAAAGGCCGATCGGCGCTCATTAGGATATAAAATGTTGTGAGAGCTGCTCCGCGACAGAAGGCTGTTAGCATGCATGCGCACATTGTTTGTGTTTTTATGAATTCCTGCCAGGCAGAATACTCCCAGGATTAGACTAATGAGCCCGGTGTTTGTGGGGGAGGATCCTCACCTTGGTGAGAAAATGAGAAAACAACCTCCAAACAGCCATTTGCTGATGTGAGGAATTATTTCTCTCATTGTGAAGATAAACCTGTGTGAATGTAACGCCCATTTGAATGTTCCCGATCACCAGTTTGTTTATTATCACATCTCAGGTGTGCACCCATTAAGGAAATGAAAAGGCATTAGCTCGGCAATAAACAATAACGATGTGATTCATTTCATTAGTGTTTTCTTATTAAAAGCCAGAGTTTGTTGGAATGTAATTGGATAGTAAAAACATCAGAAATCAAAATTCTACGTACTACAAGTACATGGGAATTATCAACAAAATGTACTCAAAAGTAAAAAAAAAAGAAAAGATTTTGCAGAGAAATGCCCCGTGTAACTGATCATTTTGAGTTGCCTTTTGAGTCAATGTACACACACAACCCCACTTCAAAACACACCCAAACTATACCTTTAAATGAAAATAGAGGAATTATCATTGAAGAAAGACCAGACATACACACGGTTGCTAAGTATGTTTGTTTTTCACTTAAAAGGATGTTCACAAAAAAAATATGTTTTCTATCTGTGAGGCAATACAAATATGTGTTCTTAAATAAATGTAAAGTGTAAAGTGCTTGTAGAGTATGTATTCATGACATTTTGGGAGTTTCAAGCATACTTTGATGATTATTAGGATAATATCAAGAATCACAGTTTAATTAGGCAAGGATAATTCATATCGCCTAATGCCTTTCCCCAACTTCACACTGCTTTTTTTATAAGAGGCCACAAGTCAAAAGATTTAGAAAACACTGATTGAATCGTGTATTGTATTTTATAAGCTTATTGTGGTTTTATCAAATCTTCTTCAATAGTCAGTAAAGTAAAGTTACTGTCAGATAAAGGCAGAGTACAAATACAATAATTCCCTCTGAAGTGTCATAGAGTGTCGTATAAAGTACCATAAAACTCAACTTAACTCCAGTACGTGAGTACATGTAATAAGTTACTTCCCACCGCTGACATACGATAGACACGAACACAAAGAGATTAGAAAGCTCACATGTCCTGTTTGCAAATATGAAATCAGTGGCCTCCCAGGAGATTGTTCTTCATGAAGAGTGTTGTCACTGGCAGCTGGCGTTTTACACACACACACACACACATACACACACACACTCACTCACTCACTCACTCACTCACTCACTCACTCACTCACTCACTCACTCACTCACTCACTCACTCACTCACTCACTCACTCACACTCTCTCTCTCTCTCTCTCTCTCTCTGGTTACTGTCTCTCATCATCCTCTGTTCCAGCACATAATGGACAAACTCCAACTAGAACATTTAGCATTGAAGATGTTTTCAAAGGGAAGCAGAACTTTCCTCCACTTTGGTACTGGAGCATTGGCAATGTTTTAATGATGTCTTCTTTTTGTTTTTCTTTGGCTTGTTGTTATTTTGCATATATTATAGACACAACCATAATTGCTCCTTTGGGATTTATCTCGATGGGATTTATTACACTCGCACTTCAAGATTTAGCAGCCGGTCTCCAGTCTGGAAGAAGAAGTTTCTTCCGTTGGTGTGAAAATTGCCTGTTTGCCCTTGTTCACAAATAACTTGTCATCTTGAGTTTGACAGTTAACAGTTCGCCTGAGTTCCATATTCAAATTTCCTGCCGCTGTCCCTCACCGTGCACATATTCTACTTCACGCTAGGATTATTCGGCACCTTTTTTATCTTTCAGGTTCATGTTCAACTCGCCTTATCTCGTGTCGGAAAGGGACATTTGCAGTTCAGGGTTGGACGTGATGCGAGCGTAAAATAGTGGCGCGCACACCTTGTGCTCACTCCTCTGAGCCATTACCCTCACCAGACCTGTCTGAACCAGATCATCTTCCCGCTATCGATTCGCTCAACTGTTATCGCATCACTGTGCGATCACCACGACTCATCATCCCCGACAACTGATCTGAGAGCCGCCACATTAATAAACGGTGACCACGAGTTTGCTTGTAAAAAATGTGAAATCTTCCTCAAATGCAGACACAATGAGGTGTCCGGACACGCTCGGGAGGAGAAATCCTGCAGGTGTTTTAATGATGTTTTCAAAGCCACAGCTTCGCATAATGACCTCAGATATCATGACTTCAACGCGTCTGTGAAGCGAGTGTGCATTTCTAACTTTTCAGCCATCAAAAGATGCCCCTGAATTCCCCCTCATGGCTCTCTGAAGGCCCTGGCCTAGTTTTGTTGGTCTCCAAAGTGCTTTTTTCTCTGACAGCCACTCCCCTTTCTTGCTCCTCTTTTTCATCTTTCATTTCACCTTTCATTTTCCTCCCTTCCTCCGTCCGCCTCTGTCTGGCACGTCCTCCCCCTCTCTCTTTGTCTTTTTGCCTACCTCTCTCTTCCTAATGTCCTTCTGTCATTTCCTCCTGGCTTTGTTCCTCCTCCATCTTCTCCACTCGCCACCCACTGCTAGATTTCAGAGCCCAGAGAGTGAGAGATGCTTCGGCCTGGTAAATTGCACCTCGTGTTTTGTATTCATGCCAATGCCATCGTTCCGACAGGGATGTGTCTGTGTGCGGTCCTCACAACTGTAGCTCCTCTATCTGGGTTGAGGTTATCGGGACAAACAGTGGCTGCACCATTGTACATTCTGCACCAGTGGCTAGCAGGCTGATATGGAGCCAATTAAGGCAAAGGAGTGTGGTTTGTAAGGAGGCGCAGCCCGATTGTCTCCACACTCCCACTGGCTTGACACTTCGGGCTGCCTGGGTCCGATCTCTCTAGCAGCTCATACTAATAGAAACTCGCTGCAAGTGTTTCTCTTCTTCGGGTCAACCTCACCGGGCGAGGTGACGAGGAGGAGGAGGAGGAGGAGGAGGAGGTGGAGGTTCACGTCTTATCTGGGAGAAAAGGGAGAGAAGGAAACAAGGTGCAGCATTCTGCTTTTCACCTTCTCGGCGAAGGTGGTGAGGACAGTTGAGGTTTAATGACACCGAGTTTTGCCTTGGGGGCCGAGTCGTGCTGTGAGTCTATCTCATGATCTGCAGAGGTATTTGCTTTTTGGGACCTTTTAGATTGGGGCAGCAGAGTAGACTGTGAGATACAACAAAGCCTGTGGATTCAGTGTGGGTGGACACACAACAACACCCGTATACTAAATAACAAAATGCAGCCCAAAGTAGTACACGTTTGAGGTTTTCTTTCACAGAAATGATGCTCCAACTTTGTGGTCAACTCTGAGGAAAGAAAGTGTGTTCTTGAATTTTTTCTAGATTCGGTCAGTGTAGTTGTGTCGACCTCCTGCTTACAGTATCCTAGATCAGCGGTCCCCGACATGTTTCTGCTTGTGACCGCTTTGTATTAAGCAAGGTCTTCTTGTGAGCTTTCATCAGTTGCTTGCGTCACATTCATTGAATGTGTTTATGTAACTCTGTCATGCTGTTCAGTCTGTACACATGAGTCATGACATCTATTGCTTCTGTCCATCCGGGGGAGAGGGATCCTCCTCTGTTGCAGACTGTAAAGCCCTCTGAGGCAAATTCGTAATTTGTGATATTGGGCTATACAAAATAAACTGAACTGAATTGAATTGAATGTGTAGAAACTTGTGAGCAGTTCATTTTCACTTATTATTATTATTATTATTATATTATTGAACCCAAATCCTTTGGGAGGCCATTTTGAGAAGCATAACTTTGATTATTTTGCATGAAAAGATCCAAATATTAGAGAAATTTAGAAAGGCATAGAAAAGCAAGAAATCATATTTTATTTCCCACCTGGGTAATCATCTCATGAAGCCTCGAAGGTGTCTTCAAACCCATGTTGGAAAGTTTGGTTCAGAAACATTAGTTTACATGCACAAAATATGTTCAGTCGCATCTCACCTGTGAGAATATTTTGAGATGGATGAGCGTGTCACGCTACTTTCTCCTTGACTACTGAACATAAAACATGTTTAAGTTGCTTGTCCAGAAAAACGTAAAGAGAGCACACTTCACGAGGGCAAATGGTGTCGTTTGTTTTCAAATTCATCTTGGAGAAACAATCTGTTGCTTCTGTTAAATTGATTTAAGGACTCGTCATCAATTGGTCTGTGGGAAGTCTCTCGCCTCTCTGCCAATTTCCCATTTTAGAATTTATTCAGTTTAATTGACGCCAGGTAACCATTCATTTGCGCTGCCATTAACGATTACATTTAAACACTGTTTTAAACTTAATCCTGATTAATGGTTTTTTTTCTCCCACTCAGGCTACAACAGTTCTGTTATCTGTTTCTTTTTATTTTTTATAAATGAACAAAAAGGTTCTGGCTTACACGTCTTGTAGGACTGCTGAACCTTCCCTTACATTTGGGAGTCATTATTGAATTTTTCTGGTTGTGGTTTTGATCGCAAATGTGTGTGTGTGAGTGAGTGAGATGTAAAGCGTTGCATCCCTCTCCAACTGCCCAGCAGTTACTTTGATCACAAACGTGTGCACACAAGCACATATTAAATCTCTGCTCCTCAGTGCTGTCTGTGTTGAATTTATCTCTTTTTCTGTCACACACACACACACACACACACACACACAAACAGTAAAGAGCCCTCTTTGCAGTCCCGCTCGCTTTGAGGATCAGAGGACGGCCCACAGTCTGTCCTCTTCTTCCTCTGCGCTGGATGTTATCAGCTCTAGTTTTAGCACATCAACCATGTCATTTATCCAAAAAAAGCCAAGCTCATCAATGAACTTTCAGTAGTTTTATTTTTAGGCCAGATGCTGTTTTTTATATTCTGAAGTAGATAAATGCCCTCCATCAGAAATTCCTTCTCTTCAAGGTGCTCACAGAAAAGTCTGCACTAATCAAGACTGGAGCGTCAGAGCAGCCGGAGCCGTCAGCCTGGAGTACCACTGCTGATCGCTGGAATCACTAATTGCCCCTGTTTCAATACCCACCCTCCCTTTCTCTTCCCCCCTCCTCCTCCTACCCCTCCCCGTCTTCATTAGTCCTCAGCAGCGCTCTCTCCCCACCTCGGCGCTCTCTAATAACCGGTCAAATGCGCATGCCGGACAAACAGCTCCTCCATCGACCCCACAGCACTCCGCCTGTGTGTAGTCATCAGCACAGGAGAAGCAGGTCTCCTCTAAATGAAGCGCCTTTAACTGAATTCACTTTTTCCTCCTCTCCGCTGTTGCCTCCAGCTTTTGAGATTTTACTCTAATTGGTAATTGAACTCGCTCTTCCTGTGCTGCTATTGGCTCTCAAGGCCGTTTTGTTTCTCTATACGTTATTTCTATATTCATTCCCTCTTTCACTCCCTCCCTCTCTTCACTCACACACACACTTACACACACTTCTTCCTCTCATTTTTTTTTATCATCTCTCAATCATAAATTGTACATTTTGGCTCACACTACAGGAACCAACTTAAGAAATTAACTTTTAGGGTATTTTCTTAATTTTTTTTTAAAACAGTTTTTTCAGCTTTCTTTATGATCTTTTTCCACAGGCAATTTTACTGAATGATGAAATAATATATTAGCAATGTGAATATCCACTAGATTTATCCCAGTGATATTTAATTTAACTTAACCTCTGTTAGAAACAGATGTCTTTACACAGGAGGGTGTTCTGTAGTCCTAATTTAACGCAGCACAGGAAATAAAACTGCTGCACCCAAAAGAAAAAAGCAGCTATAATATTTAGTCTTTAGTCTATATTTTAGTTTCTCGTTGCATTTTGTAATACATCATCACATTTGGGGTTCAATGACATCGATCTCATCATCATCTCGTCTCAGTCATGGATAAAAAGGTTGTTGACCAACATATTCAGTCATAGTTTTTGTTAGTTTATGTTCATTGGCACTGCTTTAGTCATCTACTTTGGCAGTGTGGTGCTACCATTTAGTTTGGCTATAAGCTGAGTCTTTGGTTATTTTCTGATCAAAACTTGCTTTGTTTGTCTTCACCCATGGAGAATGTGACCCATGGGCCACGGAGGACACAAGCTGCAATTATAAATCCACAGAGCAACACATAAGCAGGGTGACACAATAATAAGAGATACTTATATGTATATTGAGGTCAGAACGTACTCCTCTTTTCTTCTTTTTAAAGAACTTATAAGAGCATCTTTTTGCTTCAAGCCATCATTAACTTCTGACCATGCGTGGAAGCCGTCTCTTTAAAGGTCAGGCCTGAGGCTGAAAATGTTCTGTTCTGTTGTTAAATCTCGATACTAGACAGCCAGACAGCATCCTGCTGGGCTGCATGATTGCCACCTCTCAGCTCTCACATTTACCGGCCATATCCTCAGTTTCGCATCCTTGAAGACCCGGCATCCTCACTAAGCCCTTGCTCGATCCCCCCTTCCTACTGCATTCACCCACACAAAATCAATAACAACACTGGAATGGTATTTCTCCGCTCTGAGGGGGTATGGCACATGTCAAGCGTAATGGTTCACTTCTTTTCCTCAAGGGACCGAGCTGAGTCGGGGATTGGAGGGAGGGAGTCGGGTGAGGAATTAAAGCTGATTTCATGCCCCCTTAAGAACCATGTGAGTTTAAACCACCAATTACTGCCTGTGTTACCCATGGGCTGTGAAGGGCTCTGAGCACTGACTACGAATCCAATCAGGCCCGGCCAAACTGCACGATTCCCTCCAACTCCAATCACAGTAATAATGTGTGATTATATGAGTCATTATATTCCTTCCTGTTGTTGTTTGATTACACACACTTGTTCATGACCTACAAATGCCACTCAACAAGGCTCTTTCAGAACAGCATTAATAACACTGGAAACACAATTCCAGTGGCGAGCTTCATGTTCCTTCAGTCCTTCAACACCAGAACACTCTCTTTGGTCCACACCCACCTGTCCCCCTCTGCTCTCAAGGATACCGCCTCCCCAGGTGGTTTGGGGTCTCGAGCTGCCTCTCACTTACAACCCACCATCTTTCTCAAGGTTAACCCATGCAGCTCTGACAGCCATGTTTTCCTTTGGTCAGGAAGTCTGTCCGTGTGAGTGGCGGGCAGTGATGGTCCATGCATCCCTTGTGAAGGGTTCAGAATGCCGACCAGAATAAGGAAAGACAACAGGGCAACCCTGGCCGTCTGGGTTGTCGCTCCCGCCAGGCGCGACAACCTGGAGATGTGACTGGCTGGCTGTCATCTGTCTGCATGTTGGTGTTGTTGTACCTTTTTACTAGGCCACTGTGGATGGATGGGTGGGCTTAATGAAACCAGGACATTTGCCACAAGTGGGACAAGGTCACCCCGTAGGCTGGAAATCTCATGAAATGAAAAACTATCGTTGCGTTGTGAGCTTGTCAGGCGGTTGACTGGGTCCAGCTTCTCAGATTTCATTATTTCAGATGATGGTAAATTGAACTTTGGACCAAACACAAGTTTTTATGGCAACCTGTGATGGGCATTTTCTCTTTATTTCTTCTTCTAATATTTAGAGACCAAAATGTAAATCAGCTAATACAAAATGTATTAATTAAGAATAATAGTTAGTAACAGCATATTGTATCAGCAGCCAATTAGATAATAAATGAACCTTCTATTTCCTCACTGGAGGGACATTTGTTTCCAAAGCCTGCACATGTTCATGTCTCGTGTGAGAAACTATACATACAGCTAACTTATAGGCATAGGAACTGAATTAGTTATCTCTTTTTATAAAAGTTAGATCAGAGGGAAAAAGCATCGCTGAGCTGGTGAGGTGGAGCTCCTTATCTCTCTGTTTGTGTGTTGATTTAAGGAAGAGGAAAGACAAATCTAAGTTAGCTACACAAATCTGTTTTCAGGTTTTGGACTTTTTTTCTTCTTATATTTCCTTTTGTTGTGAAATATTGGACACACATATGAAACGGGACATGGGGTCACAATCCAAAAGGTTTGGGAACCACTGGTTAAATAATAAACAATATTTTCTATTGTATTACCTCATCATGTGTTTTTCATATGGAAAATGTTCATCTGAAAAGTAACTAGTGACAATAGCAAATACTTGAAGTCTTAAATACAGTATAAAGTAGCATGAATTTTAAATGCACAATTAAAGAACTTTACTTGAATACAGGTCTTTATTACACACACACACACACACACATCTACATAGTGTTATGTTAGCAAAGCTATACCTTTCTCTCCCTAATCAGCTTTTTGAGAATAACTCTAAATCCATTGTTGACTAAACTACACTAAATTTGTAATAGAAACGTGGACTCATGTTTTATTATGAATTGAACAATGAAATACGCAAATTGTATATTCTTTTATTCTATAGATTATCTGAAAAATAAAGATGGCTTTTTGGAGAAGCTGTTTTTCTGTTGTGTCACAGCAGAGAAATTAGTGTTTTGTTTATGGCCTTTTCTTCTTTCTTAAGTCTATTTTTATGCCTCCAGTAAGTCAAACAAAGGTCATAGGTGTCAATCAGGATACATCATTTAGTTTGGATATTCATTGGGTTACATTACCGGTTGCTTTGATCAGAAGGGGTATTGGGATATGGATGAAGTCCACTTTTAAAGAACCTCAGTAGCCAGAATATAAACGCAACAAATCTTTTAATTAGGATCAAAGGTATTGATAATATAGATGCTTATATATTGTCATAATGTTATGCTTTTGTCAGGTTACTCAAGTTTAGTTGTGTTTGAAATCACTGGCATTCATAGATGTGTTTTGAATGATGAACTATTAATCACATGAATCATTGAGTGGAGTTTTGTCACAGAAAAAATTACATTTGAATGAAATGTACAGTTTTTAGGATTTTTAAGTTCCTCTCAGCCAGTTCTTAGGTAAGCTACAGTTTGCATCAACTCAATCGCCTCAACCCAAACCACCATATTGCATGAGTCACGTAATTCCGGCTGAAATGGAGCGCCTTGTTCAGACCATCCAGACGATTTCTTGGTAATAGTCTGACCAAGCTCCCTGAAGTGGCCAATTCGGGCTAGCAAGGCCCACTTAAATTCTTTGTGAGACAGAGGAAGAGAGAATAGCGTATGTGGAGCCACTTTAAAGCCCCTGGGTGAAAATGGGATTTCTGACCTGCTCCACTGGTGCTGCAGCTCTACAGCCAGATTGGCTGTCAAGGCGCTGCCAGGTGGGAGAGGAGGGGAAAGGGTGGGGTGTGCAGCAGATGGAAGGAATGGATGGATGCTGCTGCTAGGACCTCATTAGCTCAACATTTCATCAAACACTGTGGCACCGGGGTGGCTCTCATCCCCTCTATATATCTCTTTCGCCATCTTTTCTTTTTCCTTGTTTTTAACTCTCTTTAACTCTCTTTGTTCTCTCCTTCCCACCTCCCCTCTCTGTACTGATCCCCCCTCTCCCCCCCCCCCTGCTTCCCAAGGTCTCATTAACCAGATGAGGCTGTTCAGCTGGTAATCTGCCACTAAGTCAACGTCGGAAGATGAGGATGATAATGACACATTTACACACGCGTGCACACACATCCAGCTATAATCATTTGTTCTTGTTAATGCCATAAACATGTAAATGTGTTACGCCAATAAGAATGTAAATAACCACCATATTTCTGCTCGGGAGATATTTCACAGGGCATTAGAGGGCTCTGCAGAACCGGGTTTGCATATCATTGCTATTTTAGTGCAGGGAAAAGCACAGTCACCCACATGCAAGAATACAAAGTACATGTGTAGCACCCTCACATACACACACACACACACACACACACACACACACACACACACACACACCGCCAACATGCAGAGCAGCTTAACACACACAAATAGGTTTATGTTAATGATTTATGTGCTTGCACTTGGCAGGCTGAATGAATACAAACTTAATGAACTGTACATGTACAAATGTATGACTGGCGACTTAGTTTCAAACACCGGCTGGGTCTTCAACAACAGAGGATGATTGTTTGTGGGTCTATAGAGAGAGAAAAAAACAGCAGATGTCACAGCTATAAGTACAGCTATAATTTAAATCAACAAAAGGCTTGTTGCATTTGGTGGAATGGCCAGGATGCCCTCTTTATTATTTTTGTTTTACTCAGGCAACTATTATTTTTATTACTGATCAATCTGGTCAACATTTGATACATACAATTTAAGAAAATAGTGAAATCTGTCCCTCTCAATATTCCCAATTGTCCAAGTTGGACATTCAAATTGTTTGTTTTGTTCAACCAACATTTAAAAAACCCAAAATATTCAGTCCAATAACATATTGTATAATTAATACATATACCCCAAAATGAGAAGCTGGAATCAGACATTGATTAATTAAATGATGGAAAAACAAATGATTAATCGCTCAATATTCCACCCTGGATTTGTTTGACAATATGTGACGCCGATATTGTATTCATTATTTTTAGTGGCTCTGGCAGTGTTTGTTTGATTATAAAGATTTAGGATATGAATAACAATAAAAATGAGATTAGAGAAGACAACTCTCACCATTCGACCATAAAGAAAAACAAAGAACATGATGCCAAGTAAGTTCATGCATATATATGTTCATAGGAATCCATATGTACACTCATTTGTACCCACATGAAACAAAACAAAGGCATACCGGGTCAAATTGATAAAGTCGTTAACAGGTTTGTGTTGGTACTTAATCAACATATTCATCATGTTTATTATGTTGATATTATCATCTTTCAGTTTCAAATATATAATATCCTGAATACTTCATAGGTTCATATTTGATAAGAATTCCACATGAATTCTATGTACTAGGACTGTTGTTTGGGAGGTAAACACACATTCCTCTGTTGAGTGGGAGAGAGATGCAAGGTGAATCCTTTGTAAGACCTCAGGGTTTCTACCAATCGCACAGCTATATGACAAGCTGCATATCCCCAGGAGGCTCTGTCGCTACCCATTTGTCAACAAAGCATTTCTTGCCTCAAACACAGAGCGAAGCTTTTTACCAAAGTTCCCCTAGGTGTGCATTTCTGTCTGCTTTTGCATATTTCTCTATAAACTGGGGCTAAACACAAGTTTCAGAGAAAAAAAAAAATTGTTTCTAGAGTTTATAACAAATATGGTGCAAAACAAAAAATTCTGCTGGCAGTGCTGCGGGTGCTTCTATGGGGAATGAGGAGGCCAAACATTCTGATGCACAGTATATATTTTGTTATGTTCTGTCTACATCATTCTTGTTTTTTGCCATCAATCAGCCTCCCAGGATGCACTGCCAGACCTGCGCCCTGGTGACCAGCTCAGGTCACCTCATCGGAGGCGGTCGGGGTGAAGAGATCGACAGGGCCGAGTGCGTCATCCGCATGAACGACGCCCCCACCGCCAGGGGTTACGGTGCCGACGTCGGCCGGCGTACCTCCCTGCGCGTCATCGCTCACTCCAGCATGCAGAGGGTCTTGAGGAATCGCCATGAGCTGCTCAACGCCAGCCAGGACACGGTGTTCATCTTCTGGGGCCCCGGCAGTTACATGAGGCGCGACGGGAAGGGCCTGGTGTACAATAACCTGAGGCTGATGAACCAGGTGCTGCCCAAACTCAAAGTCTACATCATCTCCTGGCAGAAGATGCTGCAGTTTGACGAGCTCTTCAAAAAGGAGACGGGCAAAGACAGGTGAGGAAAAGATGAGAGTGCAAGGATGCAATAAGGAATAAGGATTCTATCTATGAGATGCATTGAGGAAGACGTATTTAGTCTACGTTTGATTAATGGAGTATTAGATCAACAGAAAAAAAAAACAGCCATTTTCGTGTAAGAGATTTAGATTAAAGTTCATTAAGGAAATATTCCAAACTTTAGTTGGCTGAAGATTCTCGATTGTGAACATTTGCTGCTTTTATTATATCACTTAAATTGTAAGTATCTCTTAAATATGAAATTTAAGAGCTTCCCCTTTTGCTCTGGGAAACTGGTTAGTGTTTTTTATTGACAATAAAATTAGTCAATTATTAAAAACACAATAAAATTCTGATTTATTAAAATAATCTTTTTTACATTACAGTGACATACATTATATTGTGGTCACATTTTTGGTGAAAAGATCATACCAGTGTTCCTCATTTACATGTTTAAGTTCATTACTATTACCATTGCTTCAGGGCCAATTCAATTCAGTTTATTTTATATAGCCCAATATCACAAATTAGGAATTGCAATGCAGCACTAACAGTTGGTACTTTTACTGCTGGTGGGAAGCCCCAAAAGAGTTGGCTGTCAAAAACACGGTGCATTGATGGCGTGTGTTGTTCTTGAAAAGCAAGCTAGAAAGCCATCTGTAAGTAAAGTCTGATTTAATGAAAATGTACAATGTCGGAGTTTCCTGACACCATCTGAATGCATCACAAAGGTAAATGTTTCAAAGTAAATGTTCAATGTTAAATCATAATGTCACTAACGGGGGAAGAAAAAAAAAACTGGTGAAGTTTTTGTTTCTGAAACACCTTTTCGTAAGCTGCCCGGTGTTAAATCACTCAAATTGAATGAGTCCAATGGAAATGCTACCGCACACGCACACACACACACTGTGTCTCTCATTGTCCTGGGTGTCATTGGAGACTGAATTGGACTTCAGCGTTAGGAGAGATGTCAGGGAGGAAATTGCCACGTAGAGGATTTGGTGTATAGCTCAGACAGCCATCCTTCAGGATCAGTGCCTACTTTCATGGTAAATGTTTACAGTGAGGAAGCAGATCCTGCTGTACTGTTTTTCTTTTTATAGCTTAAAGTTTCGACATTGATATCTGTGAGGCTTTTTTGAGGTCATCTCTGCTCTGTGGAGCGTGGGAAAAGAGAGAAAGTAAGCCTTTAAGTATTGCTTTTATATATTTCTAATGTTGGAGAACGGTTTAAAGGAAGCTCAAGGTATGAAAGAGCAATCTCTTTTAGCTAATTTGTCGAATGAATCCTACTGTTTTTTAAGGATTGGGAGCCTGAGTGAGCGGCATTAATAGGAGAGTTTTCAGGTAGTCATTTGTCCGATCGGCAAGCCTGCAATTGTAATTATGGGTTATGCTGGTTCATTAAAGGTAATTAAAATGATGTGGGATGTTGTCACATCCACCCATTTTAATAACATTGGCAGAGAAAAACAGGTGTCCCTCTGCAATCTCTGTGTTAAATTGCTAAACCAGAATGAGCCTCAACCGGTGATTACAGGCAAATTAGCTTTTGAAATGTATATATATATATTTTGAATGCAGTATCGAAGCTCCCGTAATGCGCTGTTGAAATCGTCTCATTGTGTTGCACTGTTAGGCGTATACTCGATACATTTAGTGTAATTTCCTGATGTTCAATGTATAGGTGGCAGGTTTGTTCAGTCACCAAAAGATCACAGGCTTGATCCCTGAAAAATGCCAGCTTGCACATTGGCAGTCCTGAAAAACGAATCCTGTGTGACTTAAAGGGTCAAAAAGAGGATAAGAGAAAGCCCATAATGCAACGGAGGACAATGCAGCACTGGTGAGTTCAAAGAGCCACAAGGAACCTTTTCTTTTCTTCACTGAGGAAAAGTCTGCTGCTTAAAGAGAAGCAACATTATAAAAGACATATTATGAGAATAATAATGAGAATAAGCTGCATGTCCTCACAAGAGTACACTTATAATGATGTTCAGCAAGTGTTTCAGCTTTAACTAATTGCACTAATCATTCAATTCAATTCAATTCAGTTTATTTTGTATAGCCCAATATTACAAATTACAAATTTGCCTCAGAGGGCTTTACAATCTGTACACATACGACATCCCTGTCCCAGGACCTCACATCGGATCAGGAAAAACTCCCCAAAAATAACCTTTGACAGGAACAAAAGGGAAGAAACCTTCAGGAGAGCAACAGAGGAGGATCCCTCTCCCCAGATGGACAGAAGCAATAGATGTCATGTGTACAGAATGAACAGCATTTACAAAGTTACATAAACACATTACATGAATATGTGCATCATGTGACCTCCATCTCTCAGCAGTTACATAACAACCATTACAATAAACTCAATGGCAATACACCTCTTCAGAAATGAATACAAAGTAAATCGAGCACTCTGATTTATTTTTTTTATTATTAGTATTATAATTATTTCCCTTTGAGGCAAATCAACTTGTTTTTTGTATCAGTGTCCATCATATTGAAAATATACTTTTTATTAAATACAAGCAAAGAATAATCTCACTTTTTGATTGAAATAAGATTTTAAGACTCCAGGATCAACACACAATTGAACTCCTCACTAACTGGGTACTTTAACCAGATTTTCAACACCAAACTGTGTAAACACGTGGAGCAATAATCTTCTGTGCAGGGATTAATGCATCTTCACACTCACAGCTTGCTTCCTGTCCTTTTAAAGACGGCCATTGAAGCTAAGAGCTTGACATTTCACACCACATTATTCATCAGCATGTTTATCAACAAGAAAATGAGGAAGACTTCTTTAGTGAGATTAGCTGCATGCGTCCTCACTAAGACCTCCGTGCATCCACTGCAGACGGCTTGATGACTAAATGTTAAGCTTTGAACTTTGCTGAAGTTTTCTAATTTGCAAAAGGTGTGCGTGTGTGTGCATGTGCATGTGCGTGTGTGTGTGTGTGTGTGTGTGTGTGTGTGTGTGCTGTTGTCGTCATACTAAAGCCCAGGGGCTGTGTTTGCATATTACAACAAATCAACATGTTCCAGACAGCCTGGGTCCTGTTGTAATTACATGAAAATGAGAAATCTGTGCTTCAGCTGCGATATTATCACTTTGGGTTGATACTGTTGTTTGTGGTCTAAACAGACGTTGGTAAAGATGAACGTTTTTGTGTTGTTACTATTCATCACACTGTCACTCAGATTGATTGATTGAATCCGGAGGTTTTGCAACACAGTAAAACTGCAGGAAGTGACGCATTTGTAAAGGCAAACACAACGCTGGGGAATTAAAGGTGTGTGATAATGGAAGATGAAGGAGGAGAGTTGTTGTAATTACTTAATTTAAGAAACCTTTTGTTATTTATTTGTTGCAGTTCTCTTTACATACCAACAGCAATCAATAAATCAAATGCTCTGATAAAGAAAAAAAATCTGGTATCCGTGGCTGTCACAGGTCTGTAATAAGCCAATTATTGTGTCCGAATCAAACGACTGAATGGCCTGAAAGACCCACCTGCTCCGTCGCCGGAGTCGTCCATGAACTAATGATTTGACAGCTGTGTACTAACAATATTCATGTTTTCAAGATAATTATGTGGGAGTGGCTTTAAGAGGGGACACTTGGCAACATTCTCGCTAGATTTAGCAACTTGTGGAGCCCGTGCTGCGAGCTACATTCATTGGAATGAGTTGGCAAGACTGTGCTGGGGTTTTGTATGAATAATTTGTATGAATAATTTTTAAAATGTAGTTAATCTAGTCTACTCTTGCTGGTTTCTGCGATGTTGCTAACCTCAGTTTTAATTGGTGAAAGAGAACAAAACCAATCACTCCCTATTTACTACACAGGGCACTACATTTAGCCTCCGCCATTTAATTTAATTTAATTAAAGTATGTAATTCATTTGCAATAACCGTGACCTGTAAAACTGAATCCCACAATGGAACTAGTGGCATCCATGACACCGTTTGGTCTTGTTCATAACGTCCCCTAAATATTTCCTCACTTCCCAGAGTTTTCCAGGCACATTTGTTTCTATTCCATCGTCCCCAAGCAGAGGACTTGTTGAAATTAGAAAAGCTTAACAGGCTTTTTATTTAAGGATTTCTGCCTGACGTGTTTCCCCCCCTACACTGTTCGTAAACCCTCTCCTCCATATGTGTCACCCTCATCAACCGGAGGCGAGCAGGGTGTCGACCCCGCCAGGTTGTTTTTGTCCAGACTTTTCTTATCAGGCCTTTGTTTCTGTCTTGCCGAGTTGAGACCTCCGCTGCACTGGATGCTCGAGTATTTGTGTGGGAACAGCAGCCGGGCGACGAGGCGATCCTGTCAAACTGAGTTTGATCCTTTTGTCTCCTCACTCCCATTCACATCAACGACACCAGAGGAGCTCGTCACCTGACCGCGGCCCCGTGTTCCACCCCGCAGCACCACGTACGGCAGCAAAAGGGAACGGCAACCCCAGATTCACGCAGATCTTTTCAGCAGTTTTTTTGGCACCGGGTCTGACATTGAAACCTCCGCTGCTGTAGTTCGTACCTTCGTCTCGGATCTGCGCTCGCTCGTGCGGAACAGTTAGTAGTCCCCCAATGTCCAAACCCTGACGCCCAGAAACACAACGAAATGAAAAGAAAAGAGACAAGAAAAGGCAGAAGACAGGTAATGACACAACGCCTTGCACTTCTGATGGGTAATCAATGAGGATTTAGAAGGATTACTTGTGTACGAGTCAGTAGGTTTTGTTTTAGGAGATATCCTGCATAGTATACCTTTTTGTAAGTGCTTAAAGTGCAGGTAAAATGAAAATGGTTGTCAGCCACGCTAGTAGATTGAAGTATTGGATGGATGGCACACAAGAGGAAGAATCGTTATTACTTTGTTGATCCCCTGACAGCGCCTCACTTATCCAGTCAAATATCTCAACATCCACAAGATTTATTACCACCAGATTTCTTTTACAGGCTTTAAAGTTTCTCGACGGTGTGAAGTTGACATTTGTGTTTTTTCGACAACTGGTAGATTGTCATGAAATTTAGTGAACACCTTCATGCCCCCATCATAGCTATTTGGCTCACAGTTATACAGTTATATTGGACAAATTAAATATTGTCCAATACAACTGTATAAATGGGATTATTGTTATGACCAAATATCTACAAAACGAGTCCACTGCAGCTGTACTTTGTGTTTAGTGCTAATCAGCGAATGTTGGCATGCTAAACTAAGATGATTGTGGTCAACATTATACCACATTATACTAGTTTCCAAAACTACAGAATCTGTTTTCTGGTATGTTTTATGATATAATGCCAATAGTATTACTATTAAGCCATCCTATAATCTCATCCCCCTCTCTAAAGGGATTTATTTCCCCGTCAACCTTCACTTCTTCTGTCATCTGGCAATGCACAGAAGTCTGAAGGGTTTAGTTCTGTACCATAAAGCAATCTCACTTTATTTGGAGTACGAGCATATTTTCTGCAATAATCAACTGTGATTCTTGCAAAATAAAATGCAATATGTTCTTATATCTTATACTTAATAATATCTTATACTGGGGTATCATAATTAATGCGGCAATGATTAACTGATGGTAAAATACTACAGGTGGGACCATTATTTCTTTTATTATTGAATTAGGAAGTTCAGTAGAATACATTTTGTTTCCCTCCTTCATTGTTGATTAATTTTTCCAATAAAGGACTCTGTTGGAACAATTGTGATAACGGTTGAAGGGGTTATTCGTCTTGTGACATCACCACCATATTTGATATTTCTAAAGGGGCCATCTTAAAATGCACCTGATGACTGATGCATGAACACGTCCACCGGTCAGCAGTTACGATCCCAGTGGATGTGCGCCGTGGGACGCATGACGAGGTTCACAGCTGGGCCTGATTCAGCTGAGGGATTCAAATGCATCTCTCCTGAATTGTGTTACATCGGCTCATACTTAAATATTTGTACACAGCGTGTTTTTTTTTTTGTTTTTTTCAAACAAATTTATAAATTGATTTGATGAATACAGATTGTTCCAGAAGTGCTTTGGAGCACGTCGGTTAAACCTCCTGCACGACTGCTCGGCAACCGTGGCTCCAGGCCAGCGAGCCAGAGATCATATTATATTATTATCATAGTGTTCTGTCCCGCCGGCTTCGTGAAAACCACAGCTAGATGTGTGACAATGCTAACACGCTAATGTTTAGCGGGTTCTTTTTTTACCACGTTCACCATCTTTGTTTAGCAGGTTGGCACAAAACAGCCAAGGCGGAAAGGGGTGGCATAAGTTTTGCAGGTATTTTATTTACTCAAAAACCCAAAGTGTTGGGAAATGTTATGATTATGGTACCAGATGAATTTGTGCAGCTCACCAAATAAATTATACTTTATCCTGCAGGGACTTTGAATATGCGTAGTCAGGGCATCTAGTAGGCGTGAAGATATTTCACTGAAAACTACAAATGGAAGCCAGGGTATCACTTAAGTGTCCAGGATTCAGCCTCTGAGGGTAACCAATGGACAACATTTGATGACAATCTGTTTCATAGTTAAGATATTTCAGAACCCAAGTGGTGGACAGACCAACGTTGCTCTCTCCTAAACCTCAATTGTGCTAAAACAGAGTGATTTATCATTTATTCAGACCATCACAAAGTTGATAATTTGGTCTTCAAGAAAACTCCCCAAACACATGTCATAGATATACAGAGTCAGGTTAATGCGTCCTGTATGAAATAAGCTTCTGATAAACATTTCAGTGTATTTTATATTTCCAGTATTTTCTCATTGCAGCATATTTCAGTTTACTTTCATTTGGGCTTATTCATTAAGTTTGCTGTGAAAATCCCAGAATCAAAGTACTTGATGTACTACAAAGTGTTGTTTGTTTAAATGTATTTTCCCTTTAAGCTGAAGGGTTTCACAGCCCTTTTTAGAAGTGGTGTTTGAAGTTGTATGACTTTGGACCCCATTAAATCTACTGTATGGTAGTCAGGCTGTAATGATTTTTTCATCTGACAGCAACCCTATGAGAGAGAGAATCCTTTGATAGACATTTAGATTGAATAATATAATGCAAATATAATTGAGTTTCTTTCATACTAGTATATCTCAGAAAACTAAGAATTACTCATTTCTTTTCAGGCATGGCTAAAGTACTGTGTGAAAGCAGGTGTTTCGCTCTGCAGCTTTGTCATTTCAACTATCTGCATTAAATTTGCAAAACTACTTTCTGATTAAGAGTCTGATTATTTGACAGGGTTCATTTGTATCAGTCGATATGTAGGATGGATCTGTATTTTAATGAAGCTGCGAGGAAATTTGAATGATCTTGCAGTCAGGAAAATCGACCTCGAGATTTAGATAAATCTTTATTCTGCCATAAAATGCCGATGGGGAATGTTCTGATTGTCTATCCAAGTTAATCACATTCTCAGAAAATCAAATCTGGTCAATTTTTTCATCTGTGTGCTCTCCCACAAAAGAAGTTAACTTCTTCTCCCCCGCCTTCTCTTCTTCTCTACAGAAGGATATCAAACTCCTGGCTGAGCACCGGCTGGTTCACGATGACCATCGCCCTGGAGCTGTGCGATAGGATCAATGTCTACGGCATGGTTGCCCCTGACTTCTGCAGGTGAGACATTGGAGCTGCATGCAAAGCATCACCAGCCGGCACCATTACTAAGAGCTTTTAAAGCAGAGCCGTATATGCAGTCGCATCAAGGTTATAGAAATGCATAGCAGCATATCCACCAGATTTAAAATATATTCCGGCAACTGATAGATAAAATGTCACTGTGATTAGAGATGTTTTTGAGAAGTTCTTAAAAAGTTTACAAATTACAACAAGTCAAAATACAGGCAAGATTACAAGTATGGAAACAGATTTTTCTTTTTTACATTTGTATGCATTTGAGATCTTGGAGGGAGAAAAAGCTTTTCCCTTTTTCTGGCCACCACAAATATCATTGCACAGAATGTCAGAGTGAAAAATGGCTTTGTCGCCCATGTTTAAGGTTTTCTAAGGCTGTATCTGTACATCTTTAGCCTTTTTTTGCAGGGAGATTCAGCTTACTTGGTCTAATTCCCTGCTACACTATTTAAGAGTGTGGCATTCAATCAGTCTCCCTTTGTTTCCCCTGGCTTTACTTTGGTTGTATTTGTATTGTTTGTCAAACCATATAGAACCCAACAGCCCCATTTTCTCTGGTTATTCATCCTCTGTAGACAGTCGAAAAACAACATCTAACAATTGACCAAAACACAAAGTGGATTGATTATCGCCCTACCGCGGGGCTGCAGTTTATTTCTTGGATGGATCTGAGATAAGACCTTGTTCAGCCATTAATACATATTTTAAATTATTCAGTTTGGAGATGCAGACTTCTGAAGATCCTGGAATGCAGCTTATATTAAAAGAGGTGCACATTAGACGTACATGATTAGATGATGTACTGTGTTGAACATGTGGCGTCCATGCAGCGTCCATTTTCTGATGTTTCATAATTCACACTTAAAGTTTTTTTCATTCAGTGTTAGGCCATTAAAGTTAGAAAGTTATTAAGATGGGCCGAATGCGGCTGTGCACAGACCAACAAACGGATTCGAACAGTCCCTCTTTCCTTCTCCCTCCGAAATGAAAAACACTTTGTGGCGTCACATGAAACTCAAGTGACTCGATAAAGCATTTTAAAACGTCAACTGTCTCTCTCCTCTCCCTACTGCTGCAGGGAGCCTCAGCACCACTCTGTCCCTTACCACTACTACGAGCCACGCGGTCCGGATGAATGCGCCATGTACATTTCTCATGAGCGGGGCCGGCGGGGCAGCCACCACCGCTTCATCACGGAGAAACGGGTCTTCGCCAACTGGGCACGGACTTTTGACATCCACTTCTACCAGCCGGACTGGAGTCCCCCGCCTCTCCCGGATAACCGGACGCTGGAGGAGACGATCACGGCGACGCCCCTGGTACCCCAAAAGACGTGACCTGTGTTATGGTGAAGAAAATACTTTCGAGATTTATCCAAGAAAGAATGAGGATCGGGAACATTTGTACAGAGGGCTACTGGCCCCTTAACAGAGAGGAGAAAACATGAAATAGGCAAGAAAAATAGTTACCAGAGATGAAGACAGAGTCTCTTCATCCTGCTGTTCTGAACATTTCTCCAGCTCCACCACTGCATCTCCAGCAGTGTGTTCTGTTATTTGAGGGGAACCAGTTCAAAGTTGTACATCCCTTGTTAAGTAAGTTTATACAAGGAGGCAACGTCATAACGCTCCACTCTCCATGCATGCATGCAGCGTCTTACTGTGGATCCTCTTTGTGTGTGAGTGCTGTATGTTTACCTGACGGGTCGCACAGGGTACAAACTTGAGTTTTGGCTCTCCACAAAGCCTCTGAATGAAGGAACTATGCAGGATCACTGAAAGGAAAGTACCATTACAATGCTTGTAATCTAACAATGCAGTGCTGGAGACAGTGCAAACTGAATACTAATAGTGTAGTTCAATGTGGCTATTTGAAATGTGAATCATCACTGGTGAGATTCATATTCATATTCATTTTCAAAGATCGAGTAGTTCAAGTTGGATGAGGTTCTTTATTGAGATTCCTGTGTCGTGCAAAAAGGCTCAAACTGCAAAACAAATGAACAAACAGAAGTCACAAGCCCAACTCATTTTGACTGCCTTTCAGATGTGTGCATTGTAAGCTCTCAAAAGTGACACCCAAGTCGAACCGTTGCAATGCAGCGCTTCTTGACTAACACGTGTGTAACATTAATTTGGAGGTCTTATATCGGGCGTGTGCTCCTCGGCCCCGTATGTATCATACGGCTCCGTCGCCTCCTGTCACCACTTATTGAGCGATTTATTCATCTACGGGCCGGACATCCATGTAATCGCACAGCCATGTCACACAAGACAAGTGAGAGATTACAATCGAGAGGCGGGAGGCAGCCACCCCCATCCATCCTACGACACAGTATTCATCTGCTGCCTGAATCGCCTGGCGGGAGCATTACACCGTTCCTTGTTAACCTGATGTGTATGTGATCTGTCAGTCTGCACTCTCGCTCTCCTTGTGTTATATGTGCACTCGCCTCTCATTTGATGGAGTATATGCTGCTTGTGGACTGCCCCTTCCTCGCTTTGTGATCCTCTATTCCCCCCCCCCCCCTCTCTCTTCTCTCCATGAATAAAGATCAGGTGTCAGTCTGGAGAAAGACGTGCAGTTATCCTCATGATTTATCCTGGTGCTAAGTCCCTATTGATTTTGCCCTCATCTCTGTAATGTGAGTAATGAGAGGAGGGATTCTGTGGGTCAGAGACGGAGGTTCTCACACCACTAGAGCGTGTTTCATGTCACGTTTCCTCGGCAGAGACGAGGAGGCAATTACTACTCGTATACATCACAAACAGCTGCAGGAGTATTGTACTGAGAATCCTGCAGGAGCTGAGACCAAGATATGCATTTGTTTTCTATAGACTCATCTGTGAATGGCTGTATTAGCAAAGGGATAAGCACTTGAATATTTTTGTTTTTGGCATAATTGACTGTCGTTCTGCAGCTTCTGGGTATTTTTTTTTTTTCTCAATTGTTTAGTCTGTAAAATGTAACAAAATAGTAAAATAAATGCCAATCACAAGTTCCCAGAGCCCAAGGTGATATTTTCATCAGTCCAACACAAAGATATTTAATTGGCAGTGATATAAAACATTGCTGTTAGTCTCTTTTCTTTTCACACATGATGGAAATGTATCATTCCACTCAATAAAATACTTTTTATCAGCACTCCTGCATTCAGCAGTTTCTATGTAACATAACATGGTAAAAATGTGAGAAATAAAATATGACCCATGTGTGTGTGTAGTAGCCACCCCCCCACCCGACATGAAGATGAAACATGGACGATGCGAGGCCAGTGACTCACCTTCACCCTCCACTGGCAGCAGCTGCCATTTTTACTTTTCAATCTCGTTCCTCCTGTCTGGTTGTGACATCGGGCTGTGTCACACTGAAATAATAATGAAAGACAGGCGGCGTTACAAGGCCCTTTTTCCCCACAGCTACAATAGATCCCTGACTGTCTTCATGAATGAGCTTTTGAAAAATAAAATCTATTTGAAGATAGTATTGCCACAGAAGTTGAAGGTAGAGTCATTACAGTGGATCAAGGTAATATCAGATGAAAGACGAGTAATCTGCAGGGGGTCGTGAACACTTTTATTAGGCAGTTGAGCCAGATCAATAAAATCTACTTGATAGGCATTTAAGAGGATTGATAGCTCATTATAAAGTATAATTTAAAAAACTCAACAGAAATCACTGAACGCTTTTTTCTTTATCCTCTTCTAATATTCACGAAAACACTCCCAGTTATCACAACACTGGCCCGGGAAGGTTTTGTCTGCCACATGGTTTCTGCAGCATTACCAAGTTTAATTCTGTTAAATAAGACGGTGGACTGTAACGTCTATTGTCACACCAGTAGGAGGTGTCCTAGAAGTATTTATAATATTGCATTTGTCTGTACTTCCCAGCAGTATCAAACTATAATACGAAGATGTATTGATAAAATGCCTCTCCAAGTTTTCCACAGCCCAATATGACGTCTTTACATGTCTTGTTTTGTCCAATCAGTGTAAAAAGTAAAGAAAGTGAATCAGCTAACAAAATTGTTAAAACGTGACAACAGAACAATCATTTGTGATGGCGCCACGATACACAACTCTCATATAAATTAATTCCTAAAAACTAACGTTCTAGCTTTTTTAGAAGCTTTCATTTCGAAGCTGGTTAGTCGTCTCAGAAGTATGGAACGCCGGTCATGTGATGACGCCGGTCATGTGACAGATTATGACAGGTGTATGCAAAGTCAACACAATAAACATAAATTGACAAAAGAATGGTATGTTAAGGTTTTCTGAGCACTTCCAAGGCTTCTTGTTGGAAACACTAATTAATAAAATAATCTACTAATGTATTACTAATGTCTATTACCATTTTCAACATGTGAAAATCTTCTTAGAATACACATATTCTTTGCATCAGTTGGATTATATTTGCTTTCTTAGTTTATACTTGGTGTAAAATTGGCTTTTTATGAATGAATGACACATTCAAGTGATGCAACTTGAACAAAAAAACAAAGCTGTTCATATGAATTACAGGGCAAAAAATAAAATCTCTCATTTAAATTCAACATTACATTAAACAGGCGACGTTGAGCATGATTTATGCCACAGAAATTGTTGCAGATGCGAATGAAAATCTGTGCCTATAATTACTTTCAATATTGCTGGGAATGATTGACATTACAAAGGCTCACCGACATGCAAGCAGGACATTCAGCGTTTCCATGGAAATTGGACATGTCAGGTGCACATGCTGTCTTAAAAACAGCATGAGTGTGCGTATGTTTGTGCGTGAATCATTAAATTTAGCAGGTTGTCACATGGGACTAATGTCGACGTTGTTCAACTTCTAAAGACAATAAGCGTGTGTGTGTGTGCGCTCTCTGGTGAATACGCCGCTCCGGCGTTTGAACAACCTGTGTGACATTCGGAGCATCCTGCCCGACTCTTCGACAGGAAATCTCTGGCTGCTCAAATATTGTCCTGCTGTCACTCGGTCTTCTTCTCCCCACCAAGTCAGGTGTGAAGGAAAACAGACAGGGATCTTGATTAGCATATAGGGAAACCATATTGAGAGGAGACGGGGGAGTATATTCAATTCCATCTGCGTAAGAATGAGAGGCGCACAGGAGACAGTCAATTTTGAAGTGGGTTTAAAAACAAACAAATCCACCTGAGATAGGTTGGCTTTCTTTTTATTGTATCTGGTGCCAGCCTGCTATTCACGGATTGTATATTAAGGCTTGGATCCAATGGCTGCTCTATCTTTTGAAATACAGGTACTGGAACTGAAAGAAAAATACATTTTAAAAAGCCTCTCATAATTGTTTGAGATGTTTCCAGTAAGAAAACAAAAGAGCAGGTGTGTAAATCAGCTCAAGCAGTACCGATTTCAACGATGCGTTTGTGGTATAAAATAAGCTTAGAATAATCTTTGCCAGGCATACCGCCAAGGCTTGGCTACAGTTTAAAAAAAAGAAAGTATACAGCATTAAAGTAATTAAGAAAAAAAAGACGACAAATCCATTCCTTTGAGTCAGTGTTTCATCTTTAATCAGGGTATCAAAATCCTTGCTCTCTAAAAAGATAACCAGGAGGAAAAAGAAATAAGCGTTGCATAAATAATGTAAAAGAAAAAGGGACTTTGGGTGGCTGACAGCAGCTGCCTTCTGATACATATGGTTTCATTTCCAACTCCATCTAATTTCCACTTTAGCCGCAAGGGAGAGAGGCAGCGGGCACCCGATGGACGGGTCGTCACACCAGGAACCAAAGACGGACTACCTTAGGTTCAATCCATATGCTTTGAGCATCAGTCACTCCCCCAAACAATGAGTACAATGCAGAGTGGCTACACATGCAGGAAAAGGTGTGGGGGGGTGGGGGGGGGGGGGGACCCGTCCCAGCACAGAGGAGATTCATTTGGGATGGCTGGCAGCCTACTAGGTTATCACTCACTTATCGCCGCTGTAGAATGGCCGGGGAAATGGCTGTCCATCACCCAGAATACAATCAGCGGAGTGCACGGCTGGGGAGCTAATGGATGTTTCCACAGGGAGGGCAATTTGGTGAATGGGAAAGTGGATGGGTCCATCATGCGAGATGGGATTATGTGCGATTGTTATCCTTCACAAGCGTGATATGACAGTCAAGGGGTGTAATGTATATGGACAAGGGAGACATTAAATAGTAATCTCTTCACAACCCACTCACAGCCAATAAGCCAGCCCACGTCCCACACTTTCCCTTTTCTGACCGAGCAGACGTTCTGAGTAGCACTTAAACAAAAAGAGCTACTGCTGCTGATTTATGCAGAGTAGCACGCTCTCAAAAATAAATTAAATTCTTATCTGCAGACTCAATTCAGTGCATTTTTTTTACCAAATCAAAGCAATTATGGAATGGCTTGACAAAACAGAACTTATGACACAAATATAAATAATTATAATGTTACATTCGCACCAAAAGCGTTGCGAATGTGAACGCAGCGCAGCATAAGTAGACGACATTGTCAAGAAGAACACACACACACAACGGTTTAAAATAGCCGTACTGCTAGTGGCAACACAAATGTTCAATTTCATCAGCATAGAATAGTCATCCAAAACAAAAAAGGCCCCAATTGCATCACAGTTCCTGGCCAAGAAGTTGTGGTGCCACACATCTCCTTTCCTTTTTCAGGAAATAAGCGCACCTCTAATATGCCTGCAGTACAAGCTCCAGATCTGCAGCTGTCCTCAAATATCCAGTGGCATCACCGCCGTGGCCTCAGAAGATGTGTTTGAGGTGCTTCATGCCGTACGTCTTGAAAAACACCAGCAGGATTAGAGTCCACAGGCCCAGGATGAAGCCATCAGGAGGATGCCAGTCTTTCTGCTTTGGTTTCTGAGGGGAGGAGCGGGGTGAGGCGGGGTAAGGTATGGTGGGGATGACACGGGGGGAAAGGGGGGAGATTGCAGGTTAGCAGTAGTATATTTCTTCAGCTGAGGCCACTGCTGATTGTTCTGTCATTCACACACACAGGCAGGCAGGCGCAGAATCAAATATACACTCGCTTTATCTCTTCACACATTATGTACACTATCTGCCGTCTCACACACACACACACACAAAAGTTCACACAAAGAGCGGGGGTGTAAAGCTCATCAGTACACCTCCCCTGTCTTGTGTTTGTCCCATTCACTGCCACATCATCACTTTGTGTATGATTATACTTTTAAATCTCCCCCATATTAAACATGCATCTCACAAGGAGCACATTTATATGCTAATGCGGCGACAGTATTCTGCGGAGAGATGAGATTTAACCTCTAAAAAAAAAAAATCTTGCTAACTACTCCGACAAAGCTGCAGATAGGCTGCGAGGACGCACTTAAGAGATGTCTGGTGTCCCTTGCTATGCATGCTGCCATTGTCCAGTCAAGAAATCAGCAGCCAGAAGATGCATCCCCAAAATCTAAATAAACACACAACATGCACTCCAACTCTGCCTCACATACTGTACACACAACATACAGTACAGTAAAGCTGCTACACAAATGCATGTCTCTATAGTTTACAGTGGTACAACAGTACCTAGTGTACTTTTACTCTCTGAAGTACGTCCCTATCGGCCTGTCGCACACGGCAGTAGGAGGCTGGCAGCAGACTGATGAGCTCTGGAAGATTAGACGCTGTTGTGAAAGCCAAGGTCAATATTGCCCTTAGTAAACACTGTCTTCTTCAATACAGCACAATGTTCATTTAGTTCATTATGGTCCCATTTGTCTTGGCTACCTTGCGAAGGACGGGCTGCTGCCAGGGCTGACATATGCCAATTATATTTCTAGAAAGTTGTTGTGCAGCTACTCGCGTTTAGACGAAAAAAAGGTTTTGTAGAAGAACATATTAATTTTTCCTCAAAGTAAGGAATCAAGAAACAAGTTATTGGTATCAGTACCAAAACACAGGTACTATAACGGCACCACGATAGACGGCACGAGAATCACATTCATCAGGTGGACAGAAGTACTCAAAACAAATAGAAACCAGAAGTCCTCTGCGCTGCATTTTAAATCAGGACGACGACGACGACGAACTTGACCCACTGCGTAAAAGTAACGCACTGCACCCGATTCTATTCATTAAAGTTAGAACATAATATAATGAATACTTACTACTTGAAAATGATTGTAAAGTACTTTTACAGCTCTTGGTAAATGAGGCCAAAGGTTAAAACCGTGTGTGGCTGTACTCGTGCCTCAGTGTTCGCGACACGGTCCACTCCAGGCTGCCCTTTCAACACAAACTTCAGGTTTGTGTCACAACGCTGCCAATTTCTAACTCAAAAAGACTGAAGATAGCAGTCAAATTGGATTATGTCTGACCCCAAATTTATTTAAAAGCTCAATCAAGACAAATCAATAGAGCTTCACTGCCAGCCAGAATGCTAAAGCAGCTAACAACCACACGTTTGAGCCCTGAGCTCTCGACTAGTCGGTGTCGGGTCAGGGCTGGAGGCTTAAGGCAAAAAGCCTCTGATGTAAAGCTGCATCCACAATGCAGATATTAACTAATATTATTTGCGTGTGTTACATTTTTATTGGCTATGCAATAACCACATATAAAATTGTGTCGGAGGAAAAAAGAAGCAAAAAAAAAAAAAGAAGCAATGAAGAAATGAAATTCAGGCTTAGAAAGGAGCTGCGGCACATCAATCACATTGTGAACCGGGCCAGTGCTCCAGACCGCCACAGGCCCTTTTGCTAGACACACTATATCTACTGTAGAGTGTAGAACAGAATCCAAGCTGCGGGTTATGTGGTGGTAAAAAACTCAGCCGCTCACAAACTGTTGAAGCCCCGAGACAATGAAACTCAAAATATAAAAGGAATGTTTTCAGCGTTGGATTCAATGGCGCTTTTGTGACTACAGGAAAACATGTCTGACGTCAGAATAGCGGAACTTTTGTCCAATGATACCACTTTGTCAAAAGGCCCTGAAACCCACCATGAACATGACTGATGGGAACCAATACTTTATCTCCAGATTTTTTTTTAAAAATTCAACATTACTGGTGTCTTTTCCTCAATACACCAAATCTATAATTATGAGAAATACATTATTTATGGCCACTGAAAAACAGCCGTCCTCTCACGGTGTACCTATGCTTTAATGCATTTGTCCATCATCTGTAATGTGAAAACAATGGATTTCCACACAGAGGAATACAAAAAAAGCACCAAAAAAATTCAAGCACACTCCAGGTGTATCTCCCCTGATGCTGCCGACAGCGCTGGAAGGCAAAGATTCATTCATATGAGAAGAGAAGTTTTACCGTGTGGTTCAAAAGTACTGAGGCAACTTTTTTGCCCTCATTTTCCCTCAAAGCTAGTTTTGAGGTTAATTTAGGTCATTTTGAGACTAGACTGTTTGCAGAAGTTTAAAGCCTGCCATGTTGTTACCATGCATTGCTAGGTGTACAATGAAGGAGCTAAAAACAACAACAAGACAGGGATTCGGCTGACAAAATGTCATGTGAATGGTGGTGGCCTGTTTTTTCCCCCCTTTAAATATACTTTAAATTGGAATGCATCTTATTTCATTAATGTTTACTTAAAGCTGCTATAATCAATATTTTTGAACAGTGTATGAATGAAGTAAATGACAATTTAAAAAAGGAGTCACCCGTAGTAATGAACCCAGAGAGAAATAACACCTGAATCTGGAGCTCTCCTCGGCTTTAAAGGAGCTTTAGAGTTTCAGCTCATAGCTGTCCGGCCCACAAATTTACAGTTTCAGTTCTTTTCCACCGCTGTCACGTCATCTTTTCACCACACCACAGACTGTATGGGTTGTAGTTGCTCCGGTCGCGTGCCAATCACACACCGCATTAAGTCAAAGAACGCGTGCAGTGATTGGCTGCGGGGCTAATTGTATCCAAGATCGGTTGATCGGTTAATTTGTGAGTTGTGTTATTACATGCTACTGTGTTATTTTGGACGATACCTTAAAAACCGATACCCAGCCCTACTCACAGTTTCGAATGGGTCGATTTTTATCCATCTGTTCTAGTTAAGCTGAAATTCCCCAAATCCCAATTAAACTTGACAGCATGCTTAAGTTGTCGCCCTCAATGTTTTACGGTCTGCGGACACAGAGCTATGACAACAGTGATCTGTCCCACTGAGACGTCAACATAAACAGAGGAATACTGATCTGTCTGCAGGCTGCCATCGCACAGCCACTGATTTCAAACGGCACCAATGCGGTCCAAATCATATATTCAATGTGGTGTCATTTTTGCTCTGCCTACACTACATGCATCAGATCTGTGTTACATAACAGAATTAGTGTCGATATCCATTCAGCTTAAGCCTTGTTGACAACGCGGCCGGCAGGAAGACAAGAGGAGGAGCTAAGGGTTAAACTTCTGGAGGACGAGGCAGAACCCAGCCGGGGTTATTCATATAGAGGACTGGGAGCACGTGGCCATTGGGGGCAGTTGACCTCCGTGACAATGCTAGGCAAAGTTGTGTGTCTCTGTGTGTGCGTGTGTGCAAGCCTCTTGGGTAAGGAAGCACAAAGGGAGATGGATCGACTGTGACAGGAAGCCACGTCAGCACCGCCGGCAGAGAGGAGAGCATATGTCAAGAGGGAAGGGAGGGAGAGAGACATTAGAAGAGAAGGAGCATTATGTCAGAGGTTAATAACTACACATTTTTCAACAAGTGAAAAAGTATCAAGTAATTTTCACTATCAAATAATGTGATCATTTGTTTAGCAATGTAGTGGCAGTTTTTTTATTTCTTTAGTGAACAAACATGTTCCCTTATATTTAGTTATTTTAGAATTGAGATCAATATAGACGAATGACAATCATCTTGTGATTATTTAGCTATTTTTGGCTACCCATATATCTGTATAAGCTAATATAGGCCAATTCCCTGCCCATGTGTTGGTATAGCTCGGTTATATATTGTGAAAGAATTCTTCATGGCAAGTTTCCAAAGTCTAAAAGGTGACGTCCTTGAATTGCTTCTTTTGTCTGACCAGCAGCCCAATACCCCACTTAATGTATAATTCTATGAAACAGATAAAAGCAGCACATTGTCACATTTGTGAAGCGGACTAAAAACCAGCAAGAATGACTTCAACAGATAATCTTTTATCACAATTGCTTATTTTATGTTGGCCAACTAATTGCTTTAATGACTAATTTATACAGCCCTAAAATGAATAACTATTTTGAATATCAAATTTGGATGGCCTTGGATAGAAATCAGGACACAAAAAAGGACAAGCCTGCTCTCTTTGAATGAGTTTTCACTGACAAAAAAAGAGAATGCAGCTTCTTTAGAAAAAGAACCAGAGGGCAGAGGAAAAGAATATTAGCCACAGAAATGAGGAGACAAAAAGAGGGGAATGTTCTTTGACCTTCGCTGACGGAAGCATTCACGTCCCACTACCAAGGACAGTCAGACTCAAGCAGCCTGCCGCCATTACACATGCTTTGTGTTGCGTATTCAATTCACAAGTAAGATCAATTAACGGCAAACCATCTGATTGATCACCATCTGATTGATCGGTGCCAATTAACATGGCCATGCAGGATGCTAATGGCCGTTGAGGGAGGTCTGAAACACTCTGCCAAACACTAGCATTCCAAGGTCAAAACTGCAGCAAATTGATGTTGATGACAGAACAGCTGCCATTGTGTACTGCCAGGACACTCCACTGTACTGCCCGGACATTGAAGTGCTAGGACAGCAGCGGGGGTATTATTCTCTCATAAAGCATGTTTTAGCTTATTTGCTTTTTATTTTTCATTATTGAGCTAAAGCAACATAGAACAGCTCATTCAGAGGAAACGCTCGGCCACACAACACCTACTTTTGAAAGATGTCAATGTTGCAGGCTCAGAGAGGAAAGGGGGATTTGGCAATGGATGGTAGAGAGGAAAAGCATTCATTTTCAGATTTCCCATTTTCAATTCTCTGGAGCCATATGGTATGGCGTCAAGCTGGCGTAGGAACAAATAACAATTTGACGCAAAAGACCGGGACTTACAACAGCGAGGCAGGAAAAAAAAGTAGAATACACAAGAGTTATTTTGAGAGCTGTACATATTGTGATTAGGTGTTGGCAACATGATGAGATGTGCAAGGTTGGGAGAAGAAGGTGGCAGGAAGAGAGGACTCACCTGTCACCACTAGCAAGACAACTGCCAACAGTGACAGGACATTAATCAACTCCTCACATTCAAGCTTCCACATGCACAATTAGTGGAATTTTGTACACAGACCCTGTATAGCACAGGCTTATATATCCACTCACACTCACTCAGTCAGTCAGTCACACCCTTTGCTATTCACAAGTGGAAAATGGAAATGGCAAAATGGGTTTCTTAGAAGATAAACACAGTGAGAATATTTGTTTTTGTTGGAGGCACAACTGAAATCAGACCCTAAGGGAATATTCTAGACATCAAATCATATGAGATTCAATCACATCTAGTTCTTCAGATGAGTGCATCTGATCAGTGGCAACAAAGGACACCGCCAGAGTGGAATGAAAACAAAGATATCTCAGAGAGTGCTGTGCACAATATGACAGCTAATCAACAAGAGGAGAGCTGTCAATATGCTTTATGGACATTGGTCATTCTGCTGCAGTGCAGATGGATTATGGCGATGGGGAGAGAGATGACTCCCATCCTCAACCCAGCAGGAGTGCTACCCAATAATCGAAATCTCTGACAACGTTCGTCGTTGGCATCAGTTCAGCAACTAAAATGACTTGGCCCGAGTTTAAGCATTTAAAGCAAGACACTATTGCTACAGTTTCTCATTTTCATGTGCAAAAATGTATTAAAATGATACGGTGCTGGAACAAAGCTAACAAGTTCCGCAGCCACAATGGTAATTTCTATTGACTTTAGTGACACATTAAATAATATAATGAGCATTGCAGCATTTTACAACAATTACCATAGTTAAACTTGTACTCTAACATATTATCATTCTTATAAAGTTGACATGGTTAACATGTTGGCAATCAGCAGAACGAGCAGACACAGCAAAGTATCATGAATCTGGACTCTTTGACACTTTACTTGGCAAATCCAAGTCCAATATTCCTTTTAGGTCTGTTTTGCTCTCCAACAACTCCTGAGGGAAATATCTGACTCTTTAGCTGATAAATTCTCAATTATATTCACCAGCTAGTCACTAACTTTGGATGTCTGGCATTTATGGCTGAGCGGGTCGTGTACAGCTGCATGCTGCTGAAAACAACGTTAAAATAGAATCAAAACATACAATCCAATACATCTACAGCTGAAACAATTTGAGTTGAAACACCACTCCGACAGTCTCTTATTGTAAAGATACTGTATTGATAATGCTGTGTTGATGGTCATGGTTATGTTTTCAAGTACAGTTTCTCAGAGGCAGCTGAACCCCAAATGTAAGCACCACTAATGTCTGCTCCTGCCTCAGGCAAGATTAATGTGACTTCTTTACTTTTCTGAGGCACACATTGAAAGAGAAGTATTAAAAAAAAGTAAATTTGAAAAGGCTCTTAATGGAAAATCTTACAATAGCGATACAGAAGACCCAAGACCGTCTATTGTGAATGCAGAGCACATGTTTTAAAGGTGGATAGAGGAGAAATAGGTGTTTATTTGTGAAGGTCGGCACAACTGCAAGCCGCAATCTATTTGGGAATGAGGTGAATGCACAATTCCTTGCCACAATCCTGCCTATCCATTCTGCTGGATTTCACAGTGGCCCCTCCACACTGAGCCCAGAAGGCACTTGCATTTCACACTTTGAGCCGTCGCTATGGGAACGACACAAAAACATCTGTTGGTGGATGTTGCACATAATTTCTGTTCCGTATCCAAATTAAGGACAAACATGTGGACACACTTCGAATATCAAAAACACGGGAGCCAAAATAAATGGTTTCCCACGCAAAAAGCTTAAAAGATGACAAAGTGGAAGTAAAGTGGAAGTTCCAACCCAAATAACATGTTAGGGTTACATCAAAGTGGAACTCTTCATGTGGTTTTGAGTGTCCCCGAGTGACTCTGGTGTTAGTGTGGGACTCTTACCTGATGGATTATTTCAGACACTGGCAGCTGGTCCACATATGAGTAAGTCTCTTTTTGCCGCTCTTCATTCACAAAACTGAAAGACAAAACACATAAAACAGCACTCTGTTAGCAATTACCTGGAGGAAGCTGCAATCCAGTCATTAACTTGTTACTGGAACAATGTTAGAAGTGAAAGTAGAGATCCAAACTCCCAGGCTCCTAACTACCCATGATGCACCTTGGTTAATACAAACAAATATTTTTTTTAAAAGTGAACAAACAAGTCAACAGCTAAGAATATATCAAAGTTGAGTAGAATCAGATTTCTACTGTGTCTCAGTCACTAAGATTTTACAAATCTCCAACGGTTGCCTGAATCCAACTGAAAAGTTGTCCAATGAAGTATGAATAAGTAATATCACGGTGAAATGTCATTAAAGAATGCGGTTAGAACAGCGAGGAGGCACTACACAAACAGTGGAGTTTAATCACGCCTTCAATCATCTTACATAACGACAACTTATGAATACAAAGGGAACAGTGTCAATCCTGACATGGTTTGATATTATTTAATAAGCCGAAAGGCTTTGATAAAGGGTACATCTGTGTTTCCTCACTCTCATCTCCTTCTCTCCTTGTCTCCTTAAGGGATTGGAAGATCTTCCATTAAGGTGATTTACAGTTCACAGGAGGAGCGAGGACCCGATGCAGCATAAGTTAGGGTATTTAAAAGAAGTAATTTGTGGTTCAGATTCTTGTTCATGGACACTGAAAAAGGTCACCAGATGCCAGTTAATGGATAGACGTTAGTTAGTGTGAGACAAGATGTATTAAAACTGTGACCTTTGAGACACAGAGCTGGTTATCCAGTCAAAGAGCCTTCCTGCTTCCATTGTTGTCCAAAAGTTATTAAATTTTTTTTTTTAAAAGCATTAATGAGCCACAATGGGTTACATGCGCCACCATTACAATGAACACAAAGACTGTAATTAACTGGGAGTCAACCCCATAGATGCCGTCTTCCTGCTGTAAATACTCACTAGAGCACTAAAGAGTTATCAGACAGATCATAGAGGAACAGTCTGTGACTGTTTGGTGTATCACCGTGTACACTCTGAACTACATTGACTATGGTAAATGGACCTGTACTTGTAAAGCGCTTTTCTAGTCTTCAGACCACTCAAAAAAAATTAATACACATTAATACACCGTAGCTGTGGCTACGGTGTATGAATGTGTATTAATGTTAGTTAGTGTTAGTGTCTTGCCCAAGGACACATCGACATGGGCTAGCGGAGCTGGGGATCGAACAGCCGATCCTTTGATTGAAGGGCGACCCTGCTCTACCACTGAGCCACGGTCGCTGTGTTCTTGTAGGTTCACCATCATGTTATCTTAAACTGCCTTTGTTTCATAAGAAACTGAAATGTACAGCCGATTCCACGTTGTGAGCACTGAGAGAGCTTAAATTAAATTAAACATGACCACAACAAAAAACATAAAAGCACGGAAACGGTTCCAACACAAAATAAACATAATTCATCAATTTGGATCCATCTGTACGCCACAATTGTAATGAGCCGTTTTTTAAATGTTTGCATTCTTTGGTGCATCTTTTTTTAAGACAGGAAGTCTGGAAGAACAGTCTCAGCTAAAGGTCACAGTGGAGTGGCGGATCGACTGAGAGGCTGTCTTTGGCTAATCAAAGAAATTTCAGGCCAGACAGCTGCTGACAAACTGGGCCGTATCCCGGAGTGAGCCACCACTTGCTGTGTGAAGCAACCCGCTCTCCCTCTTCTCTTTGTTCTGTCTGGCTTTTGCCCTTCCTTCTTTATCTTCCCGTCTTCATCCCTTTCTTTTCAACTACCTTTCTCTGCCCGTCTCTCTTCTCACATCACGTCTGTGCGGTAGGGAAGAAGTTGCTCTTACAGACGGGAACAGAGACAGAAGAAAACTGTCCAGATGGCAGGCAGAGAGCCGTCTCTGTGCACCGAGCTCTTTCTGCCAGTGGAAATGTGTCACAGAGCACCGACGACTCGCTGTCAATTTCCCCCTTTTCGCTTAGCAAGAGATGAACTCCAATTCAAGTCAAACCACTTTCCAGGGTATTCTCCATAGTAAGAGATATTTTTGGGGAGGATTTTTCAATCCACTTAGCTGATTCTAATGGATGTGAATGCCCCCCTCCACACACCTCCAGCTGCCATATTTAGGTCAAACAAATTTCCTTTTAACATCTACTCATCTACTAATGACCCAAGTAGATTTTGTCAACTCTATCCAGTGCTGGAGGTCACAAATTACATTAAATGTATTTTATTACTGAAATGTGCTATTAACTCAGCTTTAACTTGATCATTTATATGATCCATGGAGCTTTGGAACCCATAAGATGAATTGTTTTGGTCAACAAGTATGAATGGCTGGAAGTGAGTAACTACACAATGTCATTACACTGTTAAGCCCATGTATAATGAAGAGGATTGAGGGGGGGCCATTAAAACTTCTCTCCGTCAAGAGCAATTCTCTTAAATGGAAGAGCTGGGGGGAAGCGCGTCCGTTTAGAAATGGGTGAGAGGAGAAGAGAGAATAAAATAGGGACAAGGTGAGAAAGAGACCCACACTTGTAACCAACTTCTATAATTATCTTGCACAACTTGTCTGAGTGGCCAGATGAGCTGACTAAAATGGATTAAGGAAGCGCGCATATATATATATATATATGCTTCTTTAACTGAGTTCCATACAACCAGTGCTGTTCAGACAGGTCTTATAACGATCAGTCTCATTTACTTCTTTTTTTAGATGATCCAAAAGTGTTGACAAAGGCTTTAACAAAGCCCAGTCCTGATGTTATAGACAAAAGCCCAATTCATCCAACATTTACTTTCTTTTAAAAGGAGGTGGGATTATCACTGCAAGTAGGGCGGTACGATTACTTTCATTACCGATAATACACAGATTATTTTCCCAATTAACTGATTATGAAACAGATTAAGTGAAAAATGCACATTTTAATTAAAGCCTGGGGGGACAAAGTGAAATTGCATGTCTGTTCTTACCCATCATTTAAGTCCATAGAGGCACTAGCATGTCAGCATTTGTGTTCATAGTTTTGTTTCTGTTACTGAGTTTTCTTGAAGAAGTAAAGCTCTTTTATTTGGTACTTAATAGATACCGGCATGTTAACAACAACAACATGCCATCAACTCATAGCATGAGGATGTCACCTTGACAACTCCAGTTCTTACAATACATAATACTTTTAAATTACATTATTATTTAATAAGCATCCTGGTGATAAAAGTCAGTTTTTTTCCTGGAGAACATCGTTGTATACTAAAACTCCCTCTAAATTTGCAAAGCAAATATTTTATCAGCCACCTCCCCATGTTATATTAATCTCGTCCAACACTTAATGATAGTGACGCACTTTAATGTGACAAACAAAATGACTGAAAGTGTCGTTAGCCTCTGTAATATCTTTGAACTTTCACTATAGTGTTTTCTATCATTCCTGAAAGGAGAAAGACGCGACAAGTGCATTGCTGCAGCAGTGAACTTGGCTCCATTAAACATCAAATGAATCCGGGGATTGCTGGTTTCTTACATCAGAATTTGAGATAAAGCGTCTCTCTCTAGGACAGAATTAGGGCAACAGCTCGATAACGCTGGTGGTGTGTTTCTGTGTTGCACGGGAGATCAGCCAACCTAATGTGTTGGCCCTGATCAATAATGAAGTAGTCGGGGAAGTTGTGTGAAATGACTAACTAGCCGAAGGCCAAAACAGTTGATGACTAAAATCACTATGGCAATTGCCTCTAATTACTAATTAGCAGCCAACCACATTAGACTATTTCACTATAACACCTCCCAGTGGTTCAATTAAATCCCATTGTAATAAAAGTAATGGAAGTGGGGGGACTGTTATTAGGAATAAAGGTTTAATCCATCATATCCATTTGTATAAATCTCTGCCATCGTTCTTACTCACCTAAGGATTTAATGTATGGAGGACTGTTTGCAGTTGAGTGCATGAGCTGTGTGTTTCCTAACACATCAGGTGATTGTCTATATTTATGGGATTAGTGTGTCTGGGAACTAATATTAGAAAGCAAACAATATGTCACCAGACAGAGGATGCCGAGCGGATGATGTTTGCAGTTATTTTACAGAGTCGCTGGTACATTTCCTGAATCATCCTTAACATTTGCCAAACAGAGAGTGTATTTCTGAAAAACAATTCAATGCACCGCATAAGGATTGAACTGCAAATGCTTGTCACTTGCTGAAAAATCATTAGTGTATCTCTCAAAAGTTAATTTGTGTCATTGTTTACAAAAAGGTCAAAATAATTGTAAACTATAGCTTAGGTTTTGATGACAATTATAAAATATGCATTGGCATATATACACATACAAACAGTACAAAATTATACATTACTGTAAGTGGGAGATTGGGCAGGATTCACAAATGTCGTTACTGTTTGTAATACAATTTGTTGACAGCCGGTTCAACTCTTTTGATTGCAATGACTTGAGCAATTAACTAATGTTTGGGGGGGTAAGACTATTCAAAAGAGAAGCAACATAGTACATGTTGATCAACATGACATACACAATTGATAAAAAGACAATTGTTAATACATTGCATTGCAATAAAACATTTTTTTTTTAAAAGATACTGAGATGATGTGCACAAGTGACGTTGAGGAGGTCGAATAAGAATTTGAGAATTTAATTTCTGATCAGAGAAATGTACCAAAGCAACTGAGAAAACTAAGAGTTTGACAGCTCTCTACACACATCTTGTGGCCAAATGTATTTATCACAGTATGTGTCAAACTGATGCAATGAGAGAACATATTCAATTCAATTTGGATGCATTCTATCGGTGAACACCGGGTGGCACCACAGATGATCCATCAGAGACACTGCCGCTCACTCAATGCCACTTAAGAAGATTTACTAAATTATAGCCTGAAGCCAAACAAAGGGACATGTCTCATTGCTGTGAGAGGAGTACGAGCTGCTAATGATTATACTATACTATCTAAATGAGCTGTATTATTACCTCAATCATGTCATTTGTCAGCATTAAAAACTAACCCACCTGTAGGGTCGTCATAGCAACATCCACTGTGTCTCCCAGAGACCAACCACTCAACACATCATTAGTAGAGAAATCAATTTCACTAATGAGTCGTTCTGAATAAAAATCGAAGTCTAGTAAGTTGGAAACCAAACGTAAAACAAATTTCACCCGCAACCCTTCAACTAAAACAAAGAGTCTGACCTCAATTAAGGTTTTTACCTCCAAAATCACCTTACTTTAGAGCTAAAGGTAACTCAATATCCCTGTGATTACTGAAATGATATTTGCATTGGATTATAATATCATTATGTTTCTAAAGACAAAGAGTATTGTGCTTTAAAATGTTATCAGATAGTGTAAAAAACATGTTAAATACAGGGTTAAAAATAAATACATAAAAAAAAGGCAAGAGACTGATTTGTCAGCGGCAGATTGTTCCAGACGTGCTTCAAAGAAAAGTTAGATCTACCTTACATCAGATTTTAAGTCCCTGGAGAGGGACACCTATATGCTTTTCAATGTGTTTTCTTCTATAACATGTCTCGTATAGAAAACTATGCACAGTTTAGCATCCCAACTGCTATTTGAACATGGCAACTTTGCTTTAGCAATCCATCCAAATAATCCAAGACTGCAACATACAGATGGGATTTTATTTCTTTTTTCCCCAATTACACTAATGACTAAAACAAACAGCTTACTTCTGCTCCACCTGCTGGATGGGTTCGGTCAAGTTGATGGTTTCCATGGTGATTTCGACTTTGCGCACACTACCAAAGAAATCTGTGATGAGGGCACTTCCTGGGTCCCTCAGGAAAAGGTCAGTACGGTGGCCTGGTGTGGACACACACTGACTCTTGGGACATACTTTGAACTGGGGAAGCAAAATACAAGCAGTGTCTTATCAATATATAACTTAGTGAAATAGACATTGCACAAACAACCAAAGCTGGTGGCTCTATTCCCATTGCAGCCACTTACTCAGAAAAAATAAAATAAAATGCGTAAATATCTACTCATGCTGCCATCATGAGCTTTAGCCTTAATTACATGGTCTGGGTGACTTTGCCCGGAGACATTGTTAAATAATTTGTGTGTCTTAATTTCCATACCACAAGTACTTGGCAGCTGCATCTAAAGTGATAAGAACTGCAGTTGGAGGTGTTAAAATGTACAAGAGTGTGTGGAGAAGATTAGAGGCAAGGAGCATGACACTTGTGCGTGTCATTGTCAATTACAAATCGTTCAGTGCCTGGTGTGGGGGGGTTAATCCTCTTAAGTGTGAGATTCATTAGTGTGCTGTCCATTTGAAAAGAAAAACGTTATCGCCATCAGCCAAAAAGGACTTGGAAAAACACGATTGGTGGAGGATGTTGTTGGGAAGGTGGAGGCAATTTCTGTATCATTAAAAAGGTCAAGCATTTGCAGACTGGATTAAAATGAAAAGCACTTGGTGAGCTCATCTGGGGAATCCATGGTATGGATCCTTAATTCCACAAAATGGCTCAAGAACAAAGAGTGCATCTCCAGAAACAGAATTGGAAAGAATAATAATCATTAGTCAGAGCACATCGATCGAGCTCGGACTGAGTGCAGGAGTAAGGATTTGGGTTTTTTGATTGCATCTCCTGTGGTTTAGGTGGTGGTGGGGAGGAGGAGGGGTCCCTGCAACCAGTAAGATCTCTGCAGGAGTGTAAAAGATGAAAAGGGAGGTGCTGCTGAGATTGAGCCATGACCCGGAGCAGCATGTACTCACCATCACCACCACCATCATCGTCATCATCATGTGTAAAAGGCCAACAGCCATAACACAGTATCAGACATTCTGCTTCAAGTGCAGAGTTCTGTGTGACTTTCATCTGGCTCCTTTAGGACCAGAAACCTTGTAACACCAGACAATTGCTTACACAGGACCTGTCACCCTGTCCCCCCACCAAGTTCTTCAGCGACAAAAACAATGGGTCCTGCTGCATGACTATGAAATCAACTAACAATTATTTTAGAATGAATAATCTTGCAATTATTTTGGGCGTTAACCAATTAATCCTTATCAAGAAAAGCATCCCAACTGCTCCCAATTTATCAGAACCCAAATAGTCTTCAAATTGCTTGTGCTGTCTGACCAAAATCTAATTATAATCAAGTGCCAAGTAAGTGCTTGCAGATGTGTACAATCTAAAATAATCAAATCCTCACATTGGAGAAGCTGAATCCAGGAAATGTTTGGCATTTCTGCTGAAATAAATAACTGATCTTGTTGACTATTACGGTTATTTTTTGTTGGTTCCGCACATTTTCTCTTCCGTATTCTCATACCTTGGAGGTTAAAAGGTCAACAATGTAGCTTTCAGTAAATATGAAGTTACATAAAGAAAACCAAATTTATACAAAACAAAAACCATGCGAAACAGATTGCACGAACACTTTCTGTACATAGAACTCGTGGTGTATATGGAGCTGACATCTAAAAGTGTCCATGGTTCACTAGTGCTGAATCAATAAGTTGATCCAATAATTTCTCGTCATCAAGCAAAAATTGATCATATGGTACATCATTGATATACCTTAAATTCTTTAGATTTGGACTCTTGGTTTACAAAAGATTTGAAGATGTTGTTTTTTATATTTTAGAGACTAAATTCATTAATAGAAAAAAATATAGTTGATAATGAAAAACGTTAGTTGCTGCTATATGGCACAGATGTAGTCTCTGACGTTGGTTAAAAGGCATGCACAAGCACACACATCCTCACCAGGTCATTCATGTTGGCTTTGCTGGATGGGTGGATGTCTTCCAGGAACTCCAGCAGGTAGAAGGTGTAACGGTCCATCAAATGGACTCCTATGGCCAAATCTGGCTGGTGCTAGAAGAGGAAAGGAAGAAGAAAGTAGAATAATAATAAAAAGTCAATATATGAGAGCACTTTATGAGCACAGGTGCTTTGGTGGCGTTTTGCTTCCCGTTTTTTTAAGACAACGACCGAAAACATTGAAAATGATTTTCTTTGTTCATCAAAACAAGGCAACAGTCATACAACTCCTTACCCTCAGGATGCACCACTACACAAATATGACACTTTGTTTCAATGCACTATTATAGCGTAAGGTAATCATGTCACGTGTAATATTGTACTATCAAAATGAAGAAATGCCGTTTGGCATTGGGACAGACAAACAAATAAATAAATGACCAACCTAAAGCTGCAGAAATATTCCACATATTGTTACTGCACATTAAGGCTGCTGTCTCCCTCATATACCTCCCTGTATATAATGATTTCAGTGTCTTTTGATCTATGCCGAGTAGGATGTGTGGTTCACAGTGAGACTGGCTGCCAGATGGACTCTGCCAATCCCACTTCCTGGTTTGTTTCCAAATGGATCCTGATTGGAGCACCACCATGCCCAGACCTCCAATACGAGAGATACAATTCAAGGGGAGACAGTTATATAAATTTGGCCAGTTTGTTAGACAGGGCGGTTAGGATTTCCATTAAACAGCACGCGACCATGTCTCTAGTTGCTGTGTTCAGCCTGAATAAATAATTACGGAGGGTTTAGTTCTATATTTTGAGCGATAAAGTTTGATAATGAGTGACTGCAATCAACTTAAACTACACAGTGGTTTTGTAGACATGTGTTAAAGAACAATGCATACTGTATATTTAGAGATCATCAAAATAAAAAATATATTTTGACAACTTCCAACGATGCCACTTTTGCCTAACCCCAAATCAGTGAGACAAAATGTGTAATGCCAAGTGACATGATTGTCATTCTGTAATGTGGAGAGGAAACAGATGTCAAAAAGTATGCCATGGTTTCAGTTTAAATGTGTCAATGTTGACAAGTCAGTATGCAGTTTTAGAGATTAAAATCTATTGTATTGCAGTGTAGTGCTAGTCAGTCCTGGTATTATAAGTATGACAAAAGAAAGCGTAGGATCCCACTGTTTGGCTTTAACTATAAACAAGTGTACAGTACATTGAACACTGCTTCTGCAACTGTCAATGTTTCTCTGTACTTATCCCTTACAAATTAACAATGAAATAAATGGATACTTATCAATAATTAGAAAATGTTATCCAACCAACACTATTCTTGTGTAACATTTACATAAGTTGCTTAAGTGTTAACTTCCCCAAATCAAATAAAGAGCAAGTCAAATTTACAGAAATGTGACTCTTGCTTGGAGAAGGAGTCAGAAATGTGCGATAACAAACTATACTGCTTATTAGAAAACCTGAGAAACTGATTGATGATTTTTTATTCAATTTCCTCGATGTGAGGGCAGGTAACTCACCGACAAGGAATCTTCACCAACTTGACTGCTGGCCAAAGCCATGAGGTTTGGAGAGTAGAACCTTTCATACATGGAGGCGCCCTGGCAGGTGTCAATGATGAAGAGCAACTCATTGTACCTGGACACACACACACACACACTGTGAGAATACATAGCGGGCATATCCCTCATCTATTCGCTCCAATAAAACCTATAACACAAACCTTCTAACCATCTTTCATACTGCAGTTGCCATAGTGACCAAGAAAAACCAACAGCTTCATTCAGTTCCTCTCACACACCAACGCACACAGATTCTGTCTCCCTTCCTTAGTCGCTTGCTCCTTTTCCTCCTTCCACTATTTCTTCCTCCATTGGCAAACATGATAAGACATTTATATCCAGTTGACTGAACTAAGGTGGTTAGGGGACGATGAAGGAAGGTGGCCAAGTCTCTATGGTGACTGTAATTTGGCAGTTCTATCCTGCAATTATCACATCAGCATCAAAGCTGGCGTCACTAAGCTAATCAAGCAGCCTGGGGTCCAACTATAACCTAGACACTCTGTATTGATAGGTTTGGAGGTCAATAGGAAAGCTGCTTTTGCTCATTTAGTGTCTCGCAATGCACCAATTAAACAGCACAGCACCTTAAAAAGCCATCTATAAAGAGAGAGTCTCTCTTTCATACGAGTAATATCGGAATAAAAGAAATCCCCTTGCTGTTAGTGGTTTAGGATGTGTTGCATGAGTTTAATAGGTTGGGAAACAATTCACAGCAGTTTCAACAGAACCAACTAAAATTCTGTTGGTTAATTTGGTTTGTAGAAAGCTGTTTCAGCTCGACAGTAAAAGTTGCCATTGGCAACCAATTATTGGCCTTTGGTTGCCATATTGGCGTGTGCTGTCTGACCCCCAAGTACACTTCTACATCACTGTTGCAACAAAGTCTTGTTAATGAGAACACACAATGAACGCCATGCATCTGTTCACTGGGAAGTGAAGAGATATTAGAAGTACAGAAAAACTAAATTGACACATCTCTTCTAGAGACGACCCGACGAAAGGCCTTCATATTTATAGGTTGCTATGTTTCAGTTTGTTGACTTGCTGCACTTATAAATGGCCATCTGGCCATCAAGGAAAGAAGGACTTGCAGGAAGGGAATCTCCTTATCTGATGTTTCTTCACATGGAACTTTTTCCCCCTATTTTTATGTCATTCTCCAGTTTATTTACCTTCTTTTCTGCCACATCTGCTCAAAAGCATCGGCCAGTTCCACATTACTTATTTCCTCAGAGTCCTGGAACTTCAGAAAGCCATTTCCACCGTGGCCTGTAAAATATTATTAATTAATATCTGATTCATAATGCTAATTCATAATGCATAAACTCACACAAACATGAAAAGGACAGTGGACTCGCTTGACTCTTATGTATTTAAATGTCTTTTTGTAACGTGTTTCTTTTGTACTTTGTCTTAATACTTCTGATTTAATATGTAAATTAAACACTGAAGGAAACCTACAGAACTCTGTAACTTGTCACTTTTTGGGGTACTAAGCTAAGTCGATTATTGTATTTCCTCGAGCTGCATTCGAAATATAGTACCTTAACATGACTTCAAGGCAAATTTATTTATATACAGTGGTATGAAAAAGTTTGGGCACCCCATATCATTTTCAAGATTTTCCTTTATGTATCATTGGTTGTTCGGAACAGCAATTTCAATTAAATATATCATATAGCAGACAAACACAGTGATATTTAAGAAGTGAAATTAAGTTTATAGGATTTACAGAAAGTGTGCAATAATTACTTAAACAAAAGTAGGCAGGTGCATAAATTTGGGCACCCTTGTTGTTTTATTGATTTGAATACCTTTAGCACTAATTATTGGAACACCACATTTATTTGGTAAGCTCATTGACCCTTGACCTACATACACAGGTGAAGCCAATCATGAGAAAGGGTATTTAAGGTGGCCAGTTGCAAGTTGTTCTCCTCTTTGCATCTTCTCTGAAGACTGGCAACATGGGAGCCTCAAAACAACTGTCAAATGACCTGAAAACAAAGATTGTTCAACATCATGGTTTAGGGGAAGGAGACACAAAGCTAGCTCAGAGATTTCAGCTGTCAGTTTCCACTGTGAGGAATATAGTGAGGAAATGGAAGACCACAGGCACAGTTCTAGTTAAGGCCCGTAGTGGCAGGCCAAGAACAATCTCAGATAAGCAGAGGCGAAGGATGGTGAGAACAGTCAAACTCAACCCACAGACCAGCTCCAAAGACCTACAACATGATCTTGCTGCAGATGGTGTCACTGTGCATCGTTCAACTATTCAGCGCACTTTGCACAAGGAGATGCTGTATGGGAGAGGAATGCGGCAGAAGCCTTTTCTGCGCCCATGCCACAAAAAGAGTCGCTTGAGGTATGCTAAAGCACATTTGGACAAGCCAGCTTCATTTTGGAATAAGGTGCTGTGGACTGATGAAACTAAAATTGAGTTATTTGGACATAACAAGGGGCGGTATGCATGGCGGAAGAAGAACTCAGCATTCCAAGACAAACACTTGCTACCCACAGTTACATGTGTTGGTGGTTCCATCATGCTGTGGGGCTGTGTGGCCAGTGCAGGTACTGGCAATCTTGTTAAAGTTGAAGGTCGCATGGATTCCAGTCAGTATCAGCAGATTCTTGCGAACAATGTTCAGGAATCAGTGACAAAGTTGAAGTTGCGCCGGGGCTGGATACTTCAACAAGACAAGGACCCTAAACACCGCTCAAATTCTACCAAAGCATTCATGCAGAGGACCAAGTACAACGTTCTGGAATGGCCATCTCAGTCCCCAGACCTGAATATCATTGAAAATCTGTGGTCTGTTTTAAAGCGGGCTGTCCATGCTCGGAAACCATCCAACTGGACTGAACTGGAGATGTTTTGTAAAGAAGAATGGTCAAAAATACCTTCAACCAGAATCCAGACCCTCATTGGAAGCTATAGGAAGCGTTTAGAGGCTGTTATTTCTGCAAAAGGAGGATCTACTAAATATTGATGTCATTTTTCTGTTGGGTGCCCAAATTTATGCACCTGCCTATTTTTGTTTAAGTAATTATTGCACACTTTCTGTAAATCCTATAAACTTAATTTCACTTCTTAAATATCACTGTGTTTGTCTGCTATATGATATATTTAATTGAAATTGCTGTTCCGAACAACCAATGATACATAAAGGAAAATCTTGAAAATGATATGGGGTGCCCAAACTTTTTCATACCACTGTATATAAATAAATTTGCCTTGAAGTCATGTTAAGGTACTATATTTCGAATGCAGCTCGAGGAAATACAATAATCGACTTAGCTTAGTACCCCAAAAAGTGACAAGTTACAGAGTTCTGTAGGTTTCCTTCAGTGTTTAATAGAGAAGGTGGAATACCTCAACTGAAACGAAGACCGCCTCTGCTTTCATGATTAAAAGTAATGAACTTAAATTAAATGTAACATTAACCTTTGGTGAGAACATTTGTGTCCCTACTCTGGGCAATGTAAGGGGTAGTTAGCTAAGACAGAGGTTAAGTGAGTACACACACACAAAAAAAAAGTACCCATCACATTCTAGCGGATTCCATACTGATTAAACAAATAATGTAAGTGGTGGATTTGTCCTGAATTTACCTGTCAGGTATATAAGGATGTTGCTGCGGTCATCAGAGAGGAGGCGTTTTGAGCGTGGTGTGCTGGGTGGCAGCCTGCCGGTCAAAACACGCAGGAAGTTCTCCACCGTCACCTGAAACAGTAAATGGCAACAATTTCGATTAACTAGCATGTATTGGAAGAGAAACATTATGTAATGTGCATCTTCGTATCTAATGCAAATAGACAGTTTAAAAAAGCAGTGAGCAGACTGAGAATGTAAAAAAAAAAAAGTATATAATTTTACCCATTGAATTCATTATGAATGAAATCACAAATTTAACTTTTTACCTGCATCATCAGGGCCAGTATACATTAACTGCTCTACTTCATTTCACTATCATTTAATTAAACTGCGAGAATGATTTGCTCATATTCTTTTCTTCTTCCACCCCACTCTTGAGCTTTATCAGCTTTTCTTTCACATCATTACCGTTTGACAGCAAACACAGATCGGCAGTCCACTGTTGATTCATATTTAAAAAGACCAGCAGAAAGCAGAGTAAATAATAAATCTGTAATAAAGAGTGGATACGCCACTGGGGGCTCTGCCTTGTCGTAACAAAGAAAACACTTGGGTGCTCCTCTATTTGAGAATACAGATGATATCAAGTCATTTCCTGTTGTACACACAGAGCAAACACTAGACAACGAATGTTGACCATGGCACCCTCCAATTCCCTACTGCACATGTGACTATCTGCCTACAAAGGATGTTTTGTTATATAGTACTCTGTCTTATAAAGCAGGTGAAATACTAGATGGTATACATCCACCTAGCAGTTGGCAATATATGCAAGTTACATGCTCCAATATGATTTCCAATTAAATGGGCACTAATATAATAATTAATAATACAAGTTTAAAAAGGAGATATGCTGGTTCAACCTCTAGCCAAAGAACTTGTGTTGCTTCCAATTTAAAAGTTGACATATAGAAATTGAAAATCCAGAGGCTGTTGGAAAATATAATGATTTTAATAAGACTGTAAAGAGAAGAACGTGCCAGAGTGAAATGTGAACCGACCTCATATCCTCGGTAGTCCACCTCCACGTCGTCGCCGTACACATTCAGCTCCATGTTCTTGTGGCTGAACACTGTGGCAGGTTTGGGGTTTCTGTGGTTACAAGCCATGTCATCAGCCAGCATGAGAACTATGTGGCTGAAAAAAAGAATATGACAGTGGCCATTCAAAATGATACATTAGAGACAAAGACTTTGTGTAATCAAGTTGTCAAACACATTCAGTGTGATGTTATGTTATGGCTCTACATTCCATTAGCAGGATGTTACGATATATGACGGTATATTTATGTTGCGCTAACCTTCCTACACATCAGTGGAGGAGGCTATATTATTGCTCCTCATCGTCACCACGACAAACATATAAATGATGCAGTGCCTGTCTGTACCACTAGGTTATTGTCACCATTTATTTCCTAAATAAGACATACATGAGACATAATAAGGACAGACATTGCATCACAGTTAACTCACCTGTCAGGAATGCCCAGCCTCTTAACACTTCTGTAGACGGACAAAGTATTGGCCACATGACGGTAGTTGAACCAGAACCTGGATGTACACACCTGTGTATCAAGTACAGCAGGTTTTTTTAGTCACAAACATGTTTCTGCTGCTTCCATCATTAAAGCAGCAGACCAATTAGCCTGTAAAACTCGTTTTAATCAAAGAATACCCACCAGAACAGCCCAGTTGTTTGTATGTCCACTGCTGAAGAACTGCCCTGCATTCTCCTGAGGAACAAGTGGAGAAAACTAATAAAGGTCTGTATTGTATACAAGCAAACACACTAGTCACCAACACAGCTAGCGTTAGCTGGACTGCAAAGATGGCTAACATGAGAACGACATTTTAGATCAAATCCAACATTCAACAAACTCATTGGCTGGATTTTAATTGCTGCATGTGATAGAATATACACTCACCTCAATGTTGACGCTGCTAGCTGATAAATGTGTGGCTAATAAGCTCAGTAAAGTTAGTATTTTCATTGTGCAGCACTGTTCACCAAGGAAGTTTAAATTGGCGACTGCGCCCTGCGAGTGCTTCCGGTAAGAGACATTTCAAAATAAAGGCACTGATAAGGAGAATGTGAGTGAAAAAACACATTAAAATGTAACTTGTAAAATTAATGAACATGGGAAGGTCTCAGTAAGCTGCTCTACCACAGGGTTATGTTCCAAGATATTTAATGTCCAATGAGGCAAATCATGTAAAGATGTCAGACATATATTGTTTGCGTAGATAATAAACTACTGTCCTTTGTGTGAGCAATTATTTATTGTGTTTTAATTTAAAATTAAGTATGTGTCTGGTGAATTTTTCATTTGGTCTCGTACCAATTATATATCCTCCCAACTACATTAAGTGCCTATTTGTATTGCTTTCTCAAACCGTATGCAGGTTTTAGCCGACCTCGTCCCCATACCCCTATATGCTTATGTACTTGAATAAATTATCAACGCTCACTGATAACTGAAAGTAAAGTGTGGAAAAAATATAAAATATAATTATAAAATATATATATAAAATGTTGTGATTTAATTAGCTTAATATTGGCGGGTCATTGCTAAGAGTGACTCCTAGCTCTATGTGGTTATCAGATGATCCAGCTTGTGTAAGTGAACAGAGTTCTTGTTGACAGGAACACATTGATTTTAAAGCTAAAATCAAGAGAACCAAGAACAAGATTATAACAAATAACTGTAATTGCATGTACGGGTTGCTTTAAATAATATGGATTTGCAAATTGGATTTCACTGTGTACTTTGAAGCAAATGTGTTCATATTCATCCAATGTCTCCATCCAGTTCTCCATAGAGACATGTCCCCCTTTGGTTTTTGGCTAACATTTTATTTCCTGAACTGTTCATTACAGAGTTCACAGGGGGGAAATCCAGTTAACTTAATTGTGTACCATGTGACTGCCATTTAAAGGGCACATTATAGCTCTTTCTGCATGTGTCCTTTTGGTATTGTGATACTTGTTGGGGTTGTGGTTTCTTTTTGTAGTTGTGTCATATGTGGCAATTTCTTTTTAATTAACTCATTATTTGGCTTAAAAAGTAGATTATAGCCACCAAGTGATGATGACAGCCTCATATTTAAATGCTCTGTTAAATACTCAAGGGCCCTCCTAATGAGAAGTGCATGTACATCACAAGCAGCAGATGTCAAATGTCATGTTACAGCTGCAGGAGCTTAAGTGTCATGAGAGCCCTGCAGTACAAGGTGAATATACAAAAACATGTCCTTCATGCAATTCTAATGTTACAATGCAGCAAGTAGAAGGTCTGTTTGAAAAGCAACATCCAATTCAGTTTTGACACACCTGTGGAGAGCGCCTTTACAGGTCATCCAACCACTTAAATCCTCCAGGTTTCTCTTCTGCTGCTTTTTGACCTGCAACGTCACTCTCGCTCTCTACCTGCAGTGAGCTCATAATAATAAAGCCTTCATCAAATGCATCACATTAGAAAATGAAAAGGCGAGAGCTCTCCAACTAAACAGTTCTGGGTTGCATAATTTTAATCATTATTCTATTTAATCCATAAATTAGCATTTCTCTTTCAGGCCGTTTTGTCCCCAGCCGTTACGGATTCTCTGTCACGGGAGAACGGCAAGAAGAGGACCCAAACGCCGACAAATAGTGAACAAAGGCAACTTTAATGCTTGCAGGAAAAATCCAGAGAACTACCTCACCCAGTGATCTGTGGTGATCCTAACAGTACGAACTGACAAAGGGGAAAGACACAAACAGGGATTAAATACACAGGGCTGGTGCAGGTGATTGGACACAGGAGAAAACAATCAGGGACATGGCAGACAATCGCAAGGACAGGAAGTGGAGGGAAAAAGAGGACACGAGAGACAAGGACTTCACAATAAAACAGGAAACACACAACAAACTACAGATCCTGACATTCTCTGGCATGCCTGAAATGTTACTTGGATTAATTGATCCTCACTTTCTAATCCACATATGTCACTGACCAAATCTAAAGTTGTTATCTAATATTACCAACAATGGAGACATATAGAGTTTGCTATCTAGTTATCAAGAGGATTAGTGGCCTATAAGGATCAAATCCTATGGGACAAACCGGACAATTAATAGGCCTACTCTTGTGTTGGCCAAAAAAAGCCCTGACCCAGTGGAATTCAACTTTAAGTCTGTGTGTTTACAGGCATAGCCCAAACTAAAGATATACATTGTTATGCAAGTTAAGTGGTGACCTTCAGCCAAGCACACACATCCAACTATATTTATCAGTACTGAAGGGTTTAGTTGTTTAATTGTATATTTTAATTGGGATTAAGTGATTTAGGTCTCATTAGTTTTATTATGTGACAAATCCTCTTATAATATTGTCAACATTTTGAGCTTGAAGATTAATTCTCCATCCTGGAAACCAGGAATAACACATATACTCAGAGATGAGAAGTGTCTGAAAGCTCCAGAAACACAAATTAAGTGGACCTTGTGTTTAGATTTTCGTCAAACTGGTTTAGTTTGAACTCTGCCCAACAATATATTTATATTATATTTAATTCCCAAATCACCCTATTAAAATCACCCATTGGATCATAACTCCATCCATAATCTATAATTATTTACCCAACGACCCTTCTGTGCGTTACTGTATAAATAGCCACAAGTTTCCAGGCTGAGTGGAACCGTGTGAAACAAACTTGCGCGGTGCAGTGCGCGCGTTAATTGGCACAGCGCGCAACCTCTGTGCCAACGTCAAGCCCAACATGGAAGCAGAGCGCAGGAGGAGGGAGGACGGACGAGCCACGCATCCGCATCACCGAAGAGGAGGGTGGCGCGGTGGCATCGCCTGCAGGAATCCAGTTGTAAAGTACACACACGAGGCAAAAATGCGCGGAAGGTAAACTGTCTGGAGCCCAGTTGTTGACCAGAGAATACCTTGTTAGCACGGAGACGTCTGAAGAAGCACAAACAAAGCTCCGGACAAGTCTGGAGATGAATACCAACGATGCTAAGGAGTATCTCGCGCGACGGGAGATACCTCAACTATTTGAGGTGAGAGATGGCGCGAGCTCTGTGGGGGGATGAGACGATGCGTGCAGATTGGACTGATTTTACTTATCGATGCCTGTCAGAGTGACGGTAAAGATCTCTTTATGATATATGATATGTAAAACATCTTGTTCTGGCTGATGGGGGTTTACACGAGGAGAGAACAGGCTGCTGACTTGTCATTTCTGCTTCAGTGTGTTTTTATAGTAATATTCGTATACACAGTGCAATTAAACCATACAAAAACAGTCCTATCCTCCTTTGCATAATTTGAAATAAATTATTAGAATCATTATCATAATAAATATTTATCAGCTGGAGACTGCATTCTTTTATCATGGAAATTACAAATTAAAAATAGATAATACATTTTTGAAGTCAAATTCAGTTATTGCAGCAAAAATTGTTGATATGACCACTTGGAAAAATTAATAATAGAGAATATTATAAAGTATGAGAAGCTGCCTAGAAAATTAACTGTCTGAAATCTCTACAGGATTATTATACAGTAAAAGTAAAAAAAGTGCTGTAAAATATGATAAAGAGACACCGCACAGACTCTCATTAAGCAGCATAGACAGACATATAAGTATCATTTATTTCCCTGAGGGGATATTAAATTGGCTCATCTACCTAATTAGAGTCAATCCTAAGTGTAGTGCAGCTAATGTATGCAAGCAATTACTGCTTATTTATTTTCAGCCAGTTAAAAATACACTGAGCAGTGAAGTGACATATCATCATTATCATCATCATAACTGCACTGTGATTTTACTGCTTCTAATATGAACATGCATTCATTATCAGCTAAATAAGCACGTCCAATTGTTTTCAGTTGGAATAAGCTTTAATTGTGTTTTCATGCTGCTGCTGATGGGAGTTGTTAGTGAGGAGGGTGGAAATTAAGTAGGACGTCCCAGAGGAAGGTATTGTTTGTCCCACAAACACAAACTTGACTTGTTCTGGCGTGGAGTTCGTTCTCACATTCGTCGCAGCGCTTGGCTTTCCTCCTCGACAATATCAGCATAGCAAATAAACACAGGAGCCTGATGACCTGAATCCAGATTCATGGGCATCTGACTAAATGAGTTGTTATGTTCCCCCGGTGGAGCCGAGCCAGTCCAAGGCAAACAGATCTGCACTTCAAAACTTCTCCTCATTAAAAGGCGGGTTAATCACCGCCGCCACGCTGTTGAAGAACAACGCACCGTAACACAGAGAGAGGGCAGAACAAACGTCTCGTCATTTCCCCCCTCATCCAATGTTTTCTCCAGAGCCTGCTGACAGGCTTGATGTACTACCGGCCCGATGACCCCATCGACTACTTGGAGGTCTGTCTGAACAAAGCCAGGGAGCTTGGTGGACCGGAAAAGGTGCGGTGGGATACCTTTGTGGGCCAGGAGAAGAAGTCCCTGCCGCCTCTCAACGGCGGGCAATCACGCAGGTCCCTCTTCAGAAATGGTGAGCAGTGAATGCTGAATGTCCGTTACACTGAAGCACATTAGAACTGACACCATGAGTGAATTTATCGAAAATTTACTGAAAATTCATTGGCAACAATTTTGACAACCAAATAATTGTTCAAATTCTTATTCACACAAAAAAGGCGATTCTAGCCTGTTAGATGGGAAGATTCCGTGATTTTAGCAGCCACAAACACACCGTGATACCAAGTTTAAAAACAACCACTGCTGTCAAAAAGACATGTTCAAAAACAGGATCCAGTGGGCAGATCTCTGCCTTGAACATGGCTGTGCTGCCTTCACTGTGGCAGCCTGTGACAGTGCAGTAAAGGACAGTTGAACGTGTGCACCGTAGTTAATCATTCAAATGAGTGAGTATACCAAACAACTCCCCATTCATCACGTATTCAAGCTGTGGTCTCCAGCAGGAATTACCAATGCAGGAAGATGCAAAACTTATTTTTTAATTTGCAAAGCAAAGTAAGACTATGGCTCTCATATGCTGATGACTTTTTCTATTTGGACTGAGAGTCTGTGTACGTGCACATGTGAGTGAGTGATTGTGTGCGTGTGCACCTCCGGCCTGCCTCCGGCTGATCTTGCATACAAGATCTTGCACCAAACTGCATCACATTGTTGGGTACTTACATGCTCAAGGACCTTTTAATGGTTGCAGTGACTCACACTTTCTTAAAACACCTTTTATTTAATGTTTGATAATGCCGTTTATTGACTGCTGACAGTCTTAACCAGCCCTTGACCGGTAGTAGCCACAAGTGAGTCACAGTGGGGGGAAACTCTTCGCACACTTTTATTGTTTTGGCTGGTATGTTTGCCTCTAAGCTAACAGCTCATTGCTGGCTGCTTTGCCGCTGCTCAGACATAGTAGAAGGTGGTTAAACCAATATTAGGTTGTGTGCATTCAATCAAACATTACTGCAGTGGTTGTTGCAGACACACCTGTGTGTCAGAGATTTGTACTCTACTAATTTAACCTTTCCATTGTAGTTATTTTTAATTCAAACTTTGTTTAATGGGTGAGAGCGTTGAAACAATGAGCACAGTAACTACCATGATAGAATAAAGTCATGTTTAAAAAATAAATATATTTTTTGCATCTTTAAGCTTACAGGCACGTCACTTACAGCAATAATGCAGACTTGAACGGATATTTTTTTCACACAACTTAAAACAAAAAAAGTTGAGGGCGGACTGCTTTGGGAAATTATGATTTAGACCAATTAGATGCCTGAAAGATACCAGCTGCAGCGTTTAGCTGCTGGGAACTGCAGCCTAATCAGGGATAAAGATTCCTGTTTCCCGCAATTCCCCTCTTGGCTCAAAGCTGAAGCCCCCTTTAATTATTCCAATCTCGACTCGATCGATGGTTCAGTGTGTAAGAAATGTTAAAAGGGCAAAAGTAAGCCTTTGGATTCAGGCAGTTGAGGGAGCATACATATTTTATTTGTGTTTTTGTAAAACATTCGCGTGACATGGCATTGCATGAAAATGCATGATCAATACTATTCTCTTCCTAATAGTTCAGTGTAAAGAGATCATATTGGTTCTGCATGTAAATCAAAGCAGCTGTGCTCCCTTGTTATAGCATGCAGTGACAATTTATATCTTTGGTAAATGTGTTATAATCAATACTATACAGCTGTATAATTAGCAACCTAAATGAATTCATCCCACTAAGACGGTTTCAGCTTAAATTTACTGTTTGATTGTTAGCGCAGGCATGACTTTTTTTGTGCTGAAATGTGATTGCAGCGTATGAAATAATGTACAAAAAAAATGTCGACCTTATAATGTGACTGACGGAACATAATTATGATAATTACAATATTTTTATAGCAAATTTCAGGCATTGGAAAAAAATCATCAATACCCAAGACAAAAGCAGACACATTGTTTCTCATCTATACCTCTGTGTGTGTGTGTGTGTGTGTGTGTGTGTGTGTGTGTGTGTGTGTGTGTGTGTGTGTGTGTGTGTGTGTGTGTGTTACAGTGATGCCCGACAGTACCAACTTCCCCTACAGACGGTATGACCGACTCCCTCCCATCAGCCAGTTTTCCATCGAGAGCGACTCGGACCTGTCGGAGACAGCGGAGCTCATAGACGAGTACGAGGTGTTTGATCCATCCAGACCGCGACCCAAAGTCATCCTTGTCATCGGTAAAGGACCAGTGCACCCAACCAAAACACAAACATTAAAGCTCGAAACATCTGTGACCTTACTCAGCACAAGCATGAGGAGTTTTTGAGGCAAGAATGTTTCCTCATTAGATGTTTTAGATTTGAAGCTGCTGATGTTTTCCATGCGATAAGTCAAGTTAGTAAAGATCCTTTTTTACGTGTAAACAGATAAACACTCTAAACAGTGTCTCTCTAAGGCTTCTGGTGAAAGCTTTATCCATTTATATAAAAGGCTCAACAAATATACAAAGTTTATATTTGTCTCATCGTTGATCTAAAAATAAATGGCCTGGATGGGAACCTAGTCGTGTGTGTGTATGTGTGTGTGTGTGTGTGTGCGTGCGTGCGTGCGTGCGTGCGTGCGTGTGTGTGTGTTTGTGCACTAGCTGTGTGTTTTTCCTGGTATTTTAAAAAGTAGCCCCGCCTCTCTCTGTGGGTATCAGCAGGGTAGATCTCGTTGCATGTCACTCACTGTAGACACTCACGCTCTCCTAATCTGATTTCCTTGCATGGGCCTGCATTAACCTGTCAAATAGATTCATTAATCTTATGAATTAAGCACATAAGAGTAATGACACTGGTTGAGCTGGACCGGAAAAAAAAGCCGCTATTTGTAAACCCTCTTTAAAATAGTTTATTTAATGCTATAAATAAACAATACAGAGACTTCAATGTCTGTAATAAGCTCTTAAAAGCCTCCTGACAGCCATTCTGCTGCAGAATGTTTAGATTGTTGGTGTGTACCTGTGATATGTGGTATGGTTGATGGTTATTTGTCCTTGCAGCACATTTTGCCTTTGTGAGCACATTGTGCCCTGTTTTAAAGGGGAAACAGTATGGCAGCCGCTGTCATCTCTGTGGAAGATCGTGGCAAAAATGTTTTGTCTGTCAGGTTTGCAGAGAGAGAGGCGGACTGACAAAGACGCGTGTGGCCAGGAAGAAGCTGGGTCGAACGTTGCGAAATACTCAGATGTAAGATTAAAGTGCATATTTGCTGAAAACATATTAGAGTATGTATCTGATCCTCCCACCAGTTCTCTCTCTCTTGCAAAGCGTTCACTTTATCTTTTCTTATACACAACGTGACAAGATAATTTGTTAAATTTATCAGCCTTTTTCATAAGGCATAATGATCATAGAAGAAAAAATCAGGTGCAGTTAATATCATGTGCAACGGCTCACAATGCTTACTGGAAAACCTTAAAGTGATGCATCACCCCCAAAAGGACCATTTGTATATCAATTGCTCCCCCCGTGCTACTTGAATTCTTCAAGGGCACTTTGTTTTTCTTGCATTCCTCCACTGTGAACAAAACTGGAAAAAAGTCTTGATGAGTTTAAGTAAATAGGGGCCGTGTTTACCAAAAGCAAAACTATGTCAAAACAACTGTTTACAAACTCTCACACAACTCGTGCGAAATAATCCAAATCTTATTTATCCAGTCGCATGCTCACCGCTTCCCATACATAGACTCTAAAAACCTTACAGCACTTATAAACCGCCTCACGCTTACACAGGCCCGTGACATATCTGTGGAGTCTGGAGCGTTTTAAATAGTAAAGTTTTTAGCGAAGATGCATGTGTTTGGGAAATGGTGAGCATGCGACTGAATAAATGAGACTCGGATTATGGTGCAAGAGTTGAGTTTGTAGACTGATGTTTTGAAATAGTTTTGTCATTTCCTTTAAAAAAATCAAGACCTTTCTCCAATTTTGGATTCTTCGTTCCCTATGAAGAGAAAAACAAGGTTGTCATCGAGAATTCAAGGTAACACAGGGTGAGTAATTTATATACAAATGGTACTATTATCTACTACTACTTTAAAATAAAATGAGCCATAGTTAACTTTATTAGTTGCACCTGTGCTTGTCCAAATTATCTGTGATTATAACTGTAAGATGAACCACACTTTTTTTCCTTATTTTTACACGATTATGAGCATTACTTGGGATTCAGCTGAAGGACACATTACAATAACTTGGCTGTTTCAGATAAACGATATATTTGCACACACCGATTTATATCATCTTTTACATTTGGGTGCAGCCTCTTCTCCTCATCCCAACAAAAACGTTTCCGACAGTGAGACCATGATGGAATAAGTTATCCCCACTGCTTGATTATTCCACTTATTCCCTTCACACTGGCCTGGCTTTCGACCGGGAGCAATCCTGGAGAAGTTGACATAACTGTCTCTGAAATCCTGGAATGCAACACAGTAAAAGCAGCTTTTACAGGCACTTATGGAGGCTTTAATTCCAAAATATAAACTATTTGTGTTTTATTTTTTTGATTTTGGAGGAAATATTCTAATTGTATGTGTAAAATGTCAGTTGCCCTGAGATGTTAAGAAAAGGGCCGACATGGCATCTATTCTTAATGATGTTTTACCTAACTATCCAGCATCAAGCTAAGAGCTGTTCTCTCTCTTCGTCGCTCCTCTGCACATCCTCCGTCCTGAAATATAGAGATGATGAAGAAAAGGATTTGGTAGCAAATGTAGGAGGTTCACACATACCTGTTTCTCTCATCCACCCCCACATGCCCTTCTCCCTCACAAAACACACACAAGCAGCAACACACAGTTCCACGGAGAGACACACGTAGTCACAAATGTGCAAACACAAGCAGAGCCATGCACACACACACACACACACACACACACACACACAAAGTCTCACATAGTCTGGGTTTCTCTCACAAATACACACATGCACCCACGCTAACACACCCACACACACAATGTTTCACACTCACACTCACACAGACACATTTCACACACACGACAAAATCTCTCCCAAAACATCAACAGCTCTCTCTCTCTCTCTCTGTGCCTAGGTGGCCCCGGCAGCGGCAAGGGAACACAGAGCCTGAAGATTGCCGAGCGCTATGGCTTCCAGTACATGTCCGTGGGCGAGCTGCTGAGGAAGAAGATGATCCACAACGCCACCAGCAACAGGAAGTGGAGCCTGATCGCTAAAATCATCACCAACGGAGAGCTGGCACCGCAGGTAGCAGAGAAACAGAGAGTGTGTGTGTGTCTGTGTGTGTGTGTGTGTGTGTGTAAAACAGGGAGAATATCAGGGGAAGTGTGTGCAGTCACTTGTAGGTTGTTATCACAGCGTGCATGTAAGAAGGGACTAATTAGCTGCATCGATATCACAACGTGCTGCAGAGAGGGATGCTTCTGTCTTATTAGCGTTCTTGTTTTCAAGATAATGACTCTGAATGAGCACAGACACCCTGTGGTTGTCTGTGCATCAAATCATCAAAACACTGTATACAAAACGTACAGGATTTCTTTACCCAGATCAATATTTGTATGAAATCAAGATTATGAGGTTGAATGTTCGGGTCTACTATTTTAAAATGTTTTTTTTTTTTTTTAAAGGATTTCCTTCTATCCACACAGCAATTGTTTTTAGGTTACTTCCGTATAAAAAGGAAACCAGCAGGGAGAATTTGATTGATTTATTTTCCCTCAAAGTAAGATTCTCAACACATGGTGACTGTCACGACCGAACTACGGACCTGAACCCAAATGCGCGACTCGAGAGGCAAAGTGTCAACAAAAACAGTTTATTAATCTGGAAAAACAAACAGAAAACAATTATGAACAAAGCAGCAAAATAACAAGACCTGAAAAATGACAGAAAACTGTGTTGGATTTGATATGATGGATGGCATAACAAACGCGAATTCCAAATCCCTATTTTTCTCGTCTCCTGAAATAAACACTGGTGACATTGGCACAGTGGTGAGCAGGGTCGTCCTTCAGTCAGAGGATGTGGTGGTTCGATGCCCGACTCCGCTAGCCCATGTTGATGTGTATTTGGGCAAGACACTTAACCCCAAATTGCTCCCGTAGCTGTGCCTACGGTGTATGAATGTGTGTATTAATGTTAGATACTCCCAATGGGCAGGTGGCCCCTTAGCCCCTCCCATCAGTGTACAACGGGTGTGAATGGGTGAATGATAACGAGTAGTGTGAAAGTGGTCGGAAGACTAGAAAAGCGATATACAAAGTACAGGTCCATTTACCATTGTCATAAACCAACACTGGTGGCTGTTGGGAAGGAAATAATAGTGATAACAAACTTCAGCTGTAGAGCACATAAATTGCCTCACAGTGAAGAATCGAAGAGGTCCAATCTGACTTCAGTAGAGACTTGTTACAAGTATATATGGGCACAAAAGCTTATAAATGCATGCCAGCACATGGAAGATAAGAATTCAGTCTAAAACTTAAAAATAATATTTATAGAGATTATTTAAAGTACACATGATTGTAAATTGGCTCAAAACCACCTCCTTAGTCCCATATGCCACGAGTCCCTCTATCAATTCATCCTGGTCATAGTCACATTTAAAGTAAAGTCCTTTTTAAGCCTCTTTTTGTGTCAGTACAGTTATATAATATATAACTATGACATGCATTGACCTGTGTAGAGTAATGGATCATATCTGTCACTAATGCTACTTTGGTTGGAGGTTTGGTTGTCATAGTAATCACACTTTCAACCTATGAGCTTAAAAGCATCTCTCAAGAACGTCTCTCATATATGGACAGATTTAAGAGAAGATATTCTGGTTGACTGGGTACATTTTGATTAACATAATGATAACAGCTGAGAGGGGTGGGGGGGGGGGGGTCTTCATCCATGATGTTGGTGATGCAGCAAGGTACAAGGCTGTAACACGAACACCAAGCCCCCACCTGCTTCGTGACTGCCAGTCCTTTGCTCGCGTCTCCTTGTGAATTATCTTTAATAACTGCCCACCATTTGTCATCCTTTCCTTGCGTGTCTGGCACAACATTGCATCTACCATCTACTATCTGGCCGTTCACCAGATGTCAGTCCGGCAACCAGTGAGATAAACAGCAAAGTAGGCCAAGCTGAAGTCATATTTGATATGATGAAGTGACTAGTATGTCTGTTGGGCATTTCATTTCCTGCCATGGATAGTTTAACAGAGCAGAGGATAATTTGGTTTCATAAAGATTCTGTATGTAATGAGTGGAAAAGGCCAAATACTCAAAAGCTGTAAGCAGGAGCCCTGATGTTGTTTTATGATGTGTTGAGAGACATATTACTGATTCACAGTAGTTTTAGTGTATGTTACATAGATTTTAGTCTCCTCCTTTATATCATATGATTTAAGTGGATAAGTGATCGCACAATAGCACAAAGCTACTGCTTTAAATGTGTCAATATGTCAATCAATAGTAGGTTCATACAGGAAACCAGGATTTTCACTTTGAGAATTATGTTCATAAGAAGATACTAAAGGAATAGTTTGACATTCCCGTTAGACGGAAAGATCAATATTCTCTGTCTGTTAAATCTGAAGCTCCAGATGGAAGACATTTAGCCTAACTTGACATGAAGACCAAAAACAGGGTGAAACAATTACCCTGGCGGGAAATAAAACCACAACTTGTCTTTTTACAGTTTTTGTACTGCCAACTGCCACATGAGCTGGAAGTTCTTGCTGTTTGTCCGTAACTCAGTGCAAGGTCCCTCAAAAATCCCACAGGTCTCAACATAAGAGCACCTTGGATGTTTGTCTGGTCTGAAATTAATGGCGATTAGTACATTTATACCATCAGACTGTGGAGGAAATGTCACGTTAAGATGGTTCAGCAGGATGCCGTGTAAAAAGTCAGCTAAAAACCCACTTATACCCTTTAAAATGACACTTGTTGAATTTTAGCTGATGATTTTTTGTTTGTTTTTTGGAAGAGAAGCACAGTGTAATAAAAGCTGTATGCCGGTTCCATACTAGTTACTACAGTATATAGTGTAATATGCTAAACCAATTGCCGCAGCAGCGGTTAGTGTAACTGCATGAAGTTAATCTTCTTTAATATTTTGCAACAACAGGAAACAATAGAGTAAGTGGACATAAATCAAACTGTAATTAACCCAAACAATTAAACTTCACAAAGTAAAAAAAAAAGTCAAAGAATCTATTACTTATTATTTTGCTTTTGCCTTCTCTCTACCACCAGCAATTAGCTTTATACTGTAGCTGTTAGTAGCTTGTCCATTTCCTTTGTGCTTTGCATCAAGAGCACTCTGAAAACTAAAGCTGCTCTCCTTTCCAATGTGACCACACTTCAACTGGGTTCATACTTCATGCTTGAACGACAGACTCAACTCAAGGTTCACTTCCTGACTTTTGACCCTGACAGCAAGGTGGAGCTTCATTGGTATAATGTTGGATATAATCGAACAAATCATTATTTCAAGCACCTCTTCAGCCAGTCTAAATTTGAGTGCACTATGTGGTGATATTTACACACGTAGTGGCGAACTTGCAGAAGGCTTACGCAGCTTTTGCGGCCGCTAAATCTGCACCTGCAAAGGGAGAAATGCATCCATAACTGTGCACCAGGCAAATAGTATTCCTGTGCTGCCCCTGTGCTATTTGCAGTATCAAGATTATGCATGCATTTGGCGCAAAATTGCCCCCCTTTTGTGTTCGTGAAATCTGACGTACAAAGAATGGATTACGGTGCAAATTTTCCCGATAAAGTTTTGCAGCTGAGATAATTTTTTGCGTCTGATTACAATTAGTCATGTAGCAAAGTATAAATGTTGTCGCAAATTACACAGAAGGCAAAACGATGTCAGGTAGAAAATTATAAAATAAAATGTTCAGACCGTGAGGTGCAGAGTAATTCCTCAAAATGCCAGGCAAGGAATTTAATCATTTCAGAAAGAAACCGTAAATGGGATTTAACACCCCAGTCTGTCGGTGCTGATGATGTTTTGAAACGCATACATTAAGAATGAAGGAGAAGATGGCATGATTTGAAGCGAATGTCAAAAGAAATATCATGCAATGCTTCCATTATCACTGCAAAGTCTAGGTGTCACGCCATTTATAAATGTGCTTCAGTTACCACCAACTTCCTGAAGATGATCTTTGTGAATTTGACTATTTTTTAGGCTCATTTGCATCGAATGGGGACAATATTGGACTAAATGTATGCATATTACAAACTTTAAATATGTGCAAATAGCACAGGAGAGCCAATGTGCTATTTGTTTGGCAGCTTAGTTATGGGTGCATTTCATTCATTTTAGTGCTATGAAAATGACTTTCAACCAGGTAATCCCTCTGTGAATTCACTACTGAGTGTGTCAAAATCACTACATTGTGCACAAACTATTCTGTGGAGTGTTATAAAGCATGTAGCCTCTTCTTGATAAAATCCCACAATAATTCTCCATATTTTTCCCAACCAAATGAACAGGGAATGAATGAATGTATGTGTTTATTAAAAAGGGAGAAGTGAATGACAAAATGTCAGATGCATCTTTGGTGATGATGGTGCAGCTACTGGATGTATGCTGGTATAGTGCTGTAAATAGATCATCTCTTTGGTGGTCAGAGGTGATGTTTGACCAGCTTTCCTGTGAGAGCTCAGACATCAAGCCATGCAGTGGATCAGAGGGCTTTTCTCAGATTAGCTTTTCTCATTTTACTTTACACTGCATTAATCTGTTCGCTGGAATCTAGAAGAGCTTTAATCTCTGCGTAGTCTGTCGGGCCGATGCCTTTATTCTGTGTGTGGAGGGAAATTAAACGTCTGTGTTACTCAGCGTTGGCTATGGAGGTTATTTTTAGATCTGAACAGTGCTCATGTATCTCTGCCATATTGTATGATGCATTTAGCTCGAGGAAATACATTCGAACATGTTGACCTCCAGCCACGAGGAAGTAATTGATGCTAAACGATGCTGGCACTCTCCGTCACTCTCTGACCTCAGGTGCAAAGACAGTTTTTCTGCCGCATTCAGATATGTTTAAGTACAATTGGATAAACAAATTAAGCATATTGTAGAATGCTCCAATTTGTTATCATAGTTTTCCATTCACCTTCTTTATGACTCTAAATCAGCTACTCATTATTTATTTTCAAGGGGTTTTAACTAATCTACAACATTGATGTATCTGTGAATTGCTACAATGAACTCATCTCCTCCTTCATGCTCCTGCTGGAAAAGCTCATTATAATTACAGCTATAAACTTCTCTATAAGGTTCATAATTTGTAGCTGAAATGTCCTGTGACAAGTTGCTCACATTTAAAATGGAATGAAGTGAAATGTGAGTTCGGAAAGACAGAATTTCAATCAACGGTTATTTGTGTTGTTCAAAAATCCAATTAATCACCCTATGGTTATCGTCTTGTTTATTGCTCTTTTGATGTTTACACGTAAATATGAAGCCTGTTGCTTTCACTGTTTTCCAGGAGACAACAATAACCGAGATAAAGCAGAAGATCATGAAGATCCCAGATGCCAATGGCATCGTCATAGACGGGTTCCCTCGAGACGTGGGACAGGCCTTGTCCTTTGAAGACCAGGTGAGTTCAGCTTCATTCAAATACGGAGGATTACCTCTTAAGGCCTTTTCATACTTTACTCGGATGCTTGAGTCCAAACAAGATATCTTTTTAGATTCACAGCTCTTGCTGAGCTGTGAATCAATTGAGTAAGTCACATTGGTGAGTTCTGCAGTCTTTCAGAGGCTTGCTGACATAGGTAAATATTTAGATTTAGTCGTTTTTCACATTTAAATATTTAGTTTTGGCCAAGTATATTTAATATCTTCTTCAGTCTGAGACTCTTGATCTCATTTGCAGACCTCTCTTAATAATTTATTATAAATTATGTGGAACAACTGCAGGTTGCTGAGTTTGAGGTTTTCAAGTAGCTCAGGAAGGAAATAGTAAGGAACCTATATATATAACACATTTAACTACTATTTATCTCCCGACGGGTGTTTCAGTTTGTGAGCACATGATGTCTTTCTACTGGTATCCAGACCAGTTTCTGGAGTCCAACACACGCAATGAGCTATTCAGGTGGCCTCTGCTACGCACACCACAAAATGGTTCTGCTCTCCCTGACTTTTTTTAATCTCTGATAGCATGAGATCTAAGGCGCTGGCGGCGGGTCACACTGCCAGAGTGTATTTGATATCTGCTGTTGCACAGCGCCTCAGGTTCACTTTCTTTTTGTCTTTTCACCACAGATAGAACTCATACTGTATATACAGAAATGAAAAATAAGTAAAAATAACAACAAAAATAGAAAAAGGTGGGTCTGGTTTGCTCTGTCCTCTCAAAAACTTGATAAATCCTGATAAACATTCAAGCATTTTTATCTTGTTTCAGGTTCACTTTCAGGGAATTTAGACTCTTTGACAAGTTGTAAATATTGAATTAGTTTTATAAGTTTACCCCAAAAGTTTGACTGTACATTTTGATTGTATGGAGCAATGCGCCGTTATTGTTTTAGTCTCTTATATATATATAGACACTATACTAGTGTTATAGGCTGGATATTATTTGCCTCTGAAATATGAGCTACAAATCAGTCAGGGTGTCTGCAACGTCAGGTGGACTGTTTGATCGTATCTTCAGTGTAATATTTCCTGCTAGCATTGACTCACATCTCACGGTGTTCATGCTCACTGGGCCTCAAGCCAACGTGTTTCAGCTGCTGCTGCTCACTTATTCAATAGTGAAACATCAGTTTTCCATTCCGCTGTCCAGTCGATGCTCAGTGATCCTGAAATGAACAGGGAGTGGCACTCTGTCCTTTGAGTGACAGACTGGTTCACAGTCTGTGTGGTCGAGCCTCTACTGATGTGTCCTCGAGCAAGCCTTCATATACCTGGCAGCTGTCGGCTCACTCTGGATGTGTTGAGCCGTTACCTGAGGATCAATAAAGCATCACGTGCCAAGGACATGAAAAAGAGTTCAATGAAGAGTCAGGTTGTGTAAAAAAAGCCACTCTACATAACGTACACATGTGAAACAGTGCTTTTGTCGAAGCTGCAGCCCTAATGGAAATCTGCAAATCCTTTAAAGTTCAATAGTCAATTATGTGCCTCAACGGTCGATTGCTTTTGCAAAAATTAGTTATCTTTAGCCATATTTAAACTCACGTCACATGTATCAACTTTGAAATAAGCACTAAATGACTCTGAGTGGTTGAGGAATGGTTTTGGGGGTCTATCAGTTCAGCACAAATTAAGATTGAGTTATAATCAGAAGGAAACTTAAAGAGGGACCTATAATTTATGGGGTTTAAAACTGTCACCATAAAATTGTACCCATTTATTAGTGATACACATGACATTTATCTCCTGTAATCTTTCATTTCTTTGCTTTCATTTCCTTTAGATAACAACTTAGCATGAATCTCCTCCACATTTGTGTATATTTGTATTGTTCTACTGTGAATCCTCCTGGCATACCTGATCTATTGCACAGCAAACTGATACAGGCATTGTGTCTGGCACCTTTGGCTCATGACACTAACCACTGTGGACGACTAACCCTCTCTCGTGTCTTCGTTCTAGTCTCTCGGCTCTCCATTAATTGTTATATTCCCTCCCTCTTTTTGTAAAGAGGCCAAGACTCGGCATGATGAGATTTTGTAATGTGGTTTCTAATATCTCAAGGTCCACCTCGTCTGACAGCAGATTCCACTTAGTGCATGTTCTGTCTGGAAGCTGCATGAGGAACCCAGGCAAGGAAAGTAAATGATATGTGTGGTGGCTCATGTACAGAGCGAGGGTTTTCTAAACAGACAATACCCACACAATCACACACCCAACTTCTCATTGATAGGGGTCACAATTGAGCCAGGACGATGATCATTATCAGACTCCAGCAGATCAGATGTGATTACCTTCCCTGAAGCTGTGAATAGAAAATAAACAGGCAGTTAGTGACTAATTGACTAACAGGCATGTCCACATTCAATGAGCCTGGAAGTCTCATAATAAAAAATGTAGCTTGATGTCTCATCTTATAATTTGATAAATTGCATTCCGTAATAGATAACCACAGAAATTAAGATTTTTTTTTATTGTTACAACCTTATTTTAATTATTGCATAAAGGGAATGCTAAAAGGGTGGATGACAGTTAGTAAATGGGCCCCGGGGATTAGATAAGTACCAGAGGATGTTCACTGGAGATGAAACCACGTATGTACACAGTTGTGTTTATAACTGTGTCCCACTTAAAAAAAAGGCTCATGCTGTTGTTGGTGATTGGATGGGAGAGACCGCTCAACAACACATGTATACAGAAGCCCTGGTATTTACAACAGAATTAGGTGGCAACTGGTTATTAAAGGATCTTTTGTGCAGCTCAGGAGCAAAGAGAGAAAATAACAGTTGTATGGTTTGACGAATAAGATGCTGAGAACTTGTGTTGAGTTTATTGTGAGACCACAGTGAGTGAAATCCTGTTTCTGTAACTCTTACTTTAATTGTTTCAGGTTGATTGTGGAGGCTGGGCAGTAAGACAACATTGGTCTCTTACTATCCAGCCTCATTCCAGATGATATGAGTTGATAAAGATGTTAATTCATTCATCTCAGTTGCCTTCCCTTTTTACCATTGGCTTGTGAATTGTACAAGCAGCAGAAAGGGGTGTGCCCCAAGTGGATAACATCCTTTTTGTCCCCTGGATTCACTTTTGTATATCAGGAAATATCAGGAACTAAGAAAGATGTAAAGTAGGGCTAGTGCACATGGCATTCAACATGTTTATCATGGAAAGCACAACAACCACTTTTATGATAGTTCATTTAAAAACCAACCTACATCCTTGTTTGCATTAAATAAAACTAGAGCCAGGATGCAACTATCTTATCTTAGCATGAAGTCTGGAGTCGGGGAAGCAGTTCGCCTGGCTCTGTCTAAAGCTTCCTAGTTAACATGCTAACTGAAGTGAACAAACCACATTTTTTTATTTTATCAGGTGTTTTGTGCTGGACTATTGTCCCTGCGCCAGTGACAGGTGAGCTCAAAGCGAGTCTGGTTCTCTCCAAATGTTCAAATATATGCCAACCTGCAATATTAAATGTAAAAATGTGCTGTAGCTATTTACATCATTGCCGCTGGGGGCAGACATAATTTAGTTAGTTTTAGCTACAGCAAATGATTTCCATTTCTATTTTGGGGGAGCTGATGGAGCATTTCTTATAATAACTTTGCTGTCTTCCAACTTTGGTGAAAGTGTATTTGGCTAGCCGCATGCAATAGTTCCCATGATGAAGGCACAACAGAAGTTATTTGTGACGTGTCTTCAATCTGCACTTTTTTTTTTTTTTAAATCACAGCAACACCTTCCATTTAATGGAATTCATGCAGTATCTATACGCCATACATTACAGCCATTATAATACCATAAAGTTGAATAAATATCTGTTGAACGCTAAACTCATTGTAGTTGGTATTATACTGCATTGGATTACTTTATTCTACACACTGTGTTTGCTTCTACATTGTGTTTGGTGGACTTAAGCTGACTGATGCATATCAAGTGGATGTTAACCCTCAATTACAAAAAAACTTCCTTTTATATGGCTAACTTGCTGCTACTTGAAGCATCATGTATTCCTATTCTAGAAGGTTCAGTGCCTTTTCTTTGCATCCTATATTTCCCAGCACTGTGGGAGCTCTGAGCGATCCTCTGGGGACCTGCAGCATCCATTTTCATTAGTCTCCACTCACCCCATGCTGCTACTTTGCCCTTTACGACATCACAGCAACCATTCATGAGGCGCTCCTGTGGGACGCCACATCCGTCCTACTCCTCTTTATAGTGGCCCAGTGAGACCGATTAACTCTCCATTCTTCCCTTTAGTCTTTTAAAATCAACTTCTGTCGACTACAAAGGCATCAGTCTGTCTATCCATCCCTGTCAATGCACCTGGGCGACTGTGGGTCAGTGGTTAGCAGGTCCGCCGTTCAATCCCCGCCCTAGTCGATGTGTCCTTGAGCAAGACACTTAACCCTGAATTGCTCCCTGTACCTGTGTGTATGAATGTAACATGATTGTAAGTTGCTTTGGATAAAAGCGTCAGCTAAATTAAATGTAATGTAATATCCCTGTGTGTGTCTAAATCCGCAACAACAATCAAAGCCAAACATGCTTTGATTCCTGCCCCTCAAATATAAGGATGTGTTCTATATCGTAATTCAAATATATTTTGGGTTTTGACGAAAAAAGCACTTTTCCATATTCAGTGACGTTTAAAAACTGGTCAATAAAAAATCCAGACAGTAACTGATAATGAAAATAGTAACACAATGCCAATTGGATTAAGTTTGTGACTGATGAATCAGTTTGCAGCTTGTAGCTGTCAACTTGTCTTTTACTTCGTCATCCATCATGATGACTTCAACTAAGAGGACAAAACGGAGCAGCAGCTACTTTGATGTTCAGTGTGGACACCTCACATTCCTCTCAGAGAGAAGTGAACATTTTGCTATGCTACGTGATTGAACATACTAAACTCTATAAGGGGATGTGTTTACTCCTCAAACACTAAAAGGTATATCTATATTTTGTAAGTGACAGGATCGGTATCATCGAGCTACTTCACAGAGGACATTTCAGCATTTCAGTGTTTAAATCTATTTCAGTTCAATATCCCAAAAAGGGTATTCGCTGTTGAGTTGGGTGAACATCACCTTTTTTAGGAGTGTGTGTGTTTCTGTGTGTGCGCATGTATGTGTGTGTGTGTGTGTGTGTGTGTGTGTGTGTGTGTGTGTGTGTGTGTGCGTGCGTGCGTTTGCGTGGTGTGTGTGTTGGTGTGTGTGTTTGTATGTGTTTGTCGGTGTGTGTGTGTGTGTGTGTGTGTGTTAGTTTGTGTGTGTGTTTGTGTGTGTGTGTGTGTGTGTGTGTGTGTGTGTGTGTGTGTGGGTGCGTGCGTGCGTGCGTGCGTGCGTGCGTGCGTGCGTGCGTGCGTGCGTGCGTGCGTGCGTGCGTGCGTGCGTGCGTGCGTGCGTGTGTGTGTGTGTGTGTGCGTGTGTGTGTGTGTGTAAGCTAATACCACATGCTTCCTGGCCTTTAAGCAAGAGAGATAGCGTCACTGGTAGAACTGCCGGCAATAAAACTGCTTATGAAAATAGATGCTGTTATGTGATGCGATGATTATACATTTCAGGAGACATTTTAATTATGATAAATCTATCAATTCTTTCTTGTTACAAAACAGCAGCCGGCATCTGATGGCTGCACCACATTAACAGCACAACTGGAGAAAAATGGCGATATATGAGGGTATGAGTGTTTTCATTATGGAACTAGAAACTTGGATTTGCAAGACTCAAAACTAAGTCCTGTTGCCGAGTGGTGTGTGCCTCTATAAACAACCCAGTCTGTGCAGATAAAATGCAGACTTTGAAATGCAACGCAGGAAAAGAAACAACAGAGAATGAATTGTTTTAAACTAGTCTTGGTATGTTTTATAGGGAGCAGTTCCCAGAGGTGGTGAGATGGGTAGTTGTCAGGTTCAAGATGAGGAGAGCATTTAACTCTCTTTCCTCTTTATAAAACATCTGGCCTCGACTTAAGAGGTCAGAGCCATAGAAACCGAGTTATTTCTCTTTGATGCTAGATAACATCATCATTCACTGATCTTTAAATAGCCAATGCACACCTCGGCCTGTTTACCTCACATACTCGTTGGTTACTAAGGAATGCTTTTGTGTTTTGGACTTTGTACAAAAAGAAAAGGTCAAGCACTGTAAAATATACTGAATATAAAAATATTGAATATTTGTGCCACTAATTAAATCTCTATTTCTCAGTCAGTGCTGCTGTTGTTGCCTGACCTTTTCCATTAATTTAGAATAGCTATTGTGTATTTTCTTGCCATCACATCTTGGCAACAGGCGTGCTATTACAGAATCTTCTGATTACAGTAATTTAAGCTAAACGAAATAACTTTCCTCAGAGCTTGTGTGTTACTTTTAGTTTATCCTCCCCAGGTTACAAATGCATGCAGTCCCTACATACACTCCTTTTTTTTTTAGAGGTTTTAGAGCCTCGTCGTGTAAAAAGCTTTCTGATGTCAGATTTGGTTCATGTGCAATCGAGATTCATCAAGCCAGGTGTCTGAGGCTCAGAGGTAGAGCCGGTCGTCCTTCATCCAGAAGATCGGCGGTGTTGCATAGTTAGTCCTGATGGGCAGGTGGGAACATTGAATGGTAGCCGCTGCCATCAGTGTATGAAGTCCATTTACCGACATGGTTAAGTGCAAAAAAACAAAATGTGCTTGATCGCATATTATTTCTTGAAAAATAAATAAATAAAATCAATCAATATATATATAAATATTTGTAAATCAACAGTGGATCAAATGACTATGTGTTATGTGAAGGGACTGCTCGTAGTGACGAACCAACAGATGTTAGAAGGGCAGTCAGATATTACAAACCTCCGCTAAGGACAAATGCTAATGTAAAATTAACAAAAGTGAAAAAGAATTTGTGCATCGACCCCGTCATTTGGATCTGCTTCAAAATCTGTTCTTTCTTGGCCCCTACAATCCGGTCTCACTCCCAACTCGTCGAATACCGACTGTAAGAGCCAAATATGGTAAAAAGATGTTACTCTGTATGGGGTGGCGCTGTTCTGGAGTCCTGTGCACCGGCTCATAGTCAATTCGGTGGTTTTGACCGCTTTTCAGGTGTATGTATGTACCAGGGCCGAAGAGAAGAAATAAACTCCTATACATCACAACCTGTCTTGAGGATTATGTACCAGAACGAAAGTGAACGCAAGGAAATGGAGGCTAGACGAGAGTGCGTCAACCAGGGCAATCCAGAGGGAACAACACCTCCGTAGCCAACAGTATCAGACTGGGCTCCTTTAACACCGACGGTTAGTCAGTGTCCTTCAGCGTCAGAAACTCTAATTTAAACCCAGCCCTGCGTCATTATCAAAAGTTCAGAGCAACTGCGTAGTATAAAGAGCGAGATAGTCCACACAGGAAGGGCTGGAGGGGAGGGGAATAGATCCACAAACACAGGACTGTAATCCATGAGACTGCCGTTTGTAACTAGAAGTCAACGTTAACGTTTTGTGATGTCGGTCGTCACCTGAGTTGACCGACATGCAGTTCCCCTCAGCTCTCTTAGGACTTTCAGCATCTTTCAAGTTCTTGTTGTGATTTATGGTCCGCAACCACTGTTTCATTGCTCTGATGAGCATTGTATCCACCAGAAGAAAAAAAGCTCTTAAAACCGACTATACACCAGCTGCTCCGCATCAAACGGCAGACAGACACAGTTACTGACCAGCTGATGAAGAGTGGGCCATTTAGCAGCTAAAGAGACAGATGTGTCTCTCGGGAGTCGGTAGAGACCATAAACTGACGCAGTGAATTTACAACAGGTGGTCTGAAGAACATTGCTCTGTATCTGCTCCATGTATAAATCAGCAAATTTGAATCAGCATCTTTAGTTGATAAGTCCATGTTGTGTTTACCTGCCTCCTGTCATGTCCAGGAAAAGTTTTGTGTCTTGTGTCCATGTTATCTCGTGATTTCCTGTTTTATTTTGAAGGTCAACTCTCCTCTTGTTTCAGGCAACTTGTTCCTTCCCCTGTGTGTTTCTCCTCTGGTCTGATTGTCTGCCTCGCTCCCGATTGTTTCCACCTGTGGCCTCACCCTGTGTATCTATTGTCTGCGTCTCTCTTTGTCCGGGGCCAGTTCGTCTTGTCTTTTGTGCAAAAGAACCAGCCATTCCCATGAAATTCACGAGTCACCAGGTTATGATATTTTGTTACTTTGTTCATGTAGATTTTCTGTTTGTTTGTTCCAGTTAATTAATTAAATGTTTTGTTGTTACTTTGCCTTAAGTCGTGCGTATGGGTTCTAGTCTTTGTTCGGTCTTGACACCTCCAAGTGCTTATGGATAAATAAAATGATGCAGCTCAAACATCGGTAAATAATAAACTTCTTAGTTGTTCAAGAACAAGCTTTCTTAATTAAAATATGTGCTGCAGAGCAGGAAGTAAAACCCAACAAAAAATAAACCAAACAATAATTCATATGAGCAGCAGCAAGCATAATAGCCATAGCAACAGGGAATGCTTATTGATTACCCACAGCTCAGAGATTTCATAACGGGCTCCTCTTCAATTGGAGTAGAAACAGACGATTTTGCATTCTTTAATCTTTCAATTCAAATTCAGATGGTGGACTCACTTCAAAATGTAAAAAACTGACTGAGAATTAAGTTTTTTTTTTCTGGTATAAATTGCGTTTTTGACATTTTGACCTGAGGGCATTGACTGAGCTCAATCTACGGTTTCCCAGTTTATAGCATCCGAAAAGGGTCAGATCATGAACATCAAAACAACAGTTTTGGCTGTAATGTTTCACACGTCTTTCTCTCACTCGGTAGATCTGCACTCCTGATCTGGTGGTGTTTCTGGCCTGCACCAACCACCGTTTGAAGGAGAGGCTGCAGAAACGAGCTGAGCAGCAGGGACGGCCGGACGACAACCCCAAAGCCATCGATCGCCGCCTGACCAACTTCAAACAAAACACCATTCCTCTGGTCAAATACTTCCAGGAGAGGGGCCTTATCGTCACTGTAAGTGGTGTGGGATAGTATGCATGTCTGTGTTTGAATAGAGAGACGTGATGATATACCATACATTTTATTTATATAGCTTTAAATCACAACAGAAGTTATCTCATGACACTTTTCATATAGACCTTTACTTACTTAATCTATTACTTACCCAGCATTCCCTTATGAGCGACAGTGGCAAGTAAAAAATCCCCATTAAAATTCCAGTGAGACGTAAGTTGTGCGTCTTTAGCTTCTGTACTGTGACGCATTTCCCAGTGAAAGGGAATTTTTCAGGGTTGTACACCGAGGATGTATCAAAAGAACTGGATACAGTGTAATCCATTCATTCCTATGAAAGTTGCTCAGTAGCACATGAAGCAAAAAAAAAGATCCTACTATAAAGTTACCAGGATCTTCCCTCCCTTGATGATGTAAAAGTGAAAATGAACTTAATAACTTTGGGACTCTGCATTGACACAAATGTAATATTTTGTTGCAGAAATTTATAGTTCCTCTTGTGTAATAGCCTTTCCAATATATTTTTGGAATATTTGTTATACTCTGCTTATTGCGTTCTGGTTCGACTCTCGTCTTTCATCATAGTTCACAGTTTTGTTGCATGTGTTGCATGCAGTTTTGTTTAATGTGGTGTAAATGCTTAATTAAGTGTTTCATTTACAGAGTAACAATTGTTGATTTAAAAGATAAACATGTTTGTAGTTTTGTAGTTTTATTTGTAGTTTATGTAAATCATAAATCAGTTGACTTATAAACAACAGAAATAACATTTAAAGCTCTTAAAACAAACCGAGATCTCTTATAATGTCCCTGTGCAATTTAGTGTGTTGTTTTTGTGGAAACACCTTGGGCAATTTTTTAAAGAAAGAAGTCTGCAATATTCTTGAGGGATATTCACGTTATGAGAACTTATCGATGGCTTGTCCCTCTTGTAAATTGCTGTTGCTCCTCTCTTTGAGGCGCTGCAGCATAAATACAGACATGCAGCATCACTTCCCTCCGACTACTTGGTAAATCGTAATTGCAATCACGCAGACATCGGAAAACAAAGGTTAACTCAATCTATATCTGCTCTTACAAAAACATGTTCATTATTCATCAAATTATGTGTTCACTGAACACATGGGCAGTTATTGAGAGGAATCACAAGAGCTTTGCAGGAAAAGTGTCTGTATTTGTACAGTATGTATATTTGCAGCAGATGTGTGGATGATGGTACGATGAAAGAGTTTGCTGTGTTCTCTCACAAGAAAACATTGTTTTATGGCACATATAAGGACTTTAGATTATGAGTGCATTGTGTTTGTGTGTTAATGAGTGTGAAAGGATCATTGACATGTTGTTATATTCCTTGTATATAGTGTCCCAGTTTACTCTTTCTGACAAAAGCAATGGTTGGCATTTTGGGTCCCCAGAAAAAAAGTTTGTGAAACAATGATCTAAACAAACTGTCCTCTAATGAACTACAACTAAGCACACATATCGTAAACCGTACCTAGTCTGTCTGAGCACACAAACCGATTTTAAAGATAACATTAACGATTAGATGAGTTTCTCCTGCTCTTCAGTTATTACGACTCAGCTCTTCTTTGAGGCTTGATTGCTTTCACTGCGCAAAAGACTTTTGTGTGAAAATGATGATTTCATTTTAAATGTCCGGTCCAATAAAGGAACAGTCGCTGTGACTCATTACTCAGCATCGTCAACGCTGATTTGGAAAGACTGAATTGTTGATACACACATATACGAGTCTATTAATTCTCAACATGTCACTGAATGAATTTGTCCCATTTCTGTCATTGTGAGAAAGTTTTGGCAATTGCTGTGTTTTTTTAAATTTTTGAGCCGTATACAAATTTGGGGATTTGTGATATTCAGATTTTTTGTGTAAAAAGGGCTGATGATATGCAAATGAATGTCTGTTTGTGTCATGTAAGATGACTCGACTCCAAACACACATACGCACGCACACACACACACACACCTATACAATGGAGTCTCACGGGAAATTGCAGTAAAGGAGAGATAATAGTTTGTAGAATTGAAGCCATTCAAGGTAAAAGGAACGAACTAATGAAGTATTCCCCGAACGAGTTCAGCTCCACCTTCCTTCTCACATGCTGCTAGATATCACGCTGATATAAACAAACAAAAGACACCTCGCCTCATTCTACATGAAGCCGTATCTCTCTGGGGATGGTTACCAGGTTCATTATTCCTGGAATATAAATAAGATACTGGCATTGTAGCTTATCATCATGGACTGTTTTATTTTTAAAAGAAGAAGATATCTTCTGCTTAGATATCTTTTTATATCTTTTATATTGATCTAATTTTACATTTTGTCTTTCCTCTTCAGAAAGTGTTGAGCTTTACATAACATTAACTCAACTTTACATGCATTGTCGTAATGTACAGGGAGAGGCTCTTTTTCCAATTTCTATTTTCTGCTCAAACTCTTGAATTAATTTGAACACCAAATGCACCAAATATCTTCCTGGCAAAGTAAAAAAAGAGCTTAATTTGCCTTCTTTAATCTATTTCTGCTTTTTTGAGATATTTGAGATGGTGGTTGAGGGTGTTCACCTCGCTTCATTTTGTCAGTGGATTTTTTTAGACTTTATACTGTATATGTCCAAGGTAAATTATTTGACCACATTTTTTGTCTCGCCAAATATTATATTCCTGGAGTAAAGACCTCTGACTTCCCATGTACCTCGGTGATCCATTTTTCTTGAAAACCCTTGCATAATATTGAACAATTTGAATAATGACTTCTCTGCAAAACCATCCAGTGGGCCTGATTGTAGCTTGTATAGCACAGCTGCTGTCACTAACTAACCAGTCTTTTGTTTCTTTGAATGTTTGCCGACCAAAACAGAACGACCTGAAAGTTCTCCAGTGGACTCAACATTTTCAGATTCAGTCGTCTCAGTGTGGATGCAGTATTAGTTTTGATTATTAGCCTAATAAATAAAGCCGGGTGCACTTTATACATCATATAAACACTCTGTTCCTCGTCATCTGCCTGAACAGCCACTGTAATGACATTGACTCAGTCAGCTTTCCTCCAAAACGTTAAAGCACCTAATCTGTCCTTGAAAAGAGTCCCTTTCTCTGAAGAGCCTCTGTGTGGATCATACTCTCTGTTGCAGTGGGAACACATTGTGGTTGAAAACACTTTTCTCTGCTCATCCAGCTTTTCTACAGGTGGAGTTGCAGGGCTCCAAGCTGAGCAGTGTCCTTTTTTTTTAGGTCGTTACCATGGAAACCCCAGGAGGAAGCTGATTGTTGGTTGTAGGCAATCCTTATTTAACATTTCACCTTTTGACCTCCACTCCCACAGCTGACATTCTTTCATTTCTCTGTGTAGTTTGCAGTGTAACCCTGAATCACACACCTGTAGAGCAATTCTAGGTCGGCAGTCGGCATGTTAGTTGTTCTGTGTGCACAAGGTCGCCTAGTCATCGTCCATGATGGAAGAAGAGGGACGGCAAAATGAGCCGATTAGGGAGGAGGAGTTGTCTGCTTCAATCAGCTTCCAGCTCGCTCACAAACCACATTCTTCACGGTAAATCATCGAGTACCGTTTGTGCAAAGGAAGACCTCTGAAAGGGTCCGATTGACACAGAAGGGAGGCTAATTAATCGAGTGTCATTAAAGCTTCCGGTGAGTTGAAAATGCCCCCGAGTGGGTAGCTCGCGGCATCAGAGCTCGTTCCTTATGTTTGATCTGATGATGAATCTCATGTCACGGCGGCTTAGTGGACCGAGCATGTCTGTTTGTGTTTGCGATGTAGGTTTCGGATCGTGACTTCTGAATCCGTCGTTTCTGTCAAGCAGAAAGAATTAAAGGTCAAAGAGCTCGGAAATAAATTGTGAATGATAAAAGAAGAGTATCAAATATGATTTTTTTTTTTTTTTCTCCTTTCAGTTGGATGCTGACCGAGATGAGGAGGAAGTCTTTTGTGACATCAGCATGACTTTGGACAACAAGCTGTTTCCCTCCAAAGAGCCGGCAGCAGGTGAGATGAACATAATATATATATAGTAGCCCTAACTTTACTAGCTGCAATATTCAAGCAAAGGCATCACAATTACAGTCATCATTTTAATATAAAATGTGCCATTCTGCATAATGAGTACTTTTAGTGTACTTGCAATACTTTTGCACTTTTTTCTTTATATAACTGAATATTTTCACACATAAGTAAAAGATCTGAGTACTTTCTCTACCACTGTGTAATTGGTAGTAAATGAGAAGCAGTCAGTATTAGATAGCATTCAAGGTCCATAATGAAGAAAACAGTGTGTGTGTGTGTGTGTGTGTGTGTGTGTGTGTGTGTGTGTGTGTGTGTGTGTGTGTGTGTGTGTGTGTGTGTGTGTGTGTGTGTGTTTTTGAAGAATACATTTTGGGGAATCATCTCATTCGCCTTGTGGTGAAGATTTACTGGAGATCAGAGGATCGATTGCACTTTCATAACTGTGTGTTAAATGAAAGGCTTTGCACCAAGGGTGGCAAAGTCAGCCTGGACCATTAAAGTTCCTTAATTAACACAACACAAAAATAAGCTTCACAGGAGGTTATATTTGTTGGTCAGGATCATCATCCTAATTCAGAAATATGAAGCCAACCTCAACCTAACCAAGTCAAACCTAAAAGGATTTCTGTCAGAAGCTCTGAAGGCAACTTTGTCCAATGTGCTTCTGTAACATAACCTGGAAGTTCTGGTTTCATTTTGGCTCTCTATTGCATATCTGTTGTTTTTAAACTTCTTACTTTGAGAATGTAAACCTAGAATGGGCCACTGCTTTGTTGCTTTTTCTTCTTTTTTCTTTCTTTATCCTTTCGGTCTGCGTTGAGGCTCTAATGAGAGAGGTTGTTGCAAACGTTGCGAATTATAAAGCCCTCTAAGAACAACTCGTGCTTTTGCGCTTTATAAATAAACTTGACTTGGCTTGTTTTTGTGCTTCTGTTGTGCCACACAGCTTGGGCACACTTGCAGCACAGCAGGAAGATGCGTAGGAACGGGAGGAATACATTATGAACTGCTTATTAGGTGCCAATTAACCACCTTTTTTCTTATTCTAAAATGCTCTCTACACCAAAATAGTAACTTGGTGATGAAGGGAACTGATTTGAGCCACGACAGATTCTCTCAGGAGGAAACTGAGGTTTGTGTGAGGAGCAGCAGACAACATGAGACGATGTATGGCACATCAGAATAGTTCAGAAGGAGGAAATCTGCTTAGATTCAGTGTTTGTCTGATCAGAGGAGAGCAGTGAGCAGCAAAAGAGAGCTGTTAGCAGACAGCTAGGACAGTGTGTATGTGGCATCATTACTACACAGCTGTTCTGTAGAATTTGTACATTAGGGGACTAAGGCCAGACACATAATGGGACCGAGGCACACATTTACAGAAATCTTTGACATCATAATTGCCACATCCTAGTTAACAGCTACCTGTCATACTTGACAACAGTCTGCTTCATGGCAGGACACTGAAATACAGAAGAGGTCTGTGAAAAACTGGATACTTATATCACCTATACTACTTGAGTTGCACAAAGCCGGCAAAATCATCTGCAACATTAATCCTGAGGAAAACGAGAAACGAGAGAGTTCAACTCTGATTAAGAAAAAATAAATGATCACCCAATGCCAGTGAAAAGCCAGTGCTTTTTTTAATGTGTACTGATTTGTACTAAACGATCATGTAGAAAACTCATTATATTGTTCTCAAGGTAATACATTACTCCCGAAAAGCCGTAATAGAAAACTGATCTTTTCCCTAATTTTAGGGCATGATTGAACCAGAGACCGAGAGGGCTCCCCGACATGTAGCTGCACTTTGAGATGCATTTAAGAACAGTGTGACATCTGTACATTTGTCGAGGTGTTCTCCTGCATATGTTTCCTGTAATGGAGCCTCACAAAAGCAGTTCCATCCAAATATAAAAAGAGTGCAATTTTAATGGTCTAATTTTGACCATGAAACGTGCAAAATCCACATAAAGAAATGTGGGTCACATCAACCGTCTTCCTCTCAGAGATCAGGTGAAATAGCTTCAATAGGCCGACATTGAAAAATATGAGGAACAGGAAATAAAAAGTGAAATTTAAAAATAGATTGGCAGTAGTGAGAGAAATTGCCTCCGAGGGCATCTGCCGCTTATAGCGCCACATTGTTCCCCAGCAGAGAGGACACGGCTGCCACTCTTCTGCTCAGCCTGTAATTACGTGGACCAGACTGCTGACTGCAGCCTCATGACATAACTAGCCTCAACAGAATATATATATACACACCCTAGCCCGTCTGCACTCTGACATGCTGACTCTTTAAGTTGTGAACTCCAGAGAGGACGTGTTTTGCCTGTAAAGCAGGTGCATCCAGAAGCTTTTTTAACATAATAATTGTAAGAAATGCACAGCTGCCGTCTCTCCGGGATCTTCCTGAACGTTTGAAGCTGCATCCTTGCAGACTCTATCCCAGTTCCCTGTGCAGAAGGAGCTCTGGTGTGCAGGAACAAATAATCTGCCGAGGGGAAGTGTTATCCACGACCCAGTTCCACCGAGGAAGAGGATGAAGATGCTGCGTGTTGAGAGTTTATCACGACTGAGGTCCAGTTTAGTTCCAGGTGTTAATTGGGCCAAAACTAGCCTTGATTTGAAGATATTTTATTCTCCTAAAAAATGCAGATGTGAAGCTGTATGTTCAAATATATAGGTGCTGTAGTGCGACTAAATTAGCTCTAATGGTCATGACAGATACCAATGCATACTATAAAGGCTATTTACATGACATTCAGAGCATTAATAGAGCAGCAAACATATATTCTAAGATAAATGAGTCACTCTTCCTCGTGTGTGTTGTTTTCCAAGCTTCTCTGTGCCTGGTTTGCATAGCCAGGTGTGAGTGTTTCCCACTGGCTAGATTATGGCCGCTGCTCTGTTATCTAGAGAAACACTAGAACTGTTGAGAACCCAGCCCAGAGTCTTTTCCAATGAAAGTATCAAGCAGCACTGGCTCCGAAAGTTGCTAAATCTAGAAAGAAAGTTGCCAAGTCGGCAAATACTGATAGCTCGTCCCTTCATGCCTCCCTCCAAAGCCACTACCCTAAAAATATCATTATGAATGTAAACAACGAACATGACTATTGTTATTCCTCACTACTGTCAAGCGAGTAGCTTGTGGGAGACTCCAGACACAGGCAGGTAATCCATCCAATCACTTCATGTGTTTGTCAGAGCAGTAGATGTATTCATTGCTGTCTGGATTTTAGGAGAATCTTTCAACAAATATATGTTTTGTAATACAATGTTTTAAGAAGATTACCAAGAAACAAGTCATTTTGAGTAAAGTAAACTCAGAGTTTGATGACGGTTCTGTTTAATTTGTCTTCAGGTCCCAGTGAGCTGGATCTCAGTCTACTGGGGGAAACCAGCAGCCAGGCAGATGTTGCTTGCAAGTACGATGAGGTAAGATCTAATTCTAATTCTTGAATAAGGAAGGTGATTTATAATTTTCAATACCTTTTGTCAATTTAACAAAAACATCAGTTTTGGGAGCAATACCTTACTTTTATAAAGATAAACTCTCTTTTTTGTTTTGTTTGTTTACCACGCAATACAAACACAAGAACTTTTCTAAAATAAAACCAATTTACACAAAAAAAAGGTTCCTGTAATTGCTGCAATTTAAAATTGTTTTAATGAGATCGTTCAGAGTACTCTAACTTTGTGTTTACACAAGCATGCAGCCACAAAAAAAACAACTTATTTTCCCCTGTTTCCACAACTTCTGCTTACCCTGGTCTCTCTCTGCTTTTTATTTGCAAAACCATAAAATGTTTTTTTGAAAATGCCAAACGGTGAAATATTGAGGGCCGGTGATTCAGAGAGGTCCAGAGATGGAGAATGTTGTTGTTGTGTAATGCTTGGCGAGGGTGCAGACAAGCATTATTCCTCCACACTGCAGTGATGCATAACACTGACCTCTGTCTCATTTCCCTTCCTCCGAGTGTCTGGAAACAAAGTGCTCAGCTCTCTCTTCGTCTCTATCTTCAGCAGCTCTCCGTTTCTCTTCTACTCAATTTTTTCTAACTCAGGGTTTTCTTCTTGCCTTGCCAGTGTTGCTGCCTGAGTTGCTTTATTGTATCTCAGCCTTCTAACCAGGCATCGCTTTCCCGGAGCATATTCTCTCTTTCGCAGCACACCTCTTCACATTCACACAGTGCATCGAATTCACAATTGGAAGCTGCTCGTGGTAACCGTTTACTTTTGGCTGCTCAGTAGTGTTTTGCTGGCAGTAATTCAATGGTGGTTGAGTAAAACGCCCCCATCTGCAATATTTGCTATCATTTTTCTTTATCACGCTCTCACTACTTAATATTTATACTTCTTTTTCTGTTCTTTATTAACACCTTGCACATTGTTTTCTCCTGAGCATAGATGAGTTTATTTTTAAAAGGGCCAGTGTGTAGCATTTCAGGGGCTCTATTATGGAATATATTATATAAACAATGTTGTCATTAGTGTATAATCACCTGAAAATAAGACTAATGTTTTCGTTACCTTAGAATGAGGCGTTTCTACCTACATGCAGAGCAGGCCCTCTTCACAAAGTTCTGCCGTGTTGCAACCGCTACAGTTCTGCGGCAGCCCAGAAAGGACAAAACCAAACACGGTCCCTAAACAGAGCCTCTCGTTTTAACGTGACATGAAGGACCCTGAAATGCTTGAGAAACTGCAGTAAAGTAAGCTGTAGAGTACAAAAGTGTGGTTACTTCAGCCGCCATCTGATCTGAGCGAGGCTAACGGCGTTATGGTTTTGATGGCTGAACTCCATTTAGCTGCTTCGGCGGTGCGAGGGCGTTCGAAAATGGAACATTTAAAAAAGTGAAACACTCAACAAGTCAGCCACACAGACGTCTCTGAGAGACTCTCGTGCATGTTTGCAAACACGCAGCTAGCCAGTTTCAGCTTCCAGAAACATTTAATAAGGAGCTTTCACATCAGGCCAATACTCCAGGACACCAAATAAGATGAGATGAGATGCGCTGTAAGTGTATTTATCCCAAGGAAAATTGTTGTGTTGCTAATGCAGTACAAAATAAGAAAGAGTGCAAATATGAAATATCACTACGGTGCAACTACAAAAATATCAATGAACAGATATCCAAACTCCAAAATATACACAATACCAAAAATAAAATGAAGGTTAACTGCAACAAAGGTTGCTTCTTTGTGAGTTTTAAGGTCAGTCTGAACTTTTCAGCCATCATGAGATGATAGGTCATGTACGTGTACCCCTGGGCGTACGTGAAGGCACTCCAGGGGGTACGTGAGATTTTAAGAAATGTAAGTGTACGTTCATAAACTGAATTGTATATATTCTATATAAAATCAGACACTGATGGCACAGCGCTGTGTATTACATCCTTTTTTCAACCCAAAATGCTTTGCGCTGGTTATGGGGTACTTGACTGAAAAACACATTTCACAGGGGGTACATCACTGAAAAAAGGTTGAGAGCCAGTGCTCTAGAGGACAAGGAGAGTGAAAACAACAACAGGTCGTCCTTGTGCAGCACTTCCTGTGGCCAAGCTCTTTTCTGGGAAGTGGAACAAAGGCGCCATGCAGCCATGTCATCCCATATTTGTCACCTCAGATGTGAGACGGAGAGGAATTTGCTACCATGGCGATGCACAGAAAGGCAGAGCGGCTATTTTGGGGTCTCTGGAGTAAAACCTCATGGACATTTTCCTCCAATTATTTATTGTTTTCTCCACCTACAATTCCTGATGAAAGAACATCATTACTTTGGGAGTGTCTTATATTTCTGAGTCCATTTGAAAGTGCAATTCAGTGTGGAAGGTAACTAAGTACATTATCAAATATTGTAAGTAACAATTTTGAGGTGCTTCACATACAGAATGGGTAATTTCACATTGTTATATTATTATACATATTATAACACTAACATATACATGTAAGAGCATTTAATGTTGTAGGTAATGTGGAGCCAATTTTAGATAATGTGTATACTACTGGGTAGATTATATTTATAAAGTATATATATATATATATCAAATATATATCAAATATATATATATATACATATATATATATTGTCAAATAAATGTAGAACACTAAAAAGTACACTATTTTAGTAGAGTAGAGGTATTACATAATATAAAATATAAATACTCAAGTAAAGTCCAAGTATGTTAAAATTCACATTCCACCAGTGAAACACTATTTAAGGCCACAAATATGATCCATTCAAACACACTTCCATCGTCACATCAGAAATGTGCAGAGCGTCATGCAGCTGCTTTCTGTTTAAAGATGATGATGATTAAGATCGTGATGATGATGACGAGCACTTTTCAGCCCACCGGAGCGTCTCCAGACTCGTTTTGACGGACGTGACAGTTTGATATTGTGGTCCTGAGGTTTGAAAATAATGAGTTGAGGCTGACAGCCGCGCAGCTTATTTACAGACAGGTGACTCACCAGGAGGAATTATTTTATTATTATTTTCAGAAATGACGATCAAGAGGCAACTTGTGCCGCTGCGAACAACATTGTGATCGTCGTACTTCGTTAGATGTCAGCGGGCTTTTTAGCTCTAGAAGCCTCAACAACATGTCAGACGTGTTTCTATGTAATTTACAGACATTCATAGTCGGCAGAAGTACACATTTGAGGTACTTGTACGTTACGTGAGCTTTTTCATTTCTTGGCACGTTATACTTTTACTCCACTAAATTTAAAAGAGAATTATTGTAGTTTCTAAGTGCTACACTGCGCTCCTGCTCTGAAATAGATTTGCGTTACCATGTGTGTTGCTATGGAGAGATCAGCCTTGTATTGTTGTAACGGTCGCTCTCAGGGGTGTTGAGTTTGGTCAAGGAATTATGTGCAGAACAAGATTAATCTTTTGAATTCACGATCCATTTCACACTCGCCTTTACCAATCGAGCAATGCTTCTTATACAGCATGGGCTAGCACGCATGTCAACGTCACACGCACGCACACACAGTGAAGGGTATAGCCAACAGAAACACTGATATTCACTATTATTCGACATCTTTAGTTACTTTAAAAAATTCAGATTTTTACATGCAAAACATAGGATGAGCTTATTAAATATGTTTTGTTATAAATAACACTGCCCAACAGGATATGGGAGTAAAATTGAAACGGCAAAATGATATTTGCTGAGAAAATGCATGCTCCTCTGTGGAGAAACCATTTAACCCCTGACCGCTCCACTAGTTAGAGATTACCACCAGTTGCAAAGATAGAAATCTGTAACACAATACTGGGGATTTGCCAGCTGTTAGAGATTTAACTATCCTGTTTCTACCAAGGAGGTACAGCAGCCATCTCTTTGATATATCTGGTAGTAATGATTGCCTATTGTTGACAATGCTTTGTGGATTACAAGATTGTTGCATCAATGTCATCAAGTACATTTATTTTTACAGGTATTTTAGTTTAGTCAAAAACTTCTGGTAATTTAATCTTCAGTTCATCATTTTCTTTAGGGATGGAAACGTTAATCTGTCCACCACTTCGGTCCAGGCTGAAATATCTCAATGAAAAACATAATGTCTTTTGCCAGCAACTGTTCAAGAGTTTTTTTTTTAGTGGTTTGTAAGGAGCACCACAGCGTCACAGAACTGCTAACATATAGAGACTTTACATTTATGGATGTTGGTAAAGGAGCTTGTGTTTATGACCGTGTGTCCATCGCTCGTCATCAACATACAGCGTCAGTTTCCCTTCTTTTACATAGGGTTCGTGTTCGTGTGTGTGTTGTGTGTGTGTGTGTGTGTGTGTGTGTGTGTGTGTGTGTGTCTTTCATCTGTCAGATGGAGACTATGTGTGTGTGTGTGTTTACATACATATTCTGTCTATATTACGTGTTCGCAAGGCGTGCTGTGCTGTGCATGTGTTCCTCTCTCTCTCTTCCTCTTCTCTGAGTCATCAGACCAGTTGGTGTACCCACATGCCAAGCTGGCTCGTCGTTAGTGCCCAGCACTCCTACACACTGACGGCATTTCTTTAACACTCACAGAGCTCTGCTTCACTTCATTCGGAGTCTCTGCTGCTATCTTCTCCTGAATGTAACTGCAGCTCCACTTGAGCCCTCTGCTAAACAGCCACACTATGGTTAAGGATTGGTTCGATTTAGGCACAGAAACTACTTAAGGTTAGGGAATCTCAGTTGTCGTGGTTACGTTAACTGTCGGTAAGACACAGGAAACAGTCATCTGTCTCAAGTGTTAAAGTCTGATGTTTTATTGCCCCATCCATCTGCCCCAGACCTCGCCCCCACATGGACACCATGTAACCAAGAATATATCTGATGAAGACGTAATGTCTCAATATTGTAGTTGCACAAAACATATATATAGTTTAGTTTTTTTACTTTTTTGCACCATATTGGGGTGTTTAATTGTTGATGAGTTAGTTAAATTATTTAGGAAACAGTGTGAGAACTAGAACAGCAACATGTTTTTCTCTGGCAGACGCTCATCTCACGCTACATGTATAGTGCACATCAGATGTTTTTCACTCAAATGTTAAGTCGGATGTTCAGTTTTCAAATATACAATTGCTTTTTGGTGAGAAGGGAAAAGAAAAAATGGTGGTGATTCTTTTTAATAGCTGCTTTCCTGAAAGACTCACCTAGAAGAGACAAAAGATGCTCATTTCATGTTTTTAGCGAGATTTTTGTAAATGTATTCCACAATTTTTAACAAACATCGTGAGGTTGTAAGTTTGTGTCGGAGAATGCACAAAGACAACATCAGTATCTCATTTATTTGTAAATGCTCCCACTACGTGGTGCTTGCATGACCGATCCATTTCTGTATGCCTTTTGAAAGAGCCATTAATGTTTTAATTTTGAAACCTCTCTACCGTATTGGAATAGAAATGAGACAGCACTTAACAACAGAGTCCATTAGAGAAATATTTGATCAATTGTTCCCTCAAATTGTTACAAATCATTCATTCATATTATTAAATCATGCATTCAATACAATTATTTTCTCCACTTTATTGTCCTCAAATTATGCATTCAAATTAATAGGGTTAAATTATAATTGTTACTTTTATCTTGGCCCCCTGACACTCTCACTATGACTCTGTTTAATTTGATAAAGTCTTATTTTTATTTTAGAAATTCTTGGATACACTGCATTTTGTGAGATGGCTGTTAAACATTATGTTGTGTTTCATATCCCATAAACATTAATAACCACGGAGATAACAGATTGCATTGTCATAATATCTTTCTGTTGTTTCTCTAAATGTTCAAAAGGTCCCTTCAAGGCTCTGGAGCACTTAACGTTGATGGGTGCAATGAATAATTAGCAATTTTATTAATTAACGACAACATAAGAGAACAATATATTCATTCTGGGGAGAAGAGTTAAAGCTGCAAGGGGTGAAATGTAAACGCATTAGGCCGAAGTGAACCGACAGAATTGTCTCCCAACTCTGCAATTGTAATTATTCATTGTCAGGGATGAATAAAATTAACATTGAATGAGTATACTTGTGTTTATTGTTATTTTCAATTCAATTCAATGTTCAATTCAGTTTATTTTGTATAGCCCAATATCACAAATTACAAATTTGCCTCAGAGGGCTTTACAATCTGTACACATACGACATACTCACATCGAATCAGGTAAAACTCCCCATTTGTGTGTAGTTAGTCTTTTGGAGAACCAAACCTACTATATTGAACAAATTAATGCTTACGTTGCTCCATACCTGCTGGAGTAAAGAAGCAACTGTGGGCTAACATATTCACCATATCAACATTATGTGGCGATAATATGTCAATATGTTTATTTTAAAGCAACAATCATTGATTCAGAGATCCGGGTGAAAAATATTTTTACATCACCCGTAGTCATTGTTAATATAAATAATATGTATTTATTTAAAGTGATTATATAGTGACTAAAACATGGTTATGAATATTTATATTATAGCTATTTGAATTATTAGAGGGATCAGATTACTTCATAACTTAATTTGGGCATGATTTTCCTCCCTTTATGAACTGAAAGGATTCCTTTAACTCTGTCGTGGAATGTCTTCTGGACTTCACAAAGATCAGCAGTGCTCCCAGTGTCATCATTCCTTATCCGCATTATTAATATCACCTATGCAGGCTTTTGTATGTTTGTCTTCTTCTAGTGTCACCAGACTGTGACATTGTATGAATGACACAATTAAGTTATTCGCTGCCAGAAAGATGCAGATGGCCAAAGATGAGGAGGATCACCATGGAAACCTGCGGCATCGAGGCTTCAGGGACAAATTTTGATAACGGTCTCAAATATCTGAAACTGTTGACGGTGTTCCTGAATCCAATGAATCATTACATCCTGTTGAGATTAAAGAAAGTGGAAAATATCTTTCAGTCAATTATGACCTTGTGTTTGCTCAGCACTTACTCTTTTACCATCTTTCATCTATTGTGTCTTTTCTCTCTTTCCTGTGTTTTTTCCCCTATCAAATACTGTATATATTTCTTCAACCAGTTTCTTTGTCTTTGTCTCTTTTAACAATGTTCAATGGCCACCAGTATGTGGACAACAGTTGAACCGTTGAGGCTACAACAACAGTTTCAATGCACAAAGCCAGGAACCTGTTCCACAAAGATACTTTACACTGGTCTGTGGTGTTGATCTAGTCTTAACTTTATTCCTAGATTATTCTCATGCAAATTAGACAGATTATTTTAAACCCTAAAAGCATCTGCTGAGCAGTGGCACTAATTGACGACCAGAAAGAGGAAAACAGGGCTCATGAATTGTTGTTTGTTAATAATGTTGTGCAGTAACGAGAGGGGAAAAGAGTGTTCAGGGACCAAAGCTATCTGATGTAAATAGATGTGAGACCACAACATGGACTGTTGGGGCGTCCAATAGAGCTGCAATCCATTTAATCATTGATTAACCTGACAGTTATTTTCTCAAATAATCTTATTGTATTATTTGTTTTGTCGATATAATATCAGACAATAGTAGAACATTCGCATCATAGTTTTCTTAAGGTCACATCTTGAAATGTCTTCTTCTGTCAGACCAACGATCCGAAACCCCCCCAAAGAAATCCTCACAATTTAGAGGCTGAACAAACTTGAAAAATGACTTTTATCGGTTAATGGAGTATTACTATAGTTGGCAATTCATGTATTTTTCTTTCAATTGACTAAACGATTACATGACTAAGAGATTCAGAGTGTCAACATAGTTTTGTCTCTTCTTTTATCTCAAGTGTTCCCATACGCATTGAATGAATCGGCAAACACAGTAATAAAGATGCATTTGAAAAGTAAAATATAGATTTATAACACAAATGTTTCCGTCTTCACAGGTCGAAGAGGAGGAAGATATTGGGTACGCTGAAGGAACCACAGAAAGTGAGTTGCTGAAATGACTGAAACTATTGAGAGTGAAAACACACTCCCTGTCTCTCTGTGACCGGCAGTTGACATCGCAACTCATCACCAAAGCTTTAATCAGCAGCTACATTTTTGTCCTCCTCTGCTTTCTGACATGAACCAGAAGCTGCATTTCAACACACACACACACACACACACGTTCATGTGTGTGTGTGACATCCCCCTGCAGAGGGACAGACAGATGGAGGAGCAAGAGCAGTGTAACCTTAATTTTTTTGCATCATAGATATTTTATTGGGAACCGTTACTTTACAAAGGACAGATACAAAGTACAGATCTGTGTTCCATAATTGTGAATGACAAACTCTTTGTCTCCCACACACATTTCTCCAAATGAAGCTCTGACGTTGGACACTTGTGATGTATTTTGATTGATTCCAGTCCACATTTCGCATAACATCTTTTACTACATTACTTTTCAAATAGCTGCTTAAAACATAAAGCATTTAAAAAGGATCAGCAGGAACGAGCTCACAGAAGCCAAAGAGTGTGTGTTTGTGTGTCTATGTGTGCGTGCACTGTGCAGTTGGAGGAGCTTAGCATGACAGAGCAGAGCAAATGTGAGCTGCAGAGCGATAAGAAATGACATTAAAACATTAAAAACGTATTCATAAAAACACCAGTTATGTCAGGGCTTACCAATGCTCCAGTAATTTAGCACCGAGACCCCTTTAATACCGGGTTTTCGGAACGCATCACTGCCTTCAGATAGCTCTCGCAGGGCTCTCCGCAGAGCAGTGTCCATCCTAGGCGGTTGTAAAAACATGGCGGTGCAAGATGGCGGACTCCATGGAAGACCGCACGCTATCTAGATATAAATGGCTTTTTCCAAACTAACAAAAACCCTAGGATTCTTAGTTTAAGGTATTGATTAAAACAAAGTTATGTTAAACACTGTTTCTTTAACCTCTTTGTATTGATTAAGTCAATACTGCAAGTGAGCATGCAGGATAATACATGGAAACATGTCCCCAAGTGACACGATAGTTTGTAGTCACATTGATGCTTCAGTCATTTAAAAGTTGATACGCTATTTAATGCTTTTCTTGCAGCGTTTGTTCTGTCTTGTTATAGAATGAGAAGCTAACGACATTATCATCACCAATGCGACTGTAAAATGTTGTGCTATGAAGGCACAGCTCTTTAATGAGTGAATCTAAGGGATCCTGTTTGTATATGTAATGTGGTGCTTGTCCATTTTAATCAGGGAAGAAGCTCATTAAAATGCAATCAATTCCAAAGTGCATATGTGTGTGTGTGTAATCTCTGATGTGCTTTCTTCTGACAGGTGATTGTACAGAACAGAAGAAACCAAAGGTCATCTTCATGATGGGTACGTCTATGGAGACACACACACCTCGGCACTGGTGGAGCCTACCTCATTAGACAGAGCTGAGAGACACACACACACACACACACACACACACAATAATACCCATTTTTCTGCATCTTACAAGTTAACTAAACTCAGACTGTTGTAGCTTTGATGAAAAAGCTGCGTTCAGGAGCACCGCTGGAGGGGAAACAACAGATGTTCTGTTCGTTTCAGACGACAGAATAAGAGTTAATGAAGTAATTAAAATAGCTTCAACGCAAAGGTTTGCTCCTGTAGAATTTCACGGCTCGTTTCAATGATGCTCATCAGTAGAAAACAAGACACTGATTATTATATGAAGAGAATAGAGGAAGTGTAAAATGTTAAATATGCCACTACAAGTCCTCATTAAAAACATAAAAACTCACAAAAGGCATCAAAATAGTCATTATTGTTGTCATCTTATATGTTTTGTAGATTTAGAGTTTTTTACCACATAATACTAATGTGTGTATTTATTATGGACTTAATTATCTTCTTCTGTTATTTTGAAGACATGGTTTGAGATATGTATTACCTTTGGCAGGTTTGATGGTCCCCTGTTTCCAAACAGCGAACACGTCTTTTATTATTGAGTCATTATGGTAACCAACATATTCATTCATACATACACTGCAAAGTCTGTGCAGGATTAAAGTTTTTGCACTTGCCTTGAATCTCTTTGGATGATATATAAAAGAAAAATGTGCCACCAAGCTGAAACAAGGCTGTTTTTTAGAATTTACATTTATTGTACTGAAGATTGTTTTCACACTATTAGACAAGTCATTTAGCTTTAGAGTGTTTAAAAAGAAATATATAATCAATAGGCAGGAAGAGAGGCAAAGGTTAATGAGCGATCTGGGAGTCTCCATTACCCAACGCTCACTTTGCTACCACAGGAAAATACTAAAAATACTGTCAATATTAGTTAATCAATTCTCTCTTTCGCACAGCTGTGTGTATTTGTGTTTAAGCCCCTTTCCATAAAAACCAACATGACAAATCTCCACTGATATGTAGTAACACCAGTTTGTCTGAATGTTTGAGAAACAGAGGTTGAGTCAGAGCGGGAGCTTTCCCTCTGCAGGAGCAGATAATTGGAGGAAAATGCCAACTGCATATATAACTGTCACCTCCACTTGCATGTGTCTCGGGAGCAGATTTTATACCATGTAATGAAAGGTTGGTCACGTTGGCATATTCATTTTTTTCCCTAACCCTAGTAGCAAATAGTTATCATACTTTCAGTGTGTTTTAACAGAAATTGAGATTCACCAGAGCGAGAAACGATCTTCAGCTCTCATCACAGCATCAGTTCCTCCTGCTGTAATGTCCCCGTTATCTCTGTGAATGGACTTTCGTGCTGAACAATAAATGGACATTTTATCGCAATATGGCCAACTGCAATTTTCAAATCGCAGGAGGCGCAATATTTGTTAAAACAACAACAAAAAACAAGAATTTGAACCTGCCTTGATCCAATGTTTCCGATTTCTGTTCGGTTTGTAAGGATTGGATGGTGCACCAGTAACATGTGACTTTCAGAAAACTTGTAATCCCAAAAAATATTTCAATGAATTTAACATCCCATTATGCGAACCGCTTATCCTATTTAGGGTCGCTGGAGCCGATCCCAGCTGACCTTGGGCGAAGGCAGGGTTAAGCCTGGACATGTCATCAGTTTATCACATATAGAGACAGACAAACATTCATGCTCACATTCACACCTACGGGCAATTTAGATTCCAATTAACCTGAGCTGATCTCTGGACTGTGGGAGGAAGCCGGAGAACCCTGAGGGAACCCACGCTGACACCGGGAGAACATGCAAACTCTGAACCCGTGCCCCTCTAGCTGTGAGGTGACAGTGCTAGCCACTACACCACCGTGCAGCCCTAACATTGTTAGTTAAAAATATTGATTAGTGCAGCCTTAAAAATTGTGTCTCTAACTAACTTCAAACCAGATTGGTGGTGCAGTAGTTGAAGAAATCCTTAAAAAACGTTATGCCCAAATTCAAGGGTCAAATGATCAGATAGAGCCCATTTATTGTATTCCCAGTGGACCACTCCTCTCATTAAAAGGGTTAGCAGAAAGCCAGCTCTGCCACTTCACTATTTCGGGACACAATAACATGTGAGAATAATGTTCAAGAGCACTTTCAGAAGCCAAGTTACAAATGTAACAACTCCAAGGACTAAATGATGTAGTGCACGAAAACAAACAAACAAAGAAGAGTTCCGATGCCAGGTCACGGACTGTAAATTGGCAAAATACTCAAATCGGAGTTGGAGGGAAATAAACAAAGACTTTGTAGAACAGATGTTACACCAATACGGAAAATCTGTAAAAGAAATGGCCTTAAATGAAGACGCTAACTGCTGGTAATTTCTGCATGGGTATCTTTTGCTGTCAGTTCTTGACAGTAGCGTCTGATTGTTGGGCGCACCGCTTTAATTGACTCGTGGGATACAATATCGCCCACTTTTACTCCTACTCTTCCTTCTCCATGTACAGCTGGTTCTGGCTGTTAGTTATTGCCGTACTGTTCACTCCCCGCCCGCTTGGCAGACTACTTTGCAAGCGGCGGGGAGTAAGGCGATGACTCTGGGTAGCAACCGTCATTTGCGATCTGATGAATATTAAATGTGTGTGCCTATACGTACTTCAATGTAAAGACACACAAACAAAGACAGCAGACAACAAGCTAAGATGAGCTTGTCATTTGCTACAGCAACGCTGCGCCGCTGCAATCAGACCCGTCTCGTACTTAATCTACTGTGAGAGCTTGTTGACAATTCAAAACATATTTTCTTCTCTTTTTAAATACTAGGAATCTTATGTTCTCAAAACTGCTTTAATTCAAAGTTGGGAGAGAGGAGTTTGAGGTGGTTTTACTTTATGTGAGTTTTCCCATCCAAACCCCACCCCCGACTGACAGAACTGGTGGAAAGGTTCTGCAGCGGTGCTTCAGAAAGAAAGTGGAGATGGCGCCTGAGGGAAATGCTAATGTGAGGTTTCACTGGTGTCGAAGCTTTCAGCCTTGTTTTCATCTTCTCTCCTTCATGTCTCGCTGCTCTCTCTTCCATCTTCCTCATTTCTGTTTTTTTCCTTTCTGATTCTAGTAATCAGACTTGCATTTAAAAAGTGAAAACCCTGCTGTAATATTACTTTTAATCTTCAGTTTTAATAATGTTTTGTATTGATGCAATGGCAATTTTGCACTTTGGTGGCCCTTGATGAAAACCAACACTGCCATTAACAGTCTTAACTCTGTTAAAGGATAAAAGGCTGGTGTTTCCTCCTGTTAAATACCAAAACCAACAATTAATTTGTCCTTCTCTCAGCTCATTCTGATGATCTGTGGCTCTCAGCTAGAAGCTCATTAGTTCCCAATGGAGACAAAAGTCTCTTCTGCTTAGTGGATTGTGACAGTGGAAAGGATTGGAATAATATCTTCACAGCAGACTCAATCATACTGGGAATACAGCCAAGTACATTTTTATTTTTGTTTTTATTGATGTCTCAATTTGTGGAGGCGAGAAGCTTGTGTCCTCTGCAGCCCATTTGTCATTTAGACTGATTTACTTTTTACATCAAAGTATTAGCTGCTAAATAATTAGGTTGCAAGGATAATTCTTTCCTCCATATGGTCCTCTGCCCTCTTTGCCTTGTTTCATCTGTCTCCTGCTCCATCTCTACCTAATATAATCCATCTGTCCCTTCGGCTCTCATTGAGGACCGCGCTACGACGGAGTTGTTCACACATGATGAGCTTTCTCAAATATAAACCTCCACCGACCTGAGCATCAGTAGAGGGACTAGAAGCTGCTCCACGGAGAGCACATATCCGCCAATGTAAAAAAGCACGTAAAGTTGCAGTATGAATATTAGTTTAGTAGAATAAATGTGACATTAAAATGACAAAGACAGGTGAGAAAATCACACAACCATCCACAAGATCCAGAGAGACCTATTAAATAAATGTACGCGTTTCAATGAGCGTTTCCGTTTTAACCGTTTAACATTAAAACGTTTGAAGATATTCAGTTTCAGACAGGCGAGTTTGAAGATTTGAGGGACTAAGGATGGATTTACTGGTTTGAATTGGGATATATAAATGTGAATCATCAGCATAGCAATACAAATGGCTCCCATAGTTCTGAATGATTTCATATAATGGTAGCATATACAGAAGAGAAGAAGACAGGCAAGTTTTTATTATGAAGTTAACGCTTGAGAATGACACAGTTTCTTTCATATTTGATGCTTATTAGATACTAGGGGTGATGTAATAACCAGTGATGTGCCGTTCCAACTTCTTCCGTCCTGATACTGCACTGGGATCAACCAGTAGCAATGGAGAGGTGATACAGCTACAGCTCGTCAGATTGACCAAGCTTTATAGTGAGTTTCAGCTAATTGTGTCCAGTCCACACCTTTCCTGTGTTGGTTCACTCACCGCTCTCATAGTGTTACTTTTACCTACTGAGCACCAAAAACTAGCTGTTAAGATGGCGCCGTGCCAACGGCTGCCTGTCGCAGTGCCCATATGTTTTTTATTTCTTATTGTCTTTTTTCCACTTTCCTCTCATTTTCTTTTCCTTTTCTTTCACGTTTTGGTTTAAACTCTTATATTTTATTTTATTTTGTGTGTTTAGTATTTAGGCTATTCCATTTGGTGTCTGTAAAGTGTTGGGCGCTACTATGACAACACATTTCCCCTTGGGGATTAATAAAGTATATATCTATCTATCTATCTGTTGAACATTTAGCAGCTAAAGAGTTAGAGGTTTCCATCAGGAGTTTGTATAGACAAAAAAGAAATTAAAAGGGAAGAGTGAATATTGTATTTATATTCACCAGCTGGCCAAATACAATAATAATGTTGCTCCGTGACTGCTGGCTGTGTAAATATTACTGTAAGTTCTCCATATAAACTTCAAATAATTCAGTAGCGTGTTCACAACTTGTTTCCACTGCGCCGCAAAGTGGCCAAAACAAAGCTGTTATTTCAGGTTTAAGTGCGGCTGTAAAGGTCCCACTTTTCCTGAGCATTACAAAATAATCGTGTGTACACAGTCAAATAAATAATGTAAGCTAAGTGGAGAGCATTCACTCAAATGAAAAGCAGCGGCAGTTTTGTACAGTACAAAACAGCACAGAGGCATTAATAATTCACTTCATCTTGTCTGAAGCTTTTGTCTGTCAAGGCTAGTTAATCTAAACTTCAAATGGTCTCCGGCAGAGGGAACTATCTTTACCCACAGAACCAGTTGATGCAGCAGGTTTGAATTTGTTATATCTACGAGAGTCCCTAACGAGTTTCTTAAAGATTTAGCTTCAGGTCCGGTGGGTCATTATTTTACTTCCTGACAGAGGTGTGAAGCAGCAGAGGAATACTTCTAGTGAGTAGGCTTGTGGTGGTTTGGTGAAATATACTTCTATTTCCTGACTCCCCGGTGGACCCCGGGTCAGTCCGTGCTCTCAGAGGAAACGGTGATGCAGACGTTTGCTTTTGGAGGAGGGCAGCAACACTCAGGCTCAGACTGGGAAGCACGTTCTGAGTTTTATTACTCTGCCAAAGGCTGATTATGATAAATCACCACTGTCTACACAGCTTTGTGGCCATGTAATACAGTTAACCTGCTATAAAAACACCTGCAGACCCCACAGCACAGCAGTCAGACTGCTGAAAAAGTTGAGATTGTGTAATATTTTAAAGCAAGTCAGCTAAAAGGTAATTACTAAATGGTGACTGATAAGAAAAGCAGTGGGTTTTCTTCTCGTTTCTGTTGGATGGATGCTGTCAGTGTCTGTGTGTGTATGTGTTTGTGTACTACTATCTTTGTGAGGACCGGTGCATCTGGAAAGAGAGGACATTTTTGTGACTTTATGGTTCAGGCTGGATTTTAGGTTACGGTTAAGGCAGGAGATGCTGTAAGCGACAAGGTGAGAACCAAGGTTTCTTTCACTCTCCTCCTGATGCAGCAGAGCGTTGTACATGCTTGTCCTGGAGCTCCTCAAGTGCACTTGATTTAAAATCACTAAGAACAACCAATCTGCTCCCAGCTTTTTTCCCAGTAAAAAAACGTTTCAATGTAGACTTGAGACGTACGAATAACAATCCAACTTGACTGCTGAACCCTCGCTCACATGAAAAGGGGCAAAAACAATTGAGTCAAGAGAGAAATTGGCTCCTTTCATACCGCCGCACACCCTGCCAATCAAAATGTGAAGTTAGAGTGTTACCGAAGTATAAAGTGGCATGAAACGATATAAAAGTAAAGTACAGGTTCTGCAGATTGGTACCTATGGGTACCACTTCACTGGTTAAAGGTAGATGAGTAACCATAGAAGTATAAAACCACGAATTTGTGTGTGTATGCGTGTGTGTGCGTGCATGCATGTGCGTGTGTGTGTGGAACCAAAGTGGTGGTGCAAGTACACACACACACACACACACACACACACACACTTCACCATACCCACTTGCTATCTGTTTCAGATACTCACATCCTCTTCTTTCACCTCAATTTTCTCCTTGTCATCCTCGCCTCACTTTGTGTTACTAAGTGACTACTTGGCTTTGAGGGTGGACCGACCCCTGCTTGAATCTTTGTATGTGTGTGTGTGTGTGTGTGTGTGTGTGTGTGTGTGTGTGTGTGTGTGTGTGTGTGTGCTCTCTCAGGGGGTCCAGGCTCAGGGAAATCTCTCCAGTGTGAGCGGCTGGAGGAGAGGTTCGGCCTGCGTCACGTCGCCCCGGGTGACGTGCTTTGTAACGAGCTGCAGTCTCACGCCGACAGAGGGCGTCACCTGCGGGACGTCCTGGAGAGAGGAGAGCAGCTGCCAGAGGTCAGTGTGGCGTCTATACTACAATACCCCTGAGGCATGGTGGCCTGGAGAAAAACCCAGTTAGAGGCACAAATCAGAGCGGTTAAGAACTAAACCCGTCGAAAAAATATAAAACATACAGCAAAATGTCAGAATCATCATAACTTCAACCCGTTTTTAGCGCCACACAACATTTTTACAGTCCTCTGACTCGACGAACAATCAAGCTGGAATCAAGCAAACAGCACTTAATAATAATAATGTGTGCATCTCAGCTCATTTCTGTGGGATGATAAACAGTGATTTTGCAAAAATGGAGGAGGAGATTCTTTTTATTTGCTATGATAATAACAATTTATATAATGTTTGTGTTTATTTAAGAATGTGTACATTTCACTCTGAAATTGCAGTCTTCAATACATCAAAGCATGAGTTAAGAAAAGAACAGAAAAGTGGTTTGTTTTGAAATCAATAAAAGAAAAGGATATTAAGTGGGAGCAGTGGTTGCAAAACGGCAGCGTGTCGAAACATTAAAAAGAAAATCAGAGAATAAAGATGTCACAGAGACGCCCACGCTGAATGACAGCTGATTTTCAGGAGCAGTGAGCAGTGGGTTGAGTGAACAAGATAATACATGAAAAGAACAATATCTTTCAGACTTTTATTTCATAAAAGATAAATCCTTCCATGCTGTCACTGAAGAGAAAAATGTAACACCACAGCTCTGAGGCTGAGAAAATACTGAGACTGTTTACTCTGTAAACATGTTTTTCTGCTGAAGGCCTAATGAAATAAACAGAAGAGGGATTATACTGCCAAGAGTGCTCATAAAGTATTTTACAGAGATTGCATAATTTAGACAGAGCTGGCATGGATGTCTGAGTATTTATGGAGCTGGAAAACAAAGTGTGCAAACTCAAGACATTATCTACCAGACTCCAAACAGGCTTCGAGAGTTAAACTCTGCACTTCACATCATTCTGCACGGTGAAGGTCAAACATCCAAGAGAAGCAACAAAGCACAAAAACATTTTTTTTTTAGTGAAGGGGGACTTTCAAAATGTACAAGACGGCAAATAAAATCTGTATTAATGCAGTGTGATTCAGCACCAGCTGAGTGGAGTTGAGTCTTCAGCATTAATTATCACACATGGAAGGCGACGTCAGTCTCTGCGTTCAACTGTCAATTATCTCCTCAGCTAAAGGTTCTCCACGCATTTTTCTGCTGACATTCAGGGTCCCAAGAGGATAAGGCCTAATGACTCCTCATTCTAATTATTATCGTTAAAATGTCTTTTGTCAAGGACAAAATGCCACATTTCTGCTGGGTACAACTTAAAAATGAGATGTTCTGCTACTTTTTGTCTAATGCAGTAGTGCAAAAACATTTTCTGTTTGTTGGTTGGTTGACATACAAATTCAAGATGTCACATGAGCTTTACAAAATTAGCATTTTACACAATCTTTATGACATTTCTAAGACCAGATTATTAATGTTACAAATCAGAAAATAGTCGGAAATTAATAAATAATCACTAATAATATGCAGCCTTCTGTCCACAGTTTTTCATATCTAATTAATTAAATAACCACAGAATAATTTAATAATATGTGTGTTTTCAATGTCTCTGACTGATTAGACCTTTTAGAATTGCAATGCTTTTATTGTTGTTTTAGTAACTTCAGTGAGAGCAAGGACAAGGTCAAAGATTAATGGCAAGGAAGGTGTTAATAAAAGTAATACGATTCTGTGTAACACACACATTTGTGAAGTACATAGTAAACTAAAGTTCTTCATAAAATGAGAAAATACCTTTGTCTTGTATTCATACAAGAGAATATTCACACCAAAGAATGCAGGTGTAGACAATGTATTTATTAAATTACCAGAAAGTGTGCCATATCTTGATATATAATTGTTATCGAGATATGAAATGACCTAGATCGGGATATTTTTTGAGAGTATGGACAACGTGACACAAACTATGATTAAAATCTTCTTTGGATGCAGCTGGCAGATACTTCCAGGTCAGAACGAAACGACACACTAGCTGCAGACAGTTGAACTGTCTGGTTGCCAGTAAATTAGCCACCGCTTTCCACTATTTCCAGATTGAAAAAGGTTGTGCATTGAATAGATTTTGAAAGACACCAAAACGCAGATTAACTTTAACTTTCTGTCGTCTAAGTGGAGAAACCTGAAGGCGTTAAGACCAGGCTCAGCTGTCTGAGCGTCTTAAAGCGCATTAAGGTCATGTCCCATGTGTTCCCTCACATCGTTTGTGCCAGACGCTAAATTGATGTTAGTTACAGAGAGAGAGGGAGATATTGATTTTTTTTTTAATGAATAATGGGGGATTACTGAAGTGCAAGCTTAAAAAAAACTACTTCAATATTAAATCACACATCAAAGTTAATGTTTTTAACTCAAAGTGAGATAAAATGCCGTCCTGTCTGGTTTTTACCGGGGAGTGTAAAAACTGTAACGGCACACGTTCTAAAATGTTACTGTACTGTTGCCTAGCAACACTGAAAGTGCAATTTAATGTTCTCTGTTAACTATAATCCCTCTGCAGACCGCCAGCTTCCTGTCTGGCCACATGAGTGCTCTCTATAAGGCTGCACATACAGTAGCAAGTACAGTCAGTAAAACCAGCTGGAGGAGTTCAGCTTACGGGATTCTTTTTCCTGGCGTGCAGAGATGGAAAGTGGAAACACACAAAATGACTTTCGGCTGCATATTTTGAGCGGAATCCAAAAATGAATGTTTTAAACAGTAAATAGTGCATTCCCTGATTTCCTGTGGCGGATGCATATGATTTGATGCATCTTCTGGCAGCTCAGGGTCTCAGCCCGGGGATGTAGAATTGGTCATGAATACTGAGCTTCAGGCTTTTGACAAGATTTAGTCATCACAAAACATAAATCCCCCCCCCCCCCTCCTCCTCCCATGGCTTCCTTCCTTCCTTCCTTTGAGTTTTTTCTCAAAGATCACCATACCAGCAAATACTGTAAATTGTAAATACAAATGTCAGTAAAGGACCAAATAAAGGTGCTGTCATTCTTTACCTTTTGCACAGAATTGTATTTTTTTTAATTAGACGCAGATGTTAAACGTGGCGCTCTGGGACTTTGATGACAGTACGAGGAAGTTTGAAGCTGGATGCAGTACAGACGAGTTTTAAAATCATCTCCTCCATGAAGATTAGAATGTTTTTTTTCAAAACTGTTTTGAAGAGGTGTTCGTTCAACTTGATGATCATTTTGTGGTCTGCAGTTTGTTTGTTATTAGTCTGAGAAGTGTTACTAATAATGCATCTACCGCTGTTATAAATGTGGTGGGCAAATTACTACAAACGTATGAACTTGATGAGGGTCGGATTCATTGCAGTGCGGCTGTTTTAGACTGTATTAGTTTGAGCTGAGTGGAGCTAATAAACTGGAAACGAAGTTTGTCTGCCTTGTGAATTACAAGTGCATATTTCAAGATAAACTGTATGTTAGTTAGGAATGTACAGTAAAATAAGTGTATTCATATATAGGCATGCCTGATTAACCTAGAAGGGGGGCTATAGAAGAAATGTCTTTAACTCCTTATATATGGACCCCGTTGCCTTCAAGTACCCATAGCGTGCAGGAAAGACCATTGACAACACACACCATTATATTTTACAAATCCCGGAGCTTGTGCTTGAGACCATTTTGATTGAAGTGCTGAAACAAGTAAACTACAAAGTTGATTGCCAGCGATATGTTTATAAGTCATGAAAGTCACTTGTCAAGCAAAAATGTCAAACATTTGCTGGTCGCCTCTGGAACTCCCTCCCCCCTGACATCAGAAACATTGACTCTATCATTTTATTCAAAACCCACCTCAAAACCCACCTTTTCAGGCAGGCCTATGCCTGACGTGTTCTCCTCTGGGTTGCTCTGCTGCAAACTGTTCTGCTTTTAACTGTGCTGCTTTTTAAATTGTGTCAGATTTTTAAATATGTTGTACGGCGACCTTGAGTGCCTTGAAAGGCGCCTTATAAAACAAATGTATTATTATTATTGTTTCAGCTTCTCATTTTATGCTTGATGTAATGTTTCTGGGTTATTAAATTGCTGGGCAGACAAAACATGCAATGTGAAGACAACACCTGACAATTTGTAGACATTAAGCAAAAGAGGTGGCAGATAATAAAATCTGAACAAATTTGAAAATAATTACTAATAGAGCTAAAATTAGCTATTTGCCACTGTTTGTATGCCACAAAACACGTTTATTTAGAATTTCACACAATGTAAGCAGCACTTTGAACGTAATAAAGATCGTAGAACTACATTTTGACATAAAGCACGGCCCTTCAAAGGTGTGAAATAGAATCGTTTTAAGGCTTAATAATTGATATACAGCTTTTTCAGCTTCTGGGGGAACATTTTTTCAGTTGGTAATCCAGCCTGTTGTGCTTACAAAGGAATACATGCATGCATATCCCTGTTTATTGTTGTCTGAGTTTATTCATATATGAAGCATGTATTGGTGTCTACATGGTAATTCATCCATGTTTGTGTTTCTGTGATGTCCAGGACATACTGCTGGAGCTGCTGTGTGATGCGGTGGCGGCGGCGGTACGGCAGGGGAAAGGCCTTGTGATCAGCGGGTTCCCCAGAGACCTGAGACGTGTGGAGGAGTACGAGGCCAAGGTCAGAGCACCGGACAGACAGGGACAGACTGACCGGACACATGTGGTCAGGAACGAGGAAAAACGTTAAAATCATGTCTCCACAAAACTAAACTTCGAAAGTGAGGAAAGAAAAGCAGAAAGACTCAGATTTCGTTGCGTTGGACGCGCAGGGCTGACGTCAGAGTGAAACATTTTCATTAAATATGACTCATAGTAAAAAAAAAAAAAAATAGACGAGAGAGATAACGGTACAAATAAATGGGGAGGCATGACAGAGTGATCCTCAATGTCAACAAATGGAAGGAAAATGTCTGTTTTTTACTGATGCAGACTGGTACAACAACAACAACACTAATGGAACAACAGTGCGGGGACAAACCGTTCAGTCTAAAGTAAAAGAGCAGAAGACGTAGCCTGAGGTTCAGGGCCGTCTGCTGGACTTGCTGCTGACTTGCCTCCTCCTGTGCCTTGTGTGTCAGATGGGGGAGCCCAGCGCGGTGCTCCTGCTGAGCTGCTCTGCCGACACCATGTCCAGCCGCTTGCAGTGTCGTGGCAGATCCTCCCCGGGCCTCCGCCCCGCCTCCGACAGAGACGGCGTCCTGCACAGGAGGGCCCAGAGCTTCTGCAGCGACAGCCAGGCGGTGGCAGCTCATTATGAACGCAGGAAGCTTCTGCACACGGTAACGTTGTATTTTAGTGAGACATTTGTTTTTATTCAGAGTGGCAGAACGCAGTAAGCTCTGCCAAGGCGAGAGGTTCAACTCTCACTCAGGGTTAAAGCTCACCCATCAAATGAGAATGAGTTCACTTATATCCACTTCATCTCAGCTGAAATCATTCAAATGTAAATGCCCCTTAAACACATATTCCAGACTTTTTTTAAGGAACATGTTAAGTGTTTTTGTTGCCAAACACTTACAATTTGGCCTCATGATATCCCAGTTTTATGCTAAACATACTGGCAGAACTTTTCTACTTTAGTTTTTGTGCATGATCATAATATTAAGTAAAGTATAGGACATATTATATTATATTTATAGGGCACACTTTGCACATGTTTGTCTACAAAGCAGTTCAATCATGTTTCATAAGCTGTTTGGGGAAATATGATGACGATTACATTTTTAATGTGTCTTGGGCCTTTACATATTGATTCATATCATTTGCACACACAAAATGTAAAACATGTATGGAAGCATCTGATAACCATTAATATGTGACATTTTTTCCCTATATAAAACATGTAAAAAGTCAATTTGCCTTTTTCCCCAAGCTTTATATTCAAAGTGAACAAGTGTTAAAAATGTCAATCCTCTCGACAATGGAGATGATTATTATGGAATCTTCTTTAGCAGAAGGCTCGGGTGTGAGCACGGGTTAACTTGCTCTGTGTTTGGTGCCTCTGATCCTGTCACTGGAGTCTCTGCTGACACGATAATCACAGAATTGCTGTTCAGGGGTTGAACCGCCCCTTTTAAAATGAGCCGTTGGAACATTTAAATGCCACATAAGGTGCGTGCGTGCGTGCGCATGCCGAAATGTCACAGCCAATGTCACCAGTCTGCTGTGAACTTGCAGAGGTTGCTCTGCAGCAGACTGCTGTCCTCGACCGCACATTAAAGACACTGATGCTTTTTTGAAAGACCTCGTCTCAGCCAGTGTGTCTCCATCTGCAGGTTGACGCCGAGAGGTCGCCGGACGAAGTGTTCGCCCAGATCTGCCAGGCAATGGAGACCTTCTGATTTCTACTATTTCCTCAACATCGCTCCCCCTCACCTCCAAACGCTGCTGTCCAGGAAGTCGACCTGTGAAGACCTTCTCTCTCCCTCCCTCTCTGGATTCTCACCCACACCCACATAACTTCCCCACCTGCGCCAGACATAAGGTCGTTGAACTGTGTTTCGCATGTCCCCAAACACTCCCAGCAATCAGTGAAACCTCTTTCTGCTTTCGACTCTGACGAAGCGCCCGGTTGTCACATTCTGCTTCATCTCTCTCTTACATTGACCTCAATGTTTGCTGCCAACTGCCGGACCGAGGCATCTAACTGTACTGAGAAAACAGCATTCCTGCTGTGACTGAGAGCATGTTTCTAGTGCAATGTGAAATCTCTCTGCCATTTCCCCGAGCAAAAGGAGGCAGGAGAAAGGGTTCCCCCGGCGCTAGAAAGTGGAATGTCAGTGTGCTCATGCTCTCATGCACAGCAACATGCTTTATATTGTAACAAGCATGCAAGAATTACAATCAAGCTTAATTGCTTTTTGTGCGTTAAATAAAAAGCAGAAAAGAATCAAGTATTATAGAATATTGCATTTGTATGTTTCCAAGCTCATCGTGCAGGTGCTTGTTTGAGTCTGGTATTTAACATTCAATAAAGCCAGTGCATTTGCTAAATGGAGGATTTCTGGGTGTGTACTTTGGTGTTTTGTGTTTGTGTGAAGACAGGAAATGGTCACAGCTGATCTGATAGCACCATCTGCTGGTGAGAAGATCACAACAAAAAGGTGCTGAAATTATATGAAACTGCAATTAAATGGGGAAAAAGGGTTTGACATCCTGTTTTAAACTGCACCGAAACATTTGGTTTGTTCTTCCACCTTTAAGCCGATTACGATATGTGGATCCAACATCAGCTAAATGACCGTTCACTGGGAGCGTTGGAAGTGACCACACACACAAGAGAATAATAATAAATAAATATGTAACTTTAACATGTTCACATTTAGCTGGAGGTAGAAGAAAAAATAAATCCTCCTTTTTTAGTGGTGATCATAGTGTCATCTGAATTATGTCTCGATTTGGGAAATACAGTTCGCGCAGTGTTTGCTTCTTGCATGACTGTCCAGAACACAGTGCTGATATTGCAATTTAGATTTTCAGATTAGTGTCTCGTCAGACACGAGGCTCTCCTGCTTCCCTCAGTTCTATATCAGGTCTATTGGTTTGGATTTTGGGGTGTTAGTTGGATAAAAGAAAATTGAAGTGGCAAGTTGGACTTTTAGACTTTACATTTATTCCTTAGCTGATATTTATAACATGTATATTTAATGATAAATACAACATTAAATTGTATGTTGCAGCTTCAGCACCTTATGATATTCTAGATGAAAACATTGATTTAATATTGAAAGATTTAAATCAACCAAAACTTGAGAAGCAAATTAAATGTAATTTGTCAAATGCGCGTGGGCTGCAAACAATGAATTCCATTAAATGGACCTGTACTTGTAAAGTGCTTTTCTAGGCTTCAGACCACTCAAAGCGCTTTAACATCATTCACACCCACTAATGGGAGGGGCTAATGAGCCACCTGCCCATCAGGACTAACTTGACATTCATACACCGCAGCTCCGGGAGCAATTTGGGTTAAGTGTCCAAGGACACATGGGCTATTGAAGGACGACCCTGCTCACCACTGTGTCACAGTACTTTATGAATGCAATGATTAGTTTCTGAATTAAATCAATTAATTATTTGAACTATGAAACAATTAAAATGACAACTTCAAACATCTTGTTTTGTTCAACCAACAGTTTGAAACCCACAGATATTCAGAATAAAATGATATAAAACATTCTCACTGAGAACCGGAGATTCTTTATTACTCATTAAGTCCACAAATTGAATAATCTACTAACCAAACTATAATATTATAAATAATAATAATAATAATAATAAAATGAACAACAAGCGTAGAAACACTAGTTTCACATACTTTTATTTCCACATTTCTCCTCTAGCATTTTTTTTTTTAACATTATTATTTATTTTTTTTTACATAAGAACAGACTGTTATACACAGATATTGAAGCAGGGCAAAGGGGGTGAAGGAAAGAGACAAAAACCATACAAAATGGTGTCTACTCAAGCACAACAAAATCTATGTGTATAAAATTGTGTGGGTTGTTCCACTGTGGAGGCACCAACCACTGCCTCAATTCTTTTTTTTTTTTCTTTTTTTTTAAATAGATTAATAAAAATACAATCTTTTAAATGGACCTTTTAAAGTGGACTGCAAAATTAAAGAAGATCTAGAGGCATGATAATGTAGGACAATGTGGGTCGATGGCGCCACGCAGGAAAGGAGACGTTGTGGCCAGGTTCAGAGGTGGAATTACCTACCCCCAAAACATTTTTTTTTTAAAATGGCACACAGCAACTAGCGCTGGCTACTTTTCACCATATACTTGTACACTCAACATGTTCAACAACGGCACACGGGAGGAGGGGGAAAAAAAAAAAAATATGAGAAAATGAACTTTCCATACGTTCCCATTCGCCTGCCTTCAAATACATTTGCTCTCCGTGCTGTAGTGCTTCACTGTCAGACATGTTTTTGTGGAGAGAGCAAAGGGAAAGGAAATACAGATGAAAGTGTGTGTTTGAAAGGTGAGAGAGCAGTGTTGTGCGACAGTGGTAGGGATGGCTCCATGCTGAAACATGGCGCAGTCGGTTCAACACATACAAGTCTGTCTGCAGAGCGTCATGTGGATCAGCAGAACTTCCTACAGTCTGCAGTCAAAAGCACACCGACCTCGGCGTCACGCCCCACACCGCCTACTTTCTCTCGCAGCAGCTCCTGCTGAGGAAGCTGTGACTCATAAATACTCATCTACGGATACCTAGCTAGAACATTGTTCACTCTTGCATAACACGGAGACCACATACACACATACAATCCACCCAGGTGCATCTCAGTTGATGACTTCAGTCCACTATGACCACATCTCCTTTAGGTGGAGCTTCAGGAGATCGATCGTCAATTCTCCAGTTTTGAAGCAGCACAGGGAGGTAAACTGGAGGGTGATGGGGGGGAAGGGAGGAAAGCCCCCCATGAGTCACAGAGCTCGGGAATGTCGGTGTGCCTTCTGGGGTATTTTTTGTTGGTTTTTTTAAAAATAGTGTATCGTTTCAAATCATGATCCGTTGATTAGCCTGGCTGAGGAGGAGCAGGGCCCTCTTGTTCTGAGGAACCAACATGGCCACCTTTTGCTTAAGTCAGGGATGCAAGTTTACCAACAGTCTCCCGCCCCTCCCCACCCACCAGCAGCACTGTGGTCTGCATTGAGGCTTCTGGCTGTCTGCCTGCCTATTAGCCTTCCTGCCTGGCGGCGGGTTAAGCGGTTATCTTGGACTTGAGGATGGAGCCATGCACAGAGTGGCCTGTGGGATATGTGGAGAGAGCCTGGAGCTAGAGACGCCTGTGACCCTGTCATCTGTTGGCTGGAAAGTAGTTAGGGTCCAGGTAGTTGTAGCCTGTGCTCTGCGGCAGACAGTAGTCCCTGTCCAGAAAGGTGTCTTGCTGGTGTACCGGTTCCAAGTGGTGGTTAGGCTTGTGAGTCTCTGTCTTGAACAAGCTGCAAGACGAGCAGGAACAAAAGGGGAAGTAAGGGAACAGCTAAAGTATTATATTTAAACTGGGTTTGCCTTTGAAAATAACTCTTATGATAGACACATGTATAATATTTAAAGTTATATATCATCCTTTCGTTCCAATCCCAACTACAAGTTCTGTATGTGGTAATTTGACAAGAGGTGGAGGGTCTCACCAGTCGGAGCAGTTGGAGCAGAAATCAACCGAGTTGTCCTGCGGACAATCCTGACAGTGCCACCTCACTCCCTGGATGGGCTCCATGCCGCAGACATCACACTGCACACAAAGAGCACACAAACACATCTTCAGAGCGGTACAAAACCACATGTTGGCAAACAATTATTTATTTTGACTATAAACAGAACTACACTGAAAGGTAGTATAAACAAAATGGTAGTATTTTGAATAAGGAAATATTGCAGTGACTCTTTAAAGTAGAACACTAACAATGTAAAATGCTGATAAAGCTGCAACTGCTCTACTCTGTTAAAACGTTCAGGCTTGATGATGTCATGAATAAAAAACAATTCTTTATTATTATGAAGGATTTCCCTACTGTAGTCAGAGGAACATTGATTCCAACTATTTCAAAGGTTCCTCGTGTGCTGCATTGTGGAGTCAATCAACCTCACACTCATAAACAGAGCAAATATAAAACAGCTGTCATAAACTCATATAATTGATGCCAAGTATGAAACTGACAACTGTGTCCATGATGACCAACTGTATAACCCCTCAGATTCAGGATTTCATTTACCCTCCTAAATTGAGGGCACACTTATATGTAGAAGCCTGGCTTCAAAGTTGTACAGAAGTGTGCAACGTCTTCACCTTGTAGCCTACATGCCGCATCTCGGCCTTGTCCTCGTGGATCTCCTGGAGCGTCTGTTTCTTCAGTCGCTTCAGCTCTAAAAGTTCTTTGTACTCTGGCAAATTTCTCAACTCCATAGGGATAGCCTCTTCATCCTGAGTGTGAGGAAAGGAAAGACAAACATACGTAAACGTACACACACAGAAAGAAAGAGATGTCCGTCTGTGCCTCCCTGATGCCCATCAGTCAGCATCTCTATGACTCAAGGGATCTAACCTGATAATGATATCTATAGATGTTTTAGAACCAGCAGACCAATTTGGAGATATTAACAGCAGAGTGTGTGTGGTGTGGAACAGGTTATCTTACGAAGGAGGCAGAGTTCAACATTTAGTTTTTGAAAACTATCTGGCAAACATTCAGACCTCGACAGGAAATGGCTTGGTGAGAACCCTGCTAAGCTGCCATCGCATTGGCACTCAGCAGAATTTCATTTCTTCCTGCAATCGTGGTCAAAGTAAAGGACAACCTGGTGAAGTAGAATATTATTGTGGCCCATGCTGGCAGCATCTTTGTGACTCTGGCAGTGTCAGAGGTTTTGTTAATGCGGTGGTGAGCCAGCTGCCTGTGTTCTCAGCAGGAGACGGCAACCCAGTTTTACTTAAAGGTTACTGCCATCAAAGGGAGAAAAGGGAAATGTCAACGCTTGGGCAACGGCGAGCGTCCTGCAGTTCAAATGGAAAGAGAGGCATGGCTGGGCCCCCTGCTTTGATTTAGCTGTTAACAGTACAAGATGCACTGATTGAAGCGGAAAAAAGGGCACAGATGTGCATGGTCAAGAGCCAAATGCCTTATTTCACCCAAAACTTGTTAAAGTGGAGTTGAGGGAAGATCTTTCATATGAAGGCAGACAAGTGATAAAGCAGGGAGTATGTACGCAGTTGCTTACTTCACCTCGTCTAAAAATGGGATTTGAATAGTCACGTCAGGTATAAAACAACCTCCCTAAGGCTCATAACATGCAGCTTTTCCCTGTCGTTATCTTACAGGTCACTGCTTAAATGAGGAGGACTGCGGATGGTGAGAGGAGAGGGCACGCAAGCTTGTGCTAAGCTTAATTAGGCAGCAAAGTACCAAAGTCTGCTCTCTGGTCAGTGACTGGGAAAAAAAAAATCGGGAATCAGTTACAAGATAATATCCCAGGAAAGATAAATGGGAGTTTGATGTATTAAAAAAAGAAGTATTCTTAAAAATAAAGAAAATGCTATGTAGATTGCTATTATTAGTGTTTTGTGACGTGGCAGAGGACTGACCGAGTCGTCAGCAGAGGGGTCCTGCACGCTGCTGTAATACGCCGAGCGCTCGTCGTCTTCGTCCATGTAGACGGGAGGCTCGTAGGAGGTCAGGAACGTAGACGGCCGGTACAGGTGCTTGTTGAGGTGGTGCTGCCTCTTACTGGATGCCTGGGGAACCAACAAGTAGTCACAAGAGCAGCCCGTTTTAAACAGGTCCCCTTCAAACATTTCGTAGAAGTCAATACAATAGCAACAATTACTTGCAAGTTAACAATTGGAGCACTTTTTGCAAATATATATGTATATATTTATTTTGTTAAATTGGCTATTGAAGTGAAAATTACATGTTGCAAACATATCGTCAATTTTACATGGGCACAAATCCTTTGTTGTCGAAGATCTTTATTTTTGTACATTTTTTAACACTCAAATATCCCAGAACCAATCACACGACATCATCACGGTTTCTTTTGATTTAAGTCAGTAGACAACAATATTGAATTCATTGCCACGTCCTTACTTAAAGACACAACTTAAAGAAAGCATTTGTAATTAGTATGCTCAGTGGGTTTAAGGAGTCTGTTAAATGAGTGTAAAGTTACCTTTTTAGTGTACATGCACAGGTTGGGTGTTCTTCCAGGCACAGGAATACCAGCTTTTGTCAGTTTGATGAAGTACTTTTGAACCCTACTGGCAACCTGCAATGTTTTAACAGGTAATGTCTGTTAATGATCACCTGAAGACAAGCTGCTTAAAGTAATTCAAGTCACGCAATTGTATGATCGTGTTACTTGTAGGGGGCCGTAGCCTTTTAGTACTGCAAAGTATACACTCAATGCAATTTAACAGACAGTTTCCATTGTAAAAGGCACACAGTCGTACAATCGTATCAATAGGTACTGAAAATATATAGTTTAGCTCGGAAAATACAATTCTAGGCACGACAGGTTTAGTCAGGTGAAGGTTTCTAAATTCATTGAGGTGATTTCTTTTTGCTTAAATATGCAAATAAGCAAAATATTCTGAATTAAGCAGGTAGTACGTGTGGATAAAACAAGCATGCCAGTTTGTTCAGTTAATCAGACCTGTTTTGCTGTTCGGTTGCCAAGCTCGTCAGCAATCTTCTGCCATCTTCTGGACTCGACTTCCTCGGGAGGGAACTTTACAAGAAGCTGCTCCAGTGTTTTCTATCAAATTAGACAAAACAACAGAAAACCATATAAGGACTAATTATGAATGAATATACTAAATATTATAAATGAATATACCCTGCTTTGGTAAATAAGTGTTTAATGTATTTAGTAAGATTTTATCACAAACTAAATGTTTATCATTTAAAAACAGCCTATTAAAACAGGTGGGTAGCACAGGTTATTACACCATTGGGTTGCTTATACAAATAGAAGGTTAATTCAGCCCTCATTTCACTTACTTGTGATACCTAAATTGATTTCCAAAATTCAAAGTGGGAAATAGTGTTATGATAAAAAAGAATAATCTGTAGAGAACCTAAAAGTGTTTCAATGCAATCCGGCACACACTGCAATGTATTGCAACATCTTGCACACTTGCTACCTACCTGTTCCTCCACAGTCCACAGCTGGTTAAAAGTGTCAGACTTGTTCGGATGACAAAGCCTTCCCCTGATCATCTGTCAAGAAAACACAGGGAATAGCCATGTTAAAAGATGAACAAATAATGGGTACTCCACCATTTGAAGAAATCCGTGCATATGAACTGCCTGACACACTGAATCAGTCAGTTTGACAGACAAAGCCCGGCTGTCAGATGAAACTCGAGAGGTGTCATTGGTAAGACACAGAAACACAGCAACACTTTTGACTGACAAACCAAATCCTGTTAGAATTCAGAGTGTAACCCTGGAGAATGCAAATGTGCCTGCAGTGTATACAGGAAGAGCAACAGAAATAATCGAGTTGTTTGCTCAAACACACACACAGAGAGATGGGCTCCTCATGTTTCCATAGATAACATCTTTTGTGCTCACATGTGCTGCCTGCATAACTCTGCCAAGGAGTAAGAATGGGGGAGATGAGGTTGGAGGAGGCCTACGCGTGTGAAATGGTAATAACCAGATGATTTGTAGGACAATCTGCGGGAGATATTCACAGCAGAGTGTGTGTGGTACAGGTTATCTTACGAAGGAAGCAGAGCCATACCTGCATGTGCCTGCTGTTCTCTAGTGTGTCACTAGTGGGCAGAGAGGAGTACATGGTGGACGATTCACCTTCCTTCTTGGGCTCCACAGGACTTTTGGGTCGAGCAGGCAAACCTGAAGGGAGGAAATGAGCAGAATGAGTCAATAAAAATGGCAGAAGAATCTCTGCGGTGATTATTTTGATTTAAAACAATGTACACATACCAAGACAAAGACAAATATATACGTGCCTTGGTCGAAGATCAGCTTTAGCCGCCTGGTTTTGAGTTTCTTGTCGCAGAACTCTCTCTCAAAGTCACCGAGGCCTGAGGTGTACTGCGCCCATCCAATGTCAGGGAGCTGGACGACTCGCTGAGGACACGGCAAGTCCAAATTAACCTGATGGTCACAAGAATTGGGGGTCACAATCTATTAACAAATAATCTTAATTTCAATAAACTATACTGTAACAAGGTTAGATATGTACATGAGAACAAAAACTCTGTAAAGTAGGGAAGCTAATTCTAAATTGTTTTTCTCTCCGATAGCCAACTCGCCCTGCATGCAGGAGTGCTGTGGTTTAAGTGTCTAACAAGTCGGCAGCTGAATGCTACAACTCCTCCAGAGCAAAGCCAAGCTCCTGGGCCTTGCTTACCACTTGCTAATTTAAGTGAAGGGTGTCAACCCTGAAATAGGCAACAACTTTAGCGCAGGCTCACTTAAGGTGGACTGACCTTTAAGGTGTCCCAGCTATTCTCATTTTAGAGAGACACTGCACCTCAGATTTTTTTCCAGCTTTATGAAAAAAGTTTTCAGATATTGTTTTTCCACTTTTACACTATCCATCCATCCATCCATTATCACCCGCTTATCCGGGGTCGGGTCGCGGTGGCAGCAGGTTCAGCAGGCCGACCCAGGCCTCCCTCTCACCCGCAACACTTTCCAGCTCATTCTGGGGGATCCCGAGGCGTTCCAAGGCCAGCCGGGAGATATAATCCCTCCAGCGTGTCCTCGGTCTTCCCCGGGGCCTCCTACCAGTTGGACGTGCCCGGAAAACCTCTAATGGGAGGCGTCCAGGAGGCATCCTGACTAGATGCCCGAACCACCTCAGCTGACTCCTTTCGACACGAAGGAGCAGCGACTCGACTCCAAGCTCCCCCCTGATGTCCGAGCTCCTTACCCTATCTCTAAGGCTGAGCCCGGCCACCCTACGGAGGAAGCTCATTTCGGCCGCTTGTATCCGAGATCTCGTTCTTTCGGTCACGACCCAGAGTTCGTGACCATAGGTGAGGGTTGGAACGTAGACCGACCAGTAAATGGAGAGCTTTGCCTTCCGGCTCAGCTCCCTCTTCACCAAGACGGACCGGTACAGCGCCTGTTTTACTGCTGCAGCCGCACCGATCCGCCTGTCGATCTCCCGCTCCACCTTACCCTCACTCGTGAACAAGACCCCGAGATACTTGAACTCCTTCGCTTGGGGTAAGCACTTTTCCACTAATCAGTCATAATTTCTATTTTCGGTTAGTGGTTAAATATTCACATTCCTACTCTAAGACAAATATGTCTGTTTTGTGAAATGTTTTACTTTTGTTGGGCATGCTTATGTTTCGATAACATTAATTAAAAAAAGGTTTTAAGTCCAGGCATTGCTTAACCACAATTCAAGTTAGTCACAGTTTTTACAAATAGCTCCCTCAACAGTGTCTGGTGATTCTTATTGGGGTCATGGTGTTGTACTGGACTACATTAAATTGATCGTAGTGTACAGCGTTTCTAATGTTTTATACCTCCCAATTTCATAGATGAAGTGGACAGAATTTTAGAAACGTCTCTCTATGATATCAATGCTCAAACATATGATTGAATTAACATCTCTATAGCATTGTCAACAAAATACTAAACATTATAGGTATCATAATAGTATTTGATTACATTTGACTGTACAGGTGTAACTAATAAGGTGGGGTGTAGTTAACACGGAGCTAAAAATAACTGCTTTTGTAGATAAATGCCTTTTTGGTTTGTCGAGTACACGTTTGTGTGTTTGTTACCTGTTTCTGCAGCTGCTCCACAAAGGTGATGGGATCACTGAGTGCCTCCTCTGGTGACGCGCCAACGTCTCTAGGTCCATTATGGCCTGCGTGCGCTGGGCCTCGAGAACACCGATGGTCTGCAGCAGCCTCTGATAACTGACACGGAGGCTGAGGTTAGACAACAGTGGCGGGGAGGGACGACTTACATTATTCAACCTGACACTTGCAATGCTGCAGTGCATCAAACTTCAGACCCCAGACGATGCATAATTCAACCATGATGCTGAGAACTTAAATACTTGCACAAGACATAAACCCTTTTCCAGTCCTTTCCACTTATTTTGCAAACAACTTCAAATTTACAGGCGATTCTGTGTGCTAGAAATTATGCATCATCAACCAGCCTCAAAGAACACCTTTAGAGTTACTTTTCTAGCGCAGTCCATCAAGAACTTCAGCGGCTGAATGACGAATAAGAGAAAATACACTTTAACACTTCTGATTTGTAACTGTGCACATCATTCAGATTTCATAGCAATGTCGTAACCTTTGCATGACAAACACTGTTTTGCAGTTCTTGAGGAGCCTTCCGTGCTATACAAGTCTGACCTTTCCACTCACACCCTCTGGGGCAAGAGAAGAGCTGCAAAAGCTGTCAATGACTAAGTGTACTACTGACTCAGAGGCCTTACAGTACGAACAGAGCAGGAGCAATCAACAGGAATGTGACGGCATCCCGCATGGCTATAATCTAATGCAAGTGCTCAGTGAAGCAGAGTAGATCAATCTCCCCCTAAACAGGACATTAATGAAAATCAATGCAGAGGACACAATTTATTCAACAGCTGCCGGTGGTCACAAAATCCTACAAGCAAACCATTCAAACAAGTCAACTGTGTTTAACCTCATATCCCTTCTTTAGTTACAGACACCACCCTTTTACACAATGTGGAGCTCTCTTGACCTTGTACAGAGTCAGTGAGTGCTGTACTTCGGTGAAAACTGTAAAAATAAATCGGTCTCTGCATTAGTGGCACCAAAATGTATTACTGAGTAAAAATTTAAGATCTCTGCAAAGAAAGCAGCAAGCATGCCGACTTCCTCAGATGAACAGATGAACTGTGCATCAATCTGTCTGAAGGAAATGAGGAGGACTTGGCTCTGCATTTCAGCGCTCTGAACTCCCACCATATGTCCAGGGACAAACCTGGTGTACCATTGCCACCTACTGAAGTTTACTGACTAACACCGGTGCCAAATGAATATCAGGCCAGCACAATAGTACTGTGCTGATGCCTGATAATCAAAGAATGTTGTTTGCTTTTTTGAATTATTTACATGAAAATACGTAGAGGGTACTATGTCTAAATAGTCTAAAATAAATTTGTAAAATAAAATTACAAGATGTACCATTTACACGTCGTCAATTACGTCTGGGTTAATTCTCCATATTCAGCAACCCTGAAATGCCTAGTCATGCAGTTGTAAAAATGACCCCTCACTGCATTAATCTGAGCCTTAAAAAAATACTCCTCACTCAGCACATTCTTAAACTTGGCATGTTACAGAAACAAGATTGAATTACCTATGCAAAACAAGAGCAATGAAATCTTACTGGATAGCAATTTTCAGAATTTGAAACAATTTGAGACAAAAAGGACCTCAGCTGAGGATTATCTCTAAGCCTCTACAGCCCTTTGCCCCCATGAAGATGCATCATGAATTAGCTGACCTGCCACGATGCAGTTAGCAGCGCCTGACTGAGCGCAGCATGGGAACTGTCCACCAACATAAACATCCCATCTTCTTTGACAACCGACAACATGACTTGGAATGAAACCCTGCACAGAGACCCTGTGAACGAAGGCAATCAGCAGAGTGATTTTAACATTCCATCTCTGTGGGCTTTGGGAAGATGACAATTGGCAGCTAATTCACACAATTACAGCACCAGATTGAAGGTGGAAATTAAATGCTGAAACATGCAAAAACCTTGAACAATAATACAGGAGCTATAGTTAGATGCTCACTGATATTCCCATAATAAACTTGAGATAAAGACTCCAAATACATAATAATGTAACATTCTGTCTATATGTTAGTATCCACTTATTTGTTATCTTACATTTCCTTTTGGAAGTGAACGATGGGAGCATCTGCTTACAAAAAAGGCAAATATTGTATATTTTCTTCATAACATTTATATGTAAACTTCTGGGGCTGCAGGTAGAGATAAAGTACACTTTCTTCATAAACAAAAGACTGTCAGCAACCATAGAAGCATAGTCAATGTTTTGGACAGAATAAGACTGAATCTCCTATATATTTAACACTGAGACTAAACTGAAGTTTTATGTTCAGTACTTTGTAATTATTTAAATATTTCTTTAAACAAATCCTCATTAACTCAAATATGTCTCTGGTTTATTCAAAACCAAAGACCAGAAGTAGCGCAATGATCAGAGAATACAATGATCAACATGTGTGAGAACTCAACAAAAGATGAGAGAGCAGAATCCCCGGGGAGCTCCTACATACTCTTTGTTGTGTTTAAGAGTCAGGTGGTCCGACTCAAAATAATACACGTCCGGCTCCTCCTCTTCCTCCTCTTCCTCCTCTTCCTCCTGTGCAGCCTGGCTCTGTGTCAGCTTCTTGCTTTGCTCAACCTCTTTGCTCTCCACAGGCACACAGTCCTCACCACATGCCCTGTCACCTAGATCCACAGAGACCGGCTTCTCATTGGAAGGGCCATCCGAGTCTGAGGGAGCAGGTTCCTCGACCAGAGGGAAATCCTCCTCCAGCCCAACTAGCACTTCTCCCTCTTCCCTCAAGGGACCATTGTCTCTGGGAGGAGAACTAAGCTTGGAAGAGGAAGCCTTGCCACCAGTAGCAGCCCTTCTGGGTGAAGTCCGCAAGGTGTATCTGTGTTCGTAGAGCTCTGTGAAAGAGGGAGGCGTGCTGGGTATTGAGGGATTGCACTCTTGCTCTGTGGGGGAGGGACTTGTTGCTAGTGGGGGTGTAGTTTCTCCTGAGTTGCTGTTGTTGTTGATTGGAATACTGTTCATGTTGGTGGTAGTGGAGGAGGTGGAGGCAGCCGCTTCCTGCACTGGTGTTGGTGGCCGGCCGTTGGTATCATTTTCACTCTCCGTCACCTGCTCTTCGTGGGCCAGAAACAACGGGTCGCCCACCCACGTCAACCTCCACCTCCTCCAGCTCCTCCTGCTCCTTTGCCTCTATCAACTCAGGGACAGGATCCTCTGGAACAGTCTCAAATATCTGCACAGAATGAGGCTGGCGATTCCCCTGAGCCAGAGACCTCCATCTGCAGAGGGACCGAGTTTCTACAAGGCACAGTGGGGTCAGGGATGAAGGGGCCCCCTGTTTGACTACCGTTGAGCAGTGACGGGCAGTTGGTGACAAAGGTGGGGTTTGCACTAGACTCTTCAGTAAGTGTGCTAGGTTCCACTGCTTTATTGTCTCTGAGTCCATTAGAGGCCTTGTGGGTATTTGGGGGCTGAGCTGCCCCATCACACTCCACATGACCATCTTCTGCCTTCCCCCCTGTCAGCTCACCTTCCTCTTTACTGTGGACAGGTGAGGCAGGAGCTGTGTGAGCAGAGTTTTGGCTGGAAAATCCTTCACAACTATTGTCCTTGCTCGGCTCTGGGGCAGAGACTGGACTTTCAGATTTCAGAGGCCCGGGGTCCTCATCGCATCCCTGAGACTCTCCAGAGCGGGAGCACCGCTTGGCCTTCTTGATTTGAATACAGGCATCCCGTGGCCCCTTCCCTCTCTCACAGTTCTCGGAATTCTCAGGACTAATGTCTTTTTCTAAACAGGACACACCCCGCTTCCTGGAGCTGGTCAATTGCTCCGCCTCAGTAGGAGAAGCATTCAAGTCAGTTACCTTTCCCTGCAACGAGGACTGCTGCTGGACATCCTGCTGAGTATCCTGCTTTGTATCATGCTTGGCGTCCTGCTTTGACTCCTGCTTAACGTCTTGTTTGGTGTCCTGCTTCGACTCCTGCTTGCCGTCCTGCTTCGACTCCTGCTTGCCGTCCTGCTTCGAGTCCTGCTTCTTCTTGGGAGAGCGGGCCCTTGGTAGCGGAGGTAACGAGGTCTCCTCCGGCTGGGCAATGCTGCGGTTCCTGAGGGTTCGACCACAAAAGTTCTCATCCAATCCATTGAGCCCCACTGACGACCTTGTGACGCGCGAGGAACGGGACGCGGCCATACTATGGCGGGTGCCTACAGTCTCCTCATCCTGGTGCTCTCTCCTCTGCAGCAGAATGCGGGCACCTGCAAAGCGCACACAGACAGATACATGAACTTCATTAAGTCAAAAATAACCACTAAAAACGGCAAATCTTTATAGCTCAATTGTTACTGCATAGCACTACCGTTTCTATAAGTTTATATTGGTTTCACTGACCTGACATGCCAACAATTTATTGCATGAAAAGTAACCTGTGGTGTTTCAAACAAGAACATTCACCAAAAGGCCTTTGTTAAATACAGCTTGGATCATTTCTAAGCTCACACCATAGGGGTATTGATTTCTCCCGTCATTGTATCCAAGCAACACCTTCTGTCCACAAGACTAGATGATCACAGGTCCATACAAAGGTAATACAATAAAATGGTGGAAGATCTTAAACTGGCAGACGACAAAACAGGAAACAATAATAATGTAGGGCTGCGGCGATTCGTCTTCATAATCGAGGTCTTTGATTACAAAATGCATAATGGCCTTCGGGACTTTTCAAGAATGGCTGCTTACTGACTGCCCCGGAGAACAAGCTGCAGCTGAAAAACCTTGCCCACAAAAATTCTGAATAATATGGTGCTCTGTAAACTCTTCAAATTGTAAATGGCTTATAACAGCAGTACAACTGTTATGCACAACCACTTCCGAAGGAAAAATCATCTCAGTTTGCAGTTTGTCAAGATGGAAGTGGCAGCAAAACACTACAGAGTCCTGTTTACGTTTGTTGTGCCCACCAAAGCTGCAAAGCGCACAATAAATAAAGTTTTTATTGTCTGTCACTGTTTTCTGTTGTATGTCTGAAACTTTGTTAAATGTGCTTTTGCTGTCTTGGCCAGGACACTCTTGTAAAGGAGATTTTTAATCTCAATGAGGCTTTTCCTGGTTAAATCAATTTAAATAAAAAAATAAAAAGCATAAGATATAGTATAGTATTTTTTTTCCCAGGCGGAACAAGTTTCTGTTATTAGAAGTATATATCTAAAAATATATTTTCAAAATGTTTCCCCATGTTAAAGGAAATTCCTTCACCGCTGCCGAATATTAAGATTTGGCTGTTTTATATTACTTAAATGGCCGTGTAGGAGATTACTTCAACTAACGTTAGATTGTTGCTATAGCTGGTAAATTGTTTAAATTATTCTAAATCCTCATTTTTCGCTGAGTGAATTTTCAAAATGATCTTGAGAATTATCATTAAATTAGTCTTTACATTAAATGATAAAACAGCCCTTGGTTGCAGCCCTACAAAAAGGTGAGATCTTCCATCTATTCTAAATGACAAATCACAAAGTCTCTACCGACACTTCACAAATGTCACAGCTTTGAGAATCTGAAAGTAACTCCACAGATAGAGGTGACAACAGCGCAGCAAGCATTTTAAGTATTGGAAAGCCTATAAAGCTGGCAAGCAGATTACTTGTAAAAAGGGTAAAAAACCAATCCATGTGCGTTTCGTTAAGGGAATTATTATTTTCTCTCTGCAAAGATTACTGCGTATTCTGTAACACAAAGAATACATCTGGTTGACTGATTTCTGACAGAAGCTACACTGTAATTCTTACACCCAATTCAGCAGGGATAACACTGCAGACATTGGCTTGTCATCACACACTAGGCTGTTTATCTCTTCATAACAGGTGTGCCAGAGAACCAACAGGCTGCAATCCTTCCACAATTTTTCACGTACAAAAACTAAAATGCTCAGACAACAAAAACCCTACACAAAGCTTACAGGCTTAGTGTGTGAACAACCATAGGAATCTAATCGTCACGTCCTAAACCCTCGGACACAATTTAAGGCACAACAATGCCTTCCCAAACTCGGTCTGTTTGCCTGAGGTATCCCGCAGACAAAATACATTACTGGGCATTTGAACAACAATCCTGGCTTAAGCTGTAAGATGAGCAAAAGATGAATGCTACCATGCATTAATATGTAATCAATCTTAGAGATCTTATTTTATACTAAATCTAATTCACACATAATAGCCTATATGCAATCCAAAACGTAATCTCAACAATCCACTTAATCACTATAATTTCACTCATATGAACACCTTTACTTGCATACTAAAGTCGATATAGACTGCATTGCATAAAGGTAATGGAGTGAAGCAGTTACACACCAATGTATCAATGGTAGCATGTAGTGACTACAAACACAATAGCAATGTGGATTTAACATTACAAATAACTTAGTAACAGAGATGCTTGGAAAACTCAGCAATGTAAAGAACAATTACACAAAGTCACTCAATTTTCAATCAACTTCTTTTAGTTGGCAAGGCAGGGACTATAAACCTTATCAATGACCATCTAGTTGTATTCTAGGTATACAGTAATTAGAATAAAGTTAGGTAAAGGTGCTATATAGAAGACTGGGAGCATTTATATTGCCTCAAAGGCTCCCAAATGGCAATGGCTTAGTCGGCGTCTTGCAGCTAACAGGGCAAACAACGGATTGGGTGCTGGTAGAGCAAACAGTGTTTACTTAAAGTGGAACTGCAGGGTGGGTGCTACACTTCTGCGACGCCAACGGTCTGTACTGCATTATCAGCAGTAACCGCTGTATGAGTGCAGTGCAGAGCAGCGGTTGAGTGGGAGCCAGCGGGGTGCGCTCACATGCAGTAACAAGTGCTGAAAGCAGAACAAAGAAGCCAATCTTCGTCAACATGATCTACTAGGCGGGTGTATTACTGGGGACCCCTGGATGTGCAGTGTTGAAGTTTCTGCAGTTTGATAAAAACAAACTCTGAATTAACAAGAGATAGCGCTCTATGCAGCAGAGGGGCAGGGCTTCAGGACTGTGGACTAAGAAGCTACAAACATTGGCTCATTCACTGCAGTTCCCTTTTGCTGCTGGATGTTACACCCCAACTCTTCTTCACTGGAGTAAACGAGCGGTTCTCTAAAACCCTGCAAGCAGTACTTCAGGGACTACGGCCAGGGTTCTTCTCCCCCCCCCCCGCTACAGGCCAGCAATGTTGTTTCTGGGACTCTCACATGTCAGACGTGCGCCAATCAGATACTAAATGATATGATATCAGATCTGCTCTGTACCCACACACACACACACACACACACACACACACACACACACACACACACACACACACACACACACTTTGTGTGCTTAATTAAATCTAACAACAGAGGACAATAAAAGCATGTGATAAAGGTCCCATTAGAGTGACATTCAGGGAAGATGATCTCACTTTGTGGCACTTGGATGCAGAAGATGAAACCTAGTCATAGCATCCCATTGTACGGTAGATAGATTCTTGCATCAATTAGCATTGAGGACATGGTACTCATTTACATTATTTCCAAGTACATACATCTTTGGCCCGACCTCTTTTGAAACAGATTAAAAAAACTCCTTGTTTCCTATCCTGGGACAATGCCTCCCTTTTCCTACACTTTGCTAACACAGCAACATCAAAGCCAGAAGCTACCCTGGCTACAAATACATTTAGATAATATTACTTCAGGGAGCTAACCTAATAGTCACCTGGAACAAGCACTACCACATGCACAAATTACTCACACTCCACTAAAGACTCCAGCTGAGAAAGCTAATGTGATTTGTCCATGCATAAAATAAGAGAGAACACAAAAAACAGAGGGGGAGGAGGTTATTCACCCTTGGACTCAAAATCAACAGAAATAATTAAGCCTGCTCATCTGACCTGCTCTAAAAAACTAATTACTACATGAAAATGATCAAGGTTTAGTTGAATAACTTGAAATACTTCCTTGTCCCAATAATTAACACTGTGTTGGCAATGCCTCAATTAATTGATAAACATATATTGCTGCCCCCAGGTGCATGTTGGAAATATCAGAATACATGTTGTGCCCTATGAATCTAAATAAATCTGAATACCCTATCTAAGCTTGGGCTCAGACAAATGAAAACATGTAGTGTATAGTCAGAAGTGTAGTTAGACAATGTGTGGATAGCTTGCTTCTTTCCAGTCTACACATAATTAGCAAGAACTTTGCTGTCGAAGATCAACCATAAAAAAGTCCTTAAAAACCATGAGTCTCCTTTGTTATGGAGCGCAGTGTGAATTAGCATGAAACCGTAACTCACAGCATAGGTTGAAAAGTAACGAATATTACAGAATTAAAAGAAAACCATATATTTCTTTACATAAAATTGGGTTTTCTTGTTGACATTTCTTCCATTTTTGTGATTTTCAACCTGTGAAGCCCCGATAAGTGTACTATAAACTATATAAACGTGATAAAACACTCTTTGGTTGAACTGCATATAACTCATGTCATCAGTCAGGCCATAATGTTTGATGAGGGGTCGCAAGTAGACATTGCTTTGTTTTAAGGGGCTCAAAAGCCAAAAAGGTTGGGAAACACCGCTTTAATCCACAAACCAGCATTTGATTTCTGTTTTCTCTCAACTGTTGGTGGGTATACGAGTGTAACAGTTACTGATATGAAGATACATGTCATATTTGTTTTAACTATCCTTTGTCTCATATAAACATTTAACTCAGATAACTTAGATTAGAAAAAATACAAGAAAGCTCAAAACTATCGTTGCATTTTCAAGGAGCATTTCAGCACGTACAGTACTAATTTATCATTTTGCAGAGGAAAGGTTGGATTAAGTTCCTCGGTCCTAATAGGAACATTTGTTTGCTAATGTCATTGTCAAAACATAATATTTACATCTGTACATGATAGTTACCTTTATCCAGCTTTGTTGATTTCTACTTCTATGTGTGGACATTGAGAGCAATTTAAAACCGCACATGAAGCCACTGATCCTATAGTTTAAAAAAATAACAAATTGTGCTCACAGGCAGCAGTTTAACCATAAAGGTTGAATGTGTCAAAGCCAGATGTTAGTAGTCAGTGCAGCCACTTAGACGGGACCTATGTGTGATTGTAATTCTCAATCAAACCACTTCCTGTTCTTTTCTAAAGCGCGTGTTTGGTTGTGAACCTATGTTAACACGTGCCGATTACATTTCTAGCACCGTGACAGACGCGGACTAAGACACGGGTCATTTGCTATTATAAACGAAACATTGGTTTCATTTAGATATTAAGTCTGTAAACTGCAGCTACTACATGTAAACAGACACACACCTTAGTAGCCAAGTGTGTGGGCTATTGTTGGCAAATCAGCTAAGCTATCGGCCGAGTTTAGAGTGATAGATTTGTTTTATGATAATCAAACAAGCTTTGTGCCGTTTAACCATCGAGTTGGACTGTTCATATATATTACTAACATGTAGTTAGTAATAGTCACAGGGCCTACTGGCAGCAAGACATCCACGAAGTGGTGTTGGTGTACATACCGATGAGAATCGCTCAAATCCCAACATTCAAGCTAAATCAGCAGCTGCGAGCTTAATGTCGAGAAAGTTAGATGTGGTTAGACCAGACACTATACACCGTTGCAGCTGCACATGCCGCCGGTTGAGTTAACGTTAGTTTGCAGCAGGTAAACTCAAAAAGTTTAGGAATAAAACTCCAACCGCACGTTAAGGCAAAAACAACCCTGGAGCCGGACAGCAGGCTAGTCGTTAGCACAGACTGACTTCCACGGGAACGTTATTTGACCTAGCTTGTCGTTTAGCACCGGGCTAACCTTAGCAAATTAACTTACCGTTAGCTCTCGGGCTAAATAAAAAACATTAACGCTTGAGACACCAAACCGCAGACTGTTGCACCCGTGAAATCCACATATTACCTTCCCCGCTTCCTGCGACTCCCAGGAACAAATACACTACAATCTAAAAACCCACTGTCATTTTGTCCTTCTTCTTTATGTGAACGACTAGTTAGCCAAGTTGGCTACTTCTCCTCGGCTAGTTTCCCTGTAAACGGCATCGTGCAGTATCTATCGTGGCGGCTTCAGGTGTAAAGCCCCTCTAGTAGCGCCAGTAACCTCGGCTACATGCTAGCTACACTAGCTCGAACAACAGACAGTCATTAAGTCCACCAATAAAACATTAATGGGTGGAGGGACTCGCCACCAGCATCGTTTCACTGGGGTTTACATTTCAACCTGATACGCGGTTAGCAAACAAGCGGTACAACGGCAGTTGGTAACCAAGTAACCTAGCAGTTAGTAACCAACTAACTAGCAGTTGGTAACCAAGTAGCAGCTAGCCGCTGCAGCCTAGTGTTAGCTCGCCAAGCGAGCTAGCTGATTGTTACGTGCATAACTTTGCCGATGTATTTGTGTTCTGCTAACAATGCCAGTCAGACATTTTTTGGTGGGCTAATAAGTCAGTTTTGTTGACGTTCGCTGAACTAAAAGCGCCGAACTGGAGGTACACTTCTAAATAGCGTTTTGTAGCTCAAGAATTACACATACCTCACTTCCGTAAATTTGCTGCACGTTCGGCCGCAGCCATGTTTTCAATCCAGTCAACGAGCGCGAGCCGGGGTGTGTGAGCCGACTCAACCGCGCTCGTCAAAATGCAACACTATACTGTAAATGTTTGCCCCTGCCAAGAGTGCATTCGGTCACACCACTCTTTGGCTCACCACGATTAAGTTATGACTCAATGGCACTTTTTTTCCCCATGATGGACAATTAACAGAAGTAAGTTACTTTTCTTTTCTAATGTATATCTTGATTCCCATCTAACAACTGGATGGCGACAAAATCAAGGTGACCACAATGTGAAACATGTTTTTCATCAAGATTTAATAGTGTCCGCCAGCAAAATTCAGGATAGATCTTACTCAAGTGACAGCTATATGCAAAACCTTAGAGTACATCATTCTCTCTACCCTGTCAGCCAACACTTTAAGCAACACCATGCCCGTACACAAAAGAATGCCTTGCTGCTGATTACATACTGCAATATGCTTTCTGTCACTGTACAATTTAGTGAAGATTAAATCCAGATCATGTTTTGCGTGCACATTTTATGGGCAGCTTTGCATTTACATGCAGTTACATGTGATGTTAAACTGGGATTAAGTGTTAGAGCATGCATTCTTAACAGACTCTGCCTGCCACATATTTTCTAAAAAAAAAAAAAACTAACATTATATTATAACGCTCCCTTCTGTGCTAAGTTACCAAGTGCTGAATCCTGACCGACATACTATCAGTACTGGTACATTCAAATACAAACCAGACATTTGCATAAGCATGCCAATTTGTACTTCTACAGAACAGTGCAAAACACAAAATTAATTTCTGAGACTACTCAGTAATTAGTCCCTTCATAACCTCGTGATTTTCATCACTTTAAATGTCACATTTTACTTCTCATTTGACAATATTCTCTTACAACAGGAAAATGTATGATATATCTACAGCAAGATGTATTGTGATTAAACAAAATCAGCAACACAAGACATACAATATGTGCTCTTTTGGTCAAGAAAAAAAGAAGATATATGGCATTCATTCAGTGGAATTTTTAGCTGCACATAATTTAAATGCTTGGTTCTTAAAATAACCTGACACTAGTGCTAATATAAATTTAAGGTCATTAAATAGATTTGTACAACATTACAAAGCTTTTCGGACATTAATTCCACCTGTCAGCAGTCAAAGACTGTCCTGTAGCGCTAATGATGAGGTCCTTTGCTTGAATGCTTTTGAAATAAAAGTCAAGTGCAAAATAAAAAGGCTTTTCGTTTCTTAAATGTTTTGTTGTTTTCTGCTTGATTAAACGGAGCGTGTCTCCATCTCGATCTTCTCCTCAGGACTGCGATGATTCTGCTTCCTGGTGACTGATGTTTGGACGAACCGTCACAAGTGGACCGCCGCCATAGATGGAGTGGAGGAAGTTCCACGTCTCCTCAGAAATCTGTCCCGAATCCGCTCCTGCAGGGTCAAACACACACACTTAAATATCAGTAATATCCGCATCGTTCAAGATATTACGATAATCCTCAGAGGCTATGCGAGAGTGGTTTGAATAAAAAAAAATTGTATTTATTCACCCTGTTTACATTTGTTTATTTATTTTTTAGTTAGTTTATTTAATGCTTCTCAAAATGCATGAACAAAGATACAAACCAACATCTTTTTTATTACAGTTAAATTAGCAAGAATAAAAGTAGAGCCATAATAATACAATATGACAATAATAATAATAATAGTTAGTACCTTGTTTAAGTGTTAAATGGCCGTTCTTGTTTACTGTTATCTTGGAATTATCAATGGGTCCCGGCGGATCTTAGAGAGGGAGAAAGACAATTAGCTGTCATAATTATAAACAGCAGTATGATGCATGCTTATCTTTCAGAGATATGTCAAATGTTTGTCACACTATAAAAAGCAATCTCTGCTCCCCACTTGCTATAGTGAGAAAACAAATATTAGTGGAGCAGAAAAGACATTTGCAGAGGTGCCAGATGTAAGCCGTTATAAATAGATGTGACAATACAAAGTAAGAGGAGAAAAAAATAAATTAGGAAATAAAATATATTTTGACGCTTCTTTTTTGCTGTAGCAGGAGGGAAACTTGACTCGGGGGAGTAAAGCAAACTCTTTGAAGATAACTCATAAAAGAGAAATGGCACTTCATTTTCTTTTGAACATGAGAAGCTTTTGAAACAAGAGACTGTAAGTCCCACATGAAACCGCTTATTTCCCAGGTTCTCCTATCCATGTAAATGTTCAGACCTGACAGGACATTTGTTTTAAAATGGAAATTTGCATCAAACAAAAATCATAACAGCTTGCTATCACCAGATATGAGGATATGAGTCACGACAGTAGAGTGGGACACATTTAGCCTTTTAAGCAAACATTTAAACAGGATTGGGGGTGGAAAAGCAAGACTTCTGTCCAATTTACCATTGTCTTTTCCTTTGACAAAGCCCTCCCACTCACGAAACCACTGCATGCTGATGCAGTATATGACCACTGGAGACTCCTCCTCCTGGAACGCCTGTTCAGCTACAGAGAAGAGGGGGGAAGAGAGGAAATGGAGGAGGAGTGTGCAGTGGAGACAGGAGGGAGGAGAAAGGACGCAAAGGGTGGGGGTGGAGAAACAGGAGGGTGAGGGGGAGACAAAAAATTAAAGTGAGGATGAAAGGATTGAGAGGAGCGGCGATGGAAAAACTAATCAATTCTCTCTGGTAGTTATTTCAATTAGAACATAGTCTTAACACTACACTGCACCAACTCCATCTTCTTGGAGAGATCAGCTGCATCTGTCCCAATGATGCATGCATTAATGATGAGGCTTTAAATCGGGCTCACACCTCTCATCTCCTGCTGGGATGCAGAGCATCAACACATGCAGCGTATCAACTGGTTCAATAGACTGGGGAATAGGTCTATACACTCATAAGCACTGGGTCGCAAAGAGTCTCACTAACGCACAATGCCGACTACGGCTCCATGTCTTGGTGTACATAGCGTTTATAAAAATTTAAAAAAAACTTACCCTGACAAACATGTCCAGCTCTGATTTGCGCCGTTTTTCAACTTTTTCTATTTCAATCTGGCATGTGTGGCAAACGTACAGGTGGTTTACAGCCGGTCCTCCGCCGTACCTGCAGGTAGCAGTCCACATTGACGCACACGGATGAAATTAACTCTACAAGAAGGAAATTATACTGCAACTGCCCTCCCATTACTCAATCACAGCTGGCCCCATCTTACTGTGTGTACCTGCCTGTAAAGGTGATCCCACACGTTCTGCGGCAGCATACCACCAAGTTGTCGATACCCGCTGCTTTGTTTGGGGCACACCTGATGAAACGCATTGAAACATCCATAGACATTAACAGTGTAACATTTTAAAGGTGACTATTATTATGCGTTGATTATTATTTTGAATAACAATAAAGAAGCTGGGCAGAAAGATACATAAAACACAAAAGTGCTCTTACCCTTACTATCTAATATAATCTACCGTGTAATATACCAGTCCAGTACAGATTCTTCTTTAATGTTTTTCTTTTAACAAACGATCACTCTCATATCCAAACTAAAACCACAATCTGTGAATGGGAATCAAAAGTGCAGACTGTCTCATTTTAAGGGCTCCACAGGCAGAACGATTTGGGGCCACTACATTCGAGGACAAACTTTCTTCTTCAAATATGTGTGGGCAAAAAACATTTCATGGCTGTTGAAAAATTCTCTCCTGGAGAAATATGCTGCATGCCTTAACAGGAAAAACGGGGATACTTTTGGATCTGCATTTGAAAACACAATCATGGTTTCACTGCACTGATATTATCTCTACTTATAGTAAGGCTGCACAACTTTCAAACTGGGCCAACTGATATTGCAATTGCAACATGATTTGTGATATTGGAGGAAATTATCATTTTTCATTTTCTTTGAAAAAACAAAATGATTATGGTGGGATTTTTGCAAGGATTTGTATCTTGCACCTCTTGCGATTTTAAAAATAGCTGTAGGGCCTATTGTAATTTCGAAAACATTCAAACTAAACTAATTGTCAGTTATTAAGTGCTCCTGTGTGTGCTTACTTACAGAATGAAACACATATTTGCTGCCACTGTATTCCAACAGGTTTATCACTACATTATTCCTATATTATTTTCAATTCCTTAATTTCCAGCAGCCTCTGAATAGAGGGCAGAAAAGAAAGCAGCTTGATTGGCACAAAAGCCTTTTATAATTCTTCCCTTTTCTCTGCTAAACGACGAGAGGAGGATCATCTGCTCAAAGAGATGTAAACCTCCCCTTTTTTGAAGTCTGCTGTGTGGTGAAGGGAATACTCTGCAGTCTTTGTCAAAGTCAAAAATCCACAGCAAAGGATAAAGCAAAGGCTTATTTTGAAGATGAGAGCTTGTGCATAGAGCAGAAAAAAAGGAGAAAAAAAGGATTCCGGTTCGGGACACTTTCATCTCTGAGCAGTTCAGTATGATGACGACGACCTAGTCACACGCACCTCCATGCAAACACAGGAAGTCGTCATTGGAAATGGGCCCCGGCTCAGCAAAGGTCTTGAACTTGTTTAAGCCACTGGCGGGAGATGTAGAACTGCAGAAGGCTGGGCTCCATCATGTTGAATAAACCAGACACCCTCCTGCGTTCTTTCAGTGCATCCTCGTTGCTCTTTCTGGACACGAATAGACCCACAGATTAATCACTGCTGCAATTGAGTGATCAAAAGTGAGATGAAAGGTATGAATATCAAAGCAGCACAGGGAATCTTAAAGGATTCTTGTTCACAACGGTCTGAGTTTAACTGACTGAAGTGTGTTGGCTTACTTATAGAAGAGCACATAAGCCTCAGCATTCTGGACACAGGATTCAGACACCTCGGTCACACTTTGGTCGTCAAATTCATACCACAGATTGTTCACGTCATTCCTGCAGTACGCTATGTAGTGGCCACCTGGGATCAAATGGGGGATATACGTTAGAGCAGCATTCAACCTAACAAGGACATGTGTCTACAGGCTAATGAATGCGGGACACTTCTATGTGCCAATTGAAGGCAGATGCCCCAGTCTGAGCAGAAGGAGGAGGGACTGTGCCCACTCACTGCTGGCAGTGCCGTGGTGACAGATGACTGACAGCAGGTCATAGTTGGTGGTTTGGGCGGCGCTGTCTTTGGCCAGGAAAGGCTGCAGGTCCAGGCCCTCAAGTGGGAAGGAGACGTGGGTGCTTATCTTGGTGGAGAACATCAGTTCGTGCCTGAAGCGCTTCAAATGGACACACAGGATCTGGAGCAGGGGAAACGCACAAAGAAGTTTTCATTTAGAGCACAAGACATAAGGGAAAAAGACATGACATGAAGAGTTGTCCGTTTACCTCTGGCAAACTTTGCATTTTACAAAATTTGACTCCGTTTCGTAATCTAAGAGAAAGAAGAAAAAAAAAGAAGGACATTCATTACAGTTCCAGACAATTTGTTTTCTATTGTGAAATAATTTAGTAGTCCAATTCAGTATTCAACAAAGTCAGAATTAGGCACTCACTTCTTGCATTTTTCACAGCTGTACATGTTGTCTCCTGGAAAACAACAAGCACAGAGTTACTGAGACATCAATCGTAATGTTTGTGCTGGTAGAACACATTTCCGCCACTTGCTCACCCTTTAGTTCATCTCTGGCAAAGAAAGCTGCAAGACAATCTTGTAGCGTAACCACTGGACCCCAGAACCAACTAGAAATAGAACAGAGGGTGGATTTTACACACAAAGAGTAAAGTAGACAGTCACTTGAGCTAGACTGTGAAGAATGCAAACAACTAGTGTACATATGGGAGCGCCTTGAAGGCAGAGTGGTTACAGCGCATGCAATAAAATCGCAACATATCTTGGGGTTGATTCCATCCTTGGGACCTTTGTTGCATGTCATATAAAGGATAGATGCCAAAAGCAACAACGTGAATGAACATATTATTAACCCACCTCTTGATGTATTCCATGACAAATGAAATCCAGCCCTGCGGTGCATAAGCTTCACCACAAGAGCCGGCTTTAATCAGGGAGGTCTGGTGGGTGGCGGAGTGGAGCTTGGCCAGGTCTTCCTTGCCTGGGATGGGCAAGGAGATATCCTGGAAGTTCTCCAGGGTCACCGACACCTGACAGCAACAGAACAAACAGCCAGTAAAGCTTCTACTCTAGTCACATTTCAATCCTATTTTCTTCTTTTTTTTTTTACATGGTTTTGACTATAATTTTGTAGCAAAACATTATTCTTGTTACAGCACAAATATCAAAATATGTGACATGATGCAACAGTGTATTGGAACATCAGAGCTAAATCACATGTTTTTATAATATAACATTTGTAATAGGTTGAAATGAAATGACACAATGACATGTTCTCTAGTGGCCCTCTGCTACGGCCTCTCTCACCAATCCCATTTATTGTCGGCGACTGTGGGTCAGTGGTTAGCAGGTCCGTCTTTCAATCAGGGGTTTGGCGGTTCAATCCCCGCCCTAGTCGATGTATCCTTGAGCAAGACACTTAACCCTGAATTGGTCCCTGTAGCTGTGTCTACGGTGTATGAATGTAACATGATTGTAAGTCGCTTTGGATAAAATCGTCAGCTAAATGTAATGTAATTGACCACACTAACCCGATCACAGGTGAGGCACTGAACTGAGCTGACAATGGTCCCATCAAACACATCTGAGATGACACTGCGGTATTTCTTTTGACGCTTGCTCTTGGGTGGGCAGAATGTGGTCACTGCTGGATGAAGCCAGAGAAATTGGAGAATAGTGTTTTAAACAACATAGACACATGGTATAAATACTTTCCTAAAACTCAGACTTTTTAAGCTCTGGATCTGCCTATGGCAGCCTCTGATTGTGCAGAAGTACCTTTCTTGTGTGCAGTGTTGAGGCTGGGCCAGCCTGAAGCAGCTTTGGGCGGGCTGCTGGACATTTTGGGAACGTGTGCCTCCATGGGGATTGGACTCTGTGGTCTTGTGGAGTTGGACATTTGGATGTCTGGGAAGGAATCTGGCAGAGAGCAGGCCAAATATTAGATCATTTCAATAGCAGAAATTTGATGCAGATTATTATAAAGTAAAGTAGACTATGACTAAAATAAAACATGACACCTCATCTCCTCCATAATAACCTGATGTTCTTCCTTGAACTTTGATGGCTCCCTGGCTGCTGATAATGGCCGTGGTTTCAGTGGTGGTGTCAACATCTTTGTCCATGTCCACGCCAGTGCTTCCACCCAAAACCCCATTAACTCCAGAGCGGTACAGGTCATTAATCATGTTCTTCTCCTTCTGCCACTCCCTGTTGGACTGGATCTCATCTTGCTCAGGAATCAGCATCTCAGCCTCGTTGGTGTCTTCCTTCATCACGTTACCGCCCTGCACCTCATTATCGGCACGCTCGCTGCTGCCACAGGACTCGCATGACTGGAAGTCGTCCGACTGACTGCGGTTGTCCTCCTCGGGGCCATTGTCCACGGTGATGCCGTTGGACTGGTCGTAGAGCTCCGGCAGCGTCTCCTTCAGCTCCTCGTGAAGTTGATCCATCAAGCAGCGCAGAAACTCCTGAGAGTCCTAGAGGCCGAGTAGGAATAACAACAAGAATTGTCAGCTGCACTCGCAAATTAGTTCGAGCTGAGAACAGTTTTTTCGCATTTATTTTGGTCACAGTAGTCTGTGAAACAATAATTAATCAATATCCTCTCCCTGAAAAGAAGCTAAAACATATTATGCAGCACTAGTTCTTCCAGCAAAGCTTTCCGAAAACCTTTTTTTTCTTTTGTTTGAAATATTTTCCAAATTACAAACAACAATCCCTAACCGCCTTGTTTATCCCAATTCTACATCACAAAATCTGAAACCAAATGCTCATGAATGTGTACTCAGACTTAATGAACCTCAGACATCTAATCTCCCTCTCAAGCCAAATGAACTCTCCTCTCCCAGAAACTGGAATGTTAACTTTATTCATAGCAATGCTGATTCCCAGGCTGTGCAGCCCGGCATGGCGTGACAAATGAATATTCCTCAGATAACTCCTCTGAACAAACACTGGCAAGCCAAGAGGAAACAGGCTCTTTTATCATTCCACCACTCCAGGTCTATACATCCCATATTTACAAACACTGGACAAAGTAAAAAAGTCTTTGGAAATCCTTTATATATTTAACGTTAATCTTTTATTTCAAGCACCGCCTGGAATCAAATCAAGCAATTTACCTTTAGTTAGTTAGGTTTAATGTGTGCATTTGCATGCGAGTGTCTGAGAACGTAATTGCAAGGGAAAGGGTTCTGCTTATCTGGCTGAGTGACTTGAGCTGGTAATGTCATTTATATAAAATGACAAGCATGGGGGGTTATGGAGTGGAAGAGAAAAGGGAGACTCTATACGATCTGGGGCAACTTCATAGCCTGGGCGTCCGACCCAGAATAATCTCAGCTCAGCACAAATTCATTTTTAAAAGATTAAATTCAGTTCAAACCATAATACATGTTTTATATTCATATTTAACGCATATTATTCTCAGTATTTTTATTCTGTGCACATGCACTCAAATTGCACATTTATTTCACCATCTGCAATGACCCACCTGCTGAGAATATCCTCTAAACATGGGGTTTATGGCTTTGATCCCCTGGAACAAGTTGGTTGGGACCACGTAGGAGGGTCTGCAATGTGACAAAACACAGCATGCTTTACAAGTGTTGTAATGGGCAATATCACAACAGAGAGCTGCAGGGATGATGTGTTTTTGAAGGCCAACTTGAACGTTAGCATCACTCTGATCTCCTAAACAAAAAGTCAATGGGATCTTTCCACTGGATTTTAGATTGCCAAAATAAACTCTGTGGCAACACAAGTTTATGATGCTTGTTTAGCGAGATCTTTTTCACAAATGAACCCCGCTTTTATGATTTTTGAAGCGTGAATGCAATCATCAGAAGTAAAAAGCTTACATTAGACGTTAAACAAACTACATCCCGGTCACATGACTTTACGTCACCACCACAGAATGAACTAGTCTCATTTAGGGGTTTCATGTGGGAACTATGCTTGAAAGAAGAAACTGCTCACATCCAGATCTGTGGATTATTTTGAGTAAACAGATCATGATTTCTGGAAAGTGACATTGCAGTTGAAGGCAGACATCTCTACAGCCAATGTCTCCAAACCTCAACAACTCACATCAAAGAAAACCCATGAGAGGAACAATAGGTGTTTTTTTTTATTTTGGGGTGAACTGACCCTTTAAAAATTCCCGAGTGGAATATTAACTGACGTATTTTATGTCTTATAACAAAACGTTCAAATCTCTTAGGCTTGTGTTAACCAAAAACATTATTTTAGACATCTAGCCAAAAACCCATTTTGGATCCAGAAGGGAAAAATGTTCACTCATTTCTGGGTTTTTGGACTCATTCCTGCAGCACTCTATAAAGTGATGTGTTCTATAGAGTCTGAAATTAAGACCAGCTGCTCCAGAAATGTGATTCCAGTTTGACTCTGGATGTTGAGTGAAAACTCGAAGCACTAAAGCTCTGGAGCCATAATCTAAACATTGCTCGGGGGCAAAATTAAAAACAGGACACACTCCCACCTGTTCTTGTGCCACAGGTCTGACACTAGTTTCTGGTAGCTTTTGCAGAGTGCAGGTTTCTTGTCTGTCCTCACCATGCCACCACATTCAAGAAAGAATTGTGTCAAGGGCGGGCTGCAGTGAAAAAAGGGATAAATACAACAAAAAACATATAATGTGGTCACCAAACAAGCTTTACTGTATTCTGTCCGTCAGCAGATTGATTAGATTACCAAAAAGTGAGCAATGCAGTGGCTTGTTCTCAAAAACCTGAATATAATCCTCAAATAATTCTAAAGAGAAGCAGATGTAATTCAGAGAAGTACAAGCTAAGGTAATGCTATGATCTGCAAATCATCTTCGGTTCAGTATGCTTTTGCTAACACATTTATGTAGGTCACTCACAGTAAAACATGTCTAATATGAAAGGAAATCCAGAGCAGCTTTAGTTTTGCATTTCAACATAATACTGTCTTCTGCCTCTATTTGTGATTAATTGTGTTTCATTAAATCCACGTTTCACTCCGAGAGTAAGATTCCTAGAGGTGCTGGCTGATGCGAGAAAATTGCACACACAGCTGAAAGTTGAAGGACATAAGAAATAGTTGAAAAGAAAAACAGCTGAGGGGATTTCATCTGATAGATACAGAGTGGAGAGGAATATGGAAGACAGAGACAAACTACAGAATGAATAAGGCATGAAGCGTTCCCTTCATTCGGCAGGAGAAAAGTCCTTGGAACTGAATAATGACCCGACGGTAAATGAAAGAAGACGCGTTCACACAAACAGACATCAAAGGAAAGTTTCAGAAAGGTCCCTCCTTTCCGCAGCTGCGTGACTCAGTTCCTCCTATTTTTGGAGCGTGATTTAGATTGCAAATTTTGACCCAAATCTTTTCCCATTTGGAGCTAGTATCCAGACTAGGCATTATTAGTTTCATTAAAAAATATATATACTGGGGGGCTAGATAGTATTAGATAGGAGGAAAGGGTTTGCTGGGATTTGCTGTGCCATGAAAAATTAAATAAAAAGGTAAAAAGGAACAAAGTAATGTAAGTACCACACAAACAAGCCAATAATACAGAATAAATCAGAAGGATTGTGAATTCAATAAAGGATTTTTTTAAATGCACCATACTCCAAATTAAAGAGTGAGTCAGTATAGTTTCACATTCTCATAAAAAGACATGGTGGGAAAAGAAAAAGAGGAAGGAACAGAAGATATCAGGAAAGAGTTGAGCTTCTTTTGTAACAGAAGATCCTCCAGGGAACTACGAAAAGCATTTCTGGAGCCTCAAATGGTGCACTGCAGAAATCTTTCACTCAACCGTCACTCCCCAAAATGAGTGGAGCCATGATCGTTTTGGTTTTTTTTGTCAACAAGAATCAGACAAGCAGTTCCTAAAACAAACGGCTACTTAAAAGAAAGGTGTTGAAAGTGTGAGTGAGAAAAGTGTAGTGTAACATGAAGTAACAGCGAGGGGACAGAAAGCAGGTTATTGGAGGCCTCACCAGTTGGACAGGGCCTGCAGGGCAGCGTTCATGTAGCAGGTGTTGCCGATGTTCTTCAGCCCCGTCAGGCCTGAGGGAGACAGAACACACTGAAGAAATTAAAACAAGCCACTCATTAAATGCTTGTACATTTTTAATGGCAGCTAGAAAGCCGCTGCAATTTTAACGATGTTCTTAAAATTGTAGAGCCTTTCTGGCGGCCATAAGCATAAACACTGCAAGATTAATGTTTCACATCAAGTGCAGAAAAGATGTCTGCCTGGTGTATTTTAAATACCTTTTGGATGATTCCAAAGCTCATTTATGACATTAATTCGCAGTGGACATTGGAGATAATAAACTTGACTCACACTGACTCAAAACATACTGTATGTGTACTATGTCTGTGTTCAGATTTGAAGTTATGACTCTGGGCAATTGGGTTAAAGTATCTTAAATGCCTAACAGTTGGTAAACCTTAGATCTTACAAAGCGTATTTTCTTCACCTCTTGATCTCCATTATAAATAACCAGAGCAGTGACTGGTGCCCATGCCTGAGATTCACAGGGGGCTAATATAACATATGCCATTGGGTGAAGCGTGTGCATGTCTCACAGCACTGAGTGAAAACATGATATGCATTGGTGGCTCTAGTGGCACTGAAGCACCAATCAATGAAGTGTTGGGCTGCATTGACACCAAATCAGGCGTTACAAAAACATCTTCCCATTCATTTTAATGTGGTATAGTGCATTTTGGGCAGTGGGGACCTCGAGGGATAGTGTTGAAAAGTTGAAACAACCTTCAAGAAACGCAACACGTCACGCTGCGATGAGCTATTGACAGCAATAAATTGGCCATTCAAATTAAATTAGCCATACAAATGACACACCGTCGCACAGTCATAATGCTTTAAAGTTAACTGCTCTTATTAAATCAAATCGGATTCTGTGCTTTGAATTAAACCAACTGCTGACTACTGAGCTTTCGAATCATCCATGCAATGTTCTTTTAAAAAAGGTTTTTTTTCTATTTTTGGAGAGTTTTTCCTGATTTTGTAATTTGTGATATTGGGCTATATAAAATAAACTGAATTGAATTTGTTTTAAATATCATACTGCAGAGGTGATACAATTTAATTACATTTTAGTCCCCTCTCACTGACTTGATGATTATAATTAATACAAATGATAATTCTGGCTTTTTTTGTTGACTTTCATTTGCAACATTAAGACGTGTTTCCCAATGTTCTTTTATAGCTGACATTGAACTGCAATAAACAGTGTCTTTAGTGACTAAAGTTAGTGCCTAACAGTACAAATGCAATCCGAGTGGATTGAGTTTTTTTATTATTGTACTAGTAATACAATCATTTCTGTCTTTCAGTTTGTGTCCACATTCTTCTGTGTAAGCTGACCTCTGGCACGCAGTTCATCCTCCTCTTCTGTCTCCATATCCAGGTCTTCACAGCCTCCATTAGGGGGCACTCTCAGAGAAGTTGGGCTCCCAGGCACCCTGCTGTTATCCTGGAGAAACAGCACACACAGACCTTTGTTATAAAACTCTAATCTAGTACATGATAAACTGCGTACAGTTCAACTGTCACTCGGGATAGACTGGTGGAAATTGTTATCGCACAGCTCTGATAAGAACCACGGGAGAGCACATGAAGTTGTGTAACGAAAGCAAAAATGCAGTAAACATGCAATGTAAACACGTTCATTCAGACAACATAGGAAGGAAAGGAAAGGAAAACGTTGATGTTGACTTTAATCTATACATGTGAAGGGTTTGAATTTGTTATTATTTTCACTTGCTGCTGCTCAATATTAAACCTGCTTTATAACTCAGCAATTATATAAAGCATGTGAGCTATAAAGAGACAATAAAACAAGATGACAAACGGAGGGAAAGCTGGCTCTTACCTGTCCAGCATTCTGTGGAGATTGGAGGGGTTTGCTGTTGGAGTGGGCAGAGTGAGGACCAAGCTTACGCTCCAGGAAAACCTCCTTGCCGCAGGCGTAGCACCACACTCTGAGCGTGGTCAGGTTCACCGTGAGGTTGTGCCTCGTCTCCTGCACACAAAGTGGATCAAGATTTTTGAACAGACACATCAGACTATGTAAACAAAAGAGAAACAAGAAGACAGTGTTAACATCTATTCAAGAACAGCTAGTTAGGCACATGTGCACTTTCTTATGGACGAGGTGCTTCTTAATCTTCCACACAATCCACATCTCACTGGACAATCAACTGGTTGCTTTTGCGCTTGCATAAAAAAATACATGTGTGCCCACTGGTGGCTAGGCCTATATTTCTATGGTTTATAAACTAAACTGGTCTGGAAGATTCTGGCACAGCTGATGCAAGAGTGTTTTTCCTCAAGCACAATGAAAGTTTTCAGCCCAAATTAAATATTGACAGATCCTCCCTCTTTCTCTCCTAATGTGTTACTATGGCCAAGTGTGTAACACTGAATAAATGAAAATGTGTAATGCAATGTCAGCGTTATTGATAATATGGATGTTGTAGTTCAAAAGAAAATGTACAGAAAACTAAATGTCTTCAAATGTAGAGTTTCTAGACACAGGAGGACAGCAACGCTGCAACACATATCAACCCCACTTGCAACCAAATCAATTTCAGTGCAAAGAAAACCTAATATACAATACCAAATAGTACTATCCTATTCTGATTTCTATTTTAATTTAACTATTGCAACTATGTTCTCATTTTTGGTGCCATAGCCATTTAAAACCATGTAGACATTATAATGTATATTACTGACAATTCATTGTTTGGTCTATAAATGTCAGAACATTTGACCTATTCTACAAGGATATTCAGTTGGGACAACATCATTTTTGGCCTTTGTGCTTGAAAAATGACTTAACACTAAAAAAGAAGATGGTATTCAAACCTAGGGCTCCCTTACGTCCACTAACTCCATTTCTTGCAGGTAAACAAAACCAACCTACTTATCCTCCCAGATATGAAAACAGAACCTAAAACGTTATCATTTCAGGATCTTGGACACCAGTTCTGAGCTGAATGTCTCAGGTTTCAGATTTAGGTGGACGCAGGGCGGGGGTTGCAGCAGGGGAGACTTTTGCTGCCTTTTACAACATGGCCGAGTTGTGCTGACCCACTGCTGCTCTGACAAACAACAGCAGCCTGGCAGGTCGACGGGAGACAGCCCTGCATTATTCATTAGGGCTGCATTGGGGGCAGAGCTGGCAGAGGGGGCACACCAGACTGAGCACGGCCATGAAACTCCCTAGCTTAAATCATTTAGGAAGGAAAGTATACCAGGTAGGGCATAAATAACAAGCTGGATTCATAAGGAGGATGTTTTTGGCCCACATAATATTTTGTATTATAAAACATTAGTTTCAACTTCTGAAATTTACTGATCACACTGTAACTTTTCACCAGAGGTTTTGAAACAGTCACTCATATTTACTCGCAGTATAGTTTGACTGGCAGAGGCCTGATCTGAACCAACAGGAGGACTTTCTCATTGCTTAGTCATTTTTTCATTGTTGCCCTTCCCTCCAAAGCCCTAATCAAGCATGGCCTTCATTCTTACAAGAAAAAGAAAAAGATTTCTGTGAAGAAAAAAAACACACAAAAAAGGTGGTTGGCGAGCTGCACAGAGTGTCCAGGATAATAATACTTTGAATTTATATAGCGCTTTTCTAGACACTCAAAGACGCTTGAATAGGATAAGCTGACAGATATGAAAATGTACTGGTGATATAATTTAAAATCAGTCCACTAATATTACATCTCTTTACTAGCAGGCTGTATATCTTTCATGTGTGGAGTGCACTGTTTTTGAGGAACAGGCCCTTTCTGGACAATGGTTTGAGTAGCTAAGCAGATACTAATTACATATTCCAGCGTCTCTGCTTCCAACCCCACTTGGCCATGGCGTGCTGGAGGAAAAACATTAGTCAACACTGGGAACACCAGAGGCTGAGTAACGCTTCAGAGCAGCTAGGAGGGGCCGATACTGTAACCATGGAACTGACAGTGAATCTCCTTCACTTCCCAGAGGAATGGTAATTAATAATGGATGCTCCACTGCTGAAATTGCACTGAAAGTGGAGGTGTAGGCAGACGGAGCGGGCGTGGCGTTTTTTAACAATGCGTGCCTTTCAAAAGCTAAAAGATGCACGTGCTGGCTCTTAGATCATGAAGAGACAAATGTGAAAAATAAAGTATTGCTGGAGGCAGTTTTATTCTAAGTCGCTCCTGGGACTCTGAAGTGGTATTCCTGTCCTGACCTGCCATCTGTGCCTCCTCTGCTTCTCCACTGACACCTCTCCTCCTCTTTTGGTGACATCTTTTTTTAATTCAGCATCACAGTGGAGACTGTCCTCCCTTTCAGTCACATCCCTTCCTTGCTCTTTCTATGGATTCTTTTATATACACGAAAGGCATCAGTAAGCAGCAATCTCTCACCTGCGAGTGCACGGTGCTGTGGTCGGTGTGAGATTCTCCACAGCCTACATATGCACAGCCATTCTGGACAGAAAAACAAACAGAGGATATGGAAATCAAAAACAGAACTCACATAATGCTGGTGAGAAAGAAAAGTGTTCAGATGTTTTACATCAAATAAAAAATTGAAAAAATGTGACGTGAGCATCGTCTTACCTCCAAACACGCCCACAAATTTGGTCCTCCAACTTTACAGTCTTGGCAGTGGCCCTAGAATAAAAACAAGATAGTTCAGTTAGAGTCACGTGTTTCAAAATAAAACCCAAAAAAAGACTTGTGATGTAACGTTATTCCTGCAGGTCATCTGAAGGTCAAGTTAAATAAGATTTTAGAGTCCTTTATAATACCACATAGAATGTAATTGAATATCTGTGTTATGGTCACACTGACCAAAGATTAAAAGTATGATGGAAACAGTTAATCAAATTAATCTGACCTGGACCCAGACAAGTGGCCTAAAATGGAAATTATACAGGTCTGATGGTGTTGACTGAAACTCCACTTAACAGGAGTGAACAGCCTCCAGCGAACATGATCCACTGTCAGGACAATCACACACACACGCACACACACACACACACACGCACAAAAAGAGTGGTTGGAATGTTATGAGTAGGGCAGTGGACAGAACCATGAGGACTTACATGTGATTTCTGAATGAGTTCCTCCTTGGTGATCTCCCCCACGCAGTCCAGGTGGGGGCAGTCACAGCCGGAAGCCGGAAGCATCACTTACCCACAGGTCTGAGAGAGAATTGGACAAAACACAACTTGCATTTTAAGTAGAACATTTATAAAAAGAACATTTATCAACCCCATGTCTGACCCTTGATAGAGTAATAGGAGATATATCCCAAGAACAGCAGAAAGTAAAAGTGAAATAAAAAGTCAGACTACTGTAACATGAGTCAGCTTTTTGTCATGCCTGCACGACCTGACAAATTCCTCTTATTATCAGCCACTAACACACCAAGCAGCCAATGTCACAGGTGTCAACAACAAAATAACAGCAGTATCTGATTGTAGACATATTGTTTATAAGCATTACATTCACAGAATAACTATTAAATAGGCCAACTTAAGTTGGTGATGCAACTGCAGTCATCGCCATGAATGATTTCAGTGCTGATACTGCAGAAACACCGCAGACACACAGACAATTAGATGTATAAAGAAGTTAGAACAAATCTTCTGCAAACACAACTCAAAAGATTCAATTATGCTGATTACCAAAGCTCAACCAGTGCATCTGAAAACATGTACATCTTCATATCAACTCCAGTGATTTTATTCCACTTCCCATGACAGCAAGATATAAAAGGATGACTCTGCAAATATGAACATAAGTCACATGGTCTTATCACCACCACTGACAGCAGCATCCAAATGGATGATACGTGTGAAGGAATACATGCGCCTGTAGTTGCAGAGGCAACGTACTAGAGGAAGTAGCTCACAAGTATTTACATATGAAATGGTATCCTGATTTATTTATTTATTGTTTAAGTTTGTGTTGATTGTGCATGTAAATATCATGTCCTGGAGAGTGCTACCCCGGAAAAAACAGCAATACTGCATGTTAACATATTATCCAAGTTTCTGATCACTGCCTGGCTGGCATGTGTGCAGGTGTGTCTTCATCAACATAAGTTAACCAACATAATAATAATTCTATAAACTTTGGTTATAATCAATATGTTGACAATATGCACAGCTTCGGCTTGCCAACGAACATAAACAACAGCCGATAAGATCAAATGTATGTGAAAACGCACACAAGACCACACTGGATAGTTTGAATGTTTATGGTTGATAAAGTGATTATTTGTGTTGATTTAGGGGACCACAAATGCTGCTTGTGGACCGACACAAGACATATTACTCAGTCATGCAAAGAAATGGATGCAAGCTGATCCTTAGTTAAATTAATATTCAGTCTTGTAAAAGTAAACCTGCATTTTGCCTCGCCTAATCAAAGCTCATCAATTATGCAAACTGGGTTAAATAATGCAGACTATCTTTTTTTTTATTCATAAAACTAAATCCAAACAAACTGATAAGACAGTTATATGTATGCTAGGTGGTTCCTACAATTGCCCGGCACATTAGATATGTCCATTCATAACGTCAAACGTGCCTCCAACAGAAATAAGTCAATATTTCAATAATGCACACCTATTCGCCGATGGTTTCACACTCATGGCTATTACGACCCCATTTTATTGACTTCTTATAATCTTATGGTACTCCAGGGTGGGGCCATAACCCAAAACCCGACAGGGCACATCATTTCGATGTTGCCAGATCCCGTGTTATCCCAGCGTTATCGAAGAAGTTAAATAATAGTGCATAACGCCGCAAGGCACGCAATTCGTGAAGCTAACTAACGTTATATTATTGGCATAATTTAGGAAGCAACGTTAGAGCAACACACAAAAGTCATCATGTTGAAAACGTTACCTGGCCACAGACCAGCTACCAACTTAATTCGGCCAGGTTTAAAACAAATTAGTGGCAGGTCTATTCTGTGGTGAATTGAGACGTGAGGCTTTGGCCTTGTCCACTTCTCAAGTTGAGCTGTCAAACCAGGCGAGGCGTTGACAGCGTCACGGGCTGCTAGCAGTCTTTCGCAGCTAGCTTTAGCCATTTGGTCAACTAATTCGTCCTCAAAGGCATATTTTACTCTGCAGTCTAAACCGCGACACTTGCTACAGTGTTAGGAGACACGCGGTTGACATGTTTGGACCCACACGATAATACTGGAGACGGTCTGCTATTGATAACCCGCTCGCCATTGGCTCGCTGTTGCTAACGTTAGCTCACGCTCTGGTGTTACAGCGCTAGCTACATGATCACGAGCCCGCAGTGAGTTCCGATAGACAGCCTCCACTCTTACCTGAACGATACAATCAAAAGACACGACGTTTCTCGGCTGGAACCGGTTGTAATGTATGTCTAACACACAGATTCAGTGTGACTTTAAAGACATACTTCAAAGGGCAATCCTTCGCATTCACGACAACCGTTCCTGTCGCTCAGTGTGGTTGCTAACGTTACAGCTGTCTCCGCCTCTTTTCCGGTTTAAAAAAAACAAACACATAAACCCTCCATATCCTCCTGTAAACATTATATTAGATTTTGACATTTATACATTTCATATTTCACATGTTAACAGCAAAATATGTGTAGAGTATCACAATGAGCCCAATATAGCAATCATTAACGTTAATTAGCTTTACATATTAATTTTAATTTTAAAGCAATGACATTCTGGTTACAAGTCAATATGTGTATACAAGAGCAATGGGACTCATTTAACGTAAATAGCCTACTAGCTTCTGGGAAATTATTACTTCCTAAATTAAGGAATGGTGGGCTAGGAACAAAAGTGGTTCCGCAAATAATGGAGTCAACACACAGGAAACCCATCCCAAGCGCCACCTAGCGAGTTGTGATACAGAACAAATGCCCTCCACAAAATATTTTTTTAAGATTTGTTTTCTTGAAAAATAAATTCTGTTCAATTTACAGAACAGTTGCAATATGTTCAATTTCATTCACTAAGAAACGTGCTAATAAACATAATAATGATGAACAACTTGTATTGTATTGTTTGCTTATTTTTAGGCTGACTGGAGGAAAACACAGGTAAATAAGGCATACAGTGGATGACATGGAAATAGTAATTGCTTTTATAACAAAACAGTACTTCTTAAATTAATGGAGTCCCAAAAAAGAAAACAACTTGATGTCAAGAATGATTAAAAAACAAAAGAAACTGGTAAGATTATAGACTTAGACTTATGAGTAGAGTTTATCTGTTTTCATCAAATCTAACAGCTCTTTTTTTCTAGTGAAAATTATCCTCCATAAATCTGGAAGTCAGAAATGATCATCTTGTTATTAAGGGGGTCCCAAAGACGTAATAAAAAGTAATAGAAGTAATAGAATAAAAGGAACCCAATGCAAATCGAGGCTTTTGGGATTCATACATGAATTTAGTCACTTATGGACATTTTGAATATGTATTTGAATTACCTATATGAAAGCTCCAGTCAGCCCCAGCCATATACTGTATGTACTTTACAGTAAAAACCTAACCTGGATATATTTGTCATGCTCTAAGAGTGCCTAAAGGGGGCGCTGAAGCTCCATAAAGATTACAGTGAGCAATGCTTTTATTTTGAAAGTCCCGCTTGATTGGCTACCGCTGCCGCTCGAGTCCTTCACTTGGCAACAGCTGAGGTCAGCCGGAGCCCAGGACCAGGTGAACAGCCGGGAGTCTGTGTAGGAATCCTCTCAATGTACCGGTGATTTAAATTCAGATTGTCTCATTCGGTTAAAAAACATTGACGAGCTTGTTTCTTAGACCGTTTATTTCAAACCGGTTCAACAAACGTAGCTTGCGCCGCGCGCCGTTATTAGCCTTCTTAGGTAAATTAGCATTAGCTTCTCAGCGAGGCCAATAACTGTGTAACGCTCTCGTCTTCCAAACATGCTGATATGAATCACCTGTGAGAGCTAAGGTGCTGCTGGTTTCTATGTCTGAGGGGTTGTCCCTCAAAACACGATTTAAAACTTGACAGAATACTCAGATTATTTGGAAGATATGTTGTGTTGTGCTAATGAATGAAAGCTATAACTTTGGATAATTCAGTTTTACCAGTTTTAAGACACAACACGCTTATTTGTATAGAACAGGGGCAATTTACAGAACAACTCAAATAGACCAGAGTGATTCAAAATAGAATACCATAACATACAAGTTGACTAAAAGACAATAGACAATAAGTGATTATCTTTCCAAAATGGTATCAAGAAAACATATATACACATGAGAAGTGGTGTAACATGACTTTGATCTCTTCTTCATGTCTCTTAATTTTGATCTGCTAGACAGCTGGTGGTTTAATGCCAACAGGATACATCCCTCTCTGCCTCTTTTCTTGTCAGTAACATATCCATATTATTTTAACCACTCTGTCTGTGTTTCTACAAAGTTCCAATGCAAACTGTTAATCAATCTGTATTTGAAGAGACAGAAAAACTAGTATTACACAATGAGCAGTATTAAATGTTTGAGAGAGCAAATCCACATTTTGACAGGGTAAGACTCAAATGGGTTAATCAGCCATGTGTAGAGCTACACAGTCTCTTGTCTTGTGCTAACTTTAATTGGATGGTGCATGTTGTCTAGTCAGCTGGATATACAGCGGCTTAGATGATGGGATCCTATAGTGAGAGACTTTATTTACAAAGCAATACTATGTTTTTGTAGAAAGTTAAAGCCTCTGATTTTCTTATGCACTCAAAGAAAGTCCCATTATTCAGACGTGTTCATACTGTAGATAAGGTATGGTTTGAAATACCTTTGGTGGGTGTGCTGCTAATCCTTTAAGTCAGTGGTTGACTCATACATTTGAACAGTTCTTTCATGATAGTTTTCATGCAAGTAAATATGAATAATGTTTTGAAACTTAAGTGGTTTATTTACCCTGCTCTCCTTGGGTTAGGCAAGCATGACTACTTGCACATACTGTATGGGAGAGGCTTCATGTAATAACGTCGTTATTTCCCCTCCTGAGCCTCTCAGGTTAAATCCTTTTGCGTCGTCTCCGCAGCTCCAGCAGAATGGTGATGAGGATAAGAGCGTTGCCAAGTCATGGATAGATCGCCACAATGACACATGAGACCCTCACAAGCTCCCAGCTGTCCTTCAGGGCGGCTGCTCTGCGCATGGTCGATCTACCTCTGTCCGTGTACAGCTCTCTGGCTCAGGTGAGGGTGTGTTTGAAAGTGGTGGGAGTTTGTCAACTGCTTTTCTTACTGTTCTTACTGTTTTCTATATATATATATATATATATATATATATATATATATATCATGAGAGGCGAGGTTGTTGAGGGTTCAATTCCACTTTGTCAGGTTCTTAATTAGTTTAATACTATTTATTTAATTAGTTTAGTCTTACCAAAATACATTAGTATAGCATTATTTACTCTCTTTTAATCTGCTCCTTGTACAACTTGTTCAGAAGAAATACAGAGTACCATAAAACTTAACATGACATTTCCCAAAATATGAGCGTAAACTGCATCAAAAGAGTCACAGATGTCTCCAACATCCATTTAACTGTTTTCATTCATTTACCTTCCATATTCTTGAGTCTAATCTTTTCAATTAGCTAGAAAACTTAGTTGTAGCTCAGAAATGTGAGGCAGTTCATTGTAATTTCAAACATAAGTTCAACCAAAGTCATTTTAAAAATGCATAGATGAGGGTAGACTTTGTTTGTTTTGTAAACTTGGTGAAATTGATAGTGGGATTCACTTTGTGTTAAGCTGTCCTGTCGACAAGGACATAAGGGATCTACTTCTTAGTAGAATTATCTCAATTTCTGTAGATTTCTTTTGGCTGGATAACAATGAAAAACTTGAGTTGGGCATCAGAGAGGGAATTTGTTTTTGTAGCAGAATTTATTAAATATTTGCCAAGCTTTGGATGGATAGGCATTATATTTTGTTTAAGACTGAGGGGTAAAATAATCTGTAATTTGACATGACATGCTAATGCTATTTATACTTATTAAGTACACAAAGTGTGTGTGTGTGTGGTCACAGAGCAGATATCATTTAGTATCTGATTGGCGCACGTCTGACATGTGAGAGTCCCAGAAACAGCATTGCTGGCCTGTAGCAGCATTTCAATCATCCTGTCCCATTTTAATATTATGTCAGTTGTCATAGCTCCAAACTCTGTTTATGTTATTTTTAGTTGTTGTGAATGTGCAGCAGCAATGGCGGTGTTTCCATCTATAGAGAGATATGGGGTGGGGCGGGTACGCTCGCTCGCTTGCCATCTGAAAACCATTCTTTAAAGTCTGGATGCCAGGCTGGAAGCTGATCAGCGCTGACGGATCTGTAGAGTTATGCATCCTCAGATGAAATCTTATCAGGCCGGACATTTATTCTTAAGTGTTGCACTTGACATTATCTGACAATCTCTGTTGCAGAATTTTAAGGATAAATCCGTGGACCTTTGATATTATTATCGCTGACCTCCTGATAGTCGTCGGATACTCTGTGCTACAGTAGACTGCAACCGTGTCATTTATGTGTTGCTTCTTTGCCTCAGTTGTCAACATGTTGTCTACTTTGGCCAGCGAGGCCCTAAAACATCTTGCGCGCACAAACGATCGCACAGAATACTAAATGAATCCGTGTTTGATTTTGTCGTCGTACGTCGGAGCTTTGCAGGAGTGTTTAGTACTTAATATTGTAGACACGTGTTGGTTGGTATTCAGATTCGATACAAAGTTTGAATCTTTTTTTGTTTTAGGATTTTCTAACTCCCACAGTCAGGAACAGAGACACATGAGCCTTAGTTTGGTCAGATTAGCATTTTATGACTAACCAAATAGAAAAAGAAACAAATCTGCTGCTTCGGCTTATTTTTGAGGTGCATAAACTTCAATTGTTTCTCCCTCTACCTGTCCTCCAGGTGAGTGTCAGCACAGGCACCAAGAAGCTGGTGGCAGCCACGGCCTTTGGTGCCATCTCGCTCCTCTTCCTCGCTCGCCGCTTCCAGCGGAGGAAGGGAAGAAAGAATGCTCAGTGGGAGCCGGCTGGCTTTGAGATTATCTCCCCGGCCTCAGCAGAAAACGGTAAAACTTCCTTTCAACTAGCGGCTCACTGGCCCGGGATCTCCATTGAGTACGTTAGCCCAGTTGCTGGTTTGTGATGTAATCAGATTGATGTGCTGGACCGCTCCTGTGTTCCCTTGAACTGTAAATGGAGAGCTCCAGATGAATGATTTACCTCTTTTAATCTATATTTACCACTGATTAGAGTTTCCAAGAGAAATGAACAGAAATGCAGTTGATCAGGGGTAGAAGGATATTTTTTGACAAACGGATCAAATAGATTGATGGATTTTTTTTGTTTGTTTGTTTTTACTTTTGCCAGCTTCACATATGGACATAAGTACATACAGGTTTAAACTGTTACAGGATTGTATATTGGCAAAGCCAATTATCTTTCTGCATATGTGAAAACTTCAGCTATTGGATTTGTCTCTTTAAAAAAATGGTCTGATGTGGAAACAATTTTAACAAACGCACAAAGCGGGTGAGCCAGGAAGTCACTTATTTTAAAAAGGATGAAAGTGATTCGGACAGATTAGTAACAACGGCAAAGTTCTCAATTCAACCGTGGTTTATCTGTTGTGTAATCCTGCAACATGCTCATGTTCACTGTATTCTGATTTTTATCTACCCAGATAACACCGGTCAAAACATCACACTCTCCCTCAACTCCAAGAATGGCTACTCCTCCGGTCTGCTCCTCAATGCAGGAGACTACAGAAAACTGTCCGGGTCTCTGCTGAGCCTGGCCTCGGTGAGACAAAGACATGCTTTTAAAATGTGTTGATTTGTGATGTAAAGCACAGAAAACATAAAGCAATAATGAGGAGCATTTGTTAAGAAGGAGACGGAAGAATACTGTACATTTAAAGATGGAATGTGAATGGCAGTAAATAAGAAATATCGGCAACTGTCAGTTTCACCACAGATTTGCTCGACTAACTAGAGAAGCATTCACACCTGGAAGTATTCAAATAGTCATTTCTTGGAATAACGCTGGATTTTGAAAACGCTCCGCTGCATTGCTGGCTCAAATAAGTCGAATAAAACCAAGATGCCACCCGGTAGGGTTGCCGGCTGCATTGTGTACGTGCTGCTTCCACTCCTTGAAACGTAACTGTTCTGCTGCTCTGCGTTTGCAGGTGAAAAGCATGAACTCGTCCAGCAGCAGCACTTGTGAAAATGTATCCACCTGCTGGGACAGAGAGGGGGAAGCGGATACCTGCAGTGTTGTCAACTTACCTGTCACCACACCTGAAAACCTGTACCTCATGGGTAAAGAAATGGGCACACACTACGTCACCTCACTGTGTTTGTAGTGACCACATAATAAATAAGTTTAAAGGATGGAAGTATTCAAATAGTCATTCCTTGGAATAATCCGTCACTGGTGTGTTGCCTTGTTTAGAAATGGAGCATATGGGACTCTGAGTTTATCTGTGTATGTATGTGTGTGTGTTTGCAGGGATGGATTTATTTGAAGAGGCTCTCCGGCGGTGGGAGGAAGCGTTGACATTCAGGAGCCGGCAGAGCGAGGACGACGTCAGTTGTGCGTCTGTCAAAACGGGAGCTGGCGACGCCATCGCTGAGCAGAGCATGGAGGTGAACACACGGAAGCACGCTGATCGTTTAAAGATATCGATTCGTTTTCAGTGGGGTAGATTTACCACATCCCCATAATAAACACCAAGTCAACACATTTCATTCTTGCGACGCCCCATTTAATCATAGATAAAGGGGAAGGAGATTTTAAGATGTTTGCTAAAAAATGCCTCCTGATAAACTGTAAATAGCTTATGCAGACTCTTCTACAAATAAATAACATGTCCGTACTATCTTTTTATACCAGAGGAAGGTAGAGAAAATCATACTGCCTACAAACACTGCACTGCAGGGCACATCTATGAATAACCATCACTCTGACAAACAGCTATCTCATTCTCTAACCTGGATTAGTTCGGGTCTAACAGTGAATGTTGGGCACCCAAACATGGATCCAGTCTGCTGCTGTCAATGATATCTTCTACTCGGTTGAGCCTCTTTAGAAAGCTTATTAGGAAATCGGTCACAGGGATTAATCAAGAAAGAACTGTAGTTTAAACTTTCTCCATTCGACCTCTTCCCCCAGCTGGCACTTTTCAAACATTAAGCAGCTGTCTGATGTTGAAGTTTGACTGGCTTGTTGTCTTAAGTAATATTTCATGCAGTTATGAATTCCTTTTCTTAAGATGGGCTTTTGGATCTGTGAGCCATATTTCTGCATTTTTTTGTGTTCAGGACGTCATCAGTGCAGAGTTCATGCACAGGCTGAAGTCTCTGCTGCAGAGGGCGTATAGCCTCCAGGAGGAGTTTGAGGGAGTGCTGTGCATGTCAGAGCCCTCGTCCCACAGCAACAGCCAGGGTGAGTCACTCATATGACGTTATGTCATTTCCACGATCAATACGGTATTCCGTAATACATTACAATGAGTATTCTCCATCACAGATAAAATGACAGACATTTTGGCCCGAGAGGAGCTGGACGAAGCCAGTCTGAGAGACAGCATCAGCATCGCCTCCACTGACTCCTTTGTGTCTGCTGCGGAGGTGAGAGGAACTCTAAATGACCACGGATGATAAATGCAAAAATAATGTATTGGTCATCTTTCTTGCCTCTAAAGAGCTCTTTATATGCTCGACTTGATTTTTATCCGTCATCATTTTGTTCTACTGAAGACATCTCTTTTTTTCATACTTAATATTAACTTTGCTTGCTGCTGCTCCAAACACATTTCCCTCTGGGGCTGAATAAAGTATCTATCTCTATTTCTCTAATCTTCTCTATGTCTCTAATCCTCTATCTCTCTTTCTCTCAAACCACAAAAGTCCAATTTTGGTGGCAATGCAAATCACAAAAAACGTAACACTAAATGATCCTTAAGTTCTAAAAACAAAAAGACGACAGCCGGTCAGAAACAAACAGACTAACGTCTTTATGTCAAACCTTCTGACGCATCCAACGTTGAACCACTTCGCAGCAGGAATTTGATTCAAATAACTTTGATCTTCTCCTGTAAGTTCACCACCCGGTGTTTACCTGCACTCTGCTTATCTCCTTAAGTCTGCGTGAGGGCTCGAGCTGTGTATCCGCTGCTGCGGGCGCACTTGAAATACAGAATACATTCTGTGAAAGGTTCCGGTAGAGACCCTCATCTCCCTGCTTGCTGAAAGCTAGAGGTGCTGTGTATCTCCACCAGAATCTGGCCCAAATACGAACAGCAAACTACAGTGAAGTGAATTAAAGCTTTAACTTTAAGTGAAGGTGTTTGTACTCTCAAACCTGTTTCACCACCTGCAGACCACATAGCAGTGGGTGAAGGCAGGGCAGCCAAACTGGGTCACTCCTATTTATAAATGGGCCTTCAACATTCTTCAGTAAACAACATGCAGCTCGCTGTTGCTCTGCAGCTGTTTGCACTTTACAACATGGATCACTGGCTCGTCTGGAAAACGGCACAAATTATGAACAACTTTTCCTTTCACTTCAATTGGATCACAAATAACACATTACAATAAATAAATGCAATGGAGGCATGAAAAAATACACTTTGACTTGTTTTACCTGATATTTCTTTCACATTTTAGTGCTTAAAGGGGTTAGGGGCAAAGCAGACCAGAAATTAAAGACATATTCGGTTGCTTCCCAATCGCTAACATTATTTAGCAGACAAACGGTCATTATTTCCTCCATAATGTTTTCTACTCTTTTTTTTTTTTTTTTTTGTCTCAGCTGACGGAGTACCGGGAGCTGAGGAACGTCTTCGCTCTGGGTCATCACCTTTTCTACGAGGAGGCCCTGCAGATGGCCGAGGATGGAAAGATCTCCTGCAGGGTGCTGCGGTAAATAAATGCATACATTTATCATAACACACATGAAACGCAGATAAGCTGAAGAACGCTGTGTAGTCTGCCAACATTTTAATCTGGTCTCTCTTGATTTTCATCGTCAGGACTGAGATGCTCGAGTGTCTCGGGGACATCGATTTCCTGGCCAAGTTGCACTGTGTGCGGCAGGCATGTCAGGTACATTATAGCCATAGGAATGAAAATACATCATGATTACATGCATAGAGGGAAAGTTATAATAATTTGACTGAATATACAAACACAAGTAATATTCATGTGGATAAACGAGGAAGGAATACGATTTTACATTCGTAGTGTTGAGCTAGCTTACTGAAGAAAATACATGTTAACTTTGTGTAGAATATTTATTTTAGATATTTATTTTTTATCTGCTTGATTAAACTTTTTATTTTTTCCAGCTCATTTTGTGCGAGAGAACCACCCGGATGTTTCTTGCCGACACGGGAAAGAAAATACTATCTTCCATTATTGTGAAAGCACAGAAGGTGAGCCTGAAGCCACCATTAGTGAATGATAAGATATTCAAAGAATTTTCTTCCATTCCCAAATGTTATCGTTTGGTTTTCAGAGCCCAACCCGATTCGAGGAAGTGTTTGAGGAGATGATTTCCTTCCTGGAGCACACGGAGCACTGGGAAAACACCGAGGTGGAGCTGGCCACACGAGGGGTACGAGGGCCCATTTAGCAAATTATTAAACTCCTCTTCAAACTAGTGTCTGTGAACCTCACTCTGTTACTCTCACCAGGTGAAGCACTTGAACTTCTATGACATTGTGCTGGACTTCATCCTGATGGACTCATTCGAGGACCTGGAGAATCCACCCGTCTCCATTCAGAACGTAATCAACAACCGCTGGCTCAACACGTCCTTCAAGGAGACGGTTCGGAAACGTTGTATTAAACTACAAAATCTGTAAACAGAAGTAGACATTTATACTTAATACTTTAGTACTACCAGACCAGAATTGCGTTTGTGCATATATAGACAGTGATGTCAGTTTGAAAATTACAACTCTCGAGGTAAATACAGTATATGCAGAAATCTTTTGAGATACTTTGTAGTTCCTTGTATCAGGATTATCATCATTTTTTTTTTATCCATTTAGTTTCATGACTAGTGTGATGATTTAACCTGCATGTGTTTCACAGGCGGTGGCATCCAGCTGTTGGTCAGTGATGAAGCAGAGGAGACAACACATGAAGGTAAAGGTCCAACTATTGGGCTGGAAACAGCAGTTGCCTTGTTGACAACTCCCGCATTTTGTTTATGACAGACACTACTATGCTTATTAGTTGTTTTCAGTAACCGCTCCTCTTTTTGTCTCAGGTGTCCGACGGCTTCATCGCTCATTTCTACGCCGTGTGTGAACAGATCAGCCCCGTCCTGGCCTGGGGCTTCCTGGGGCCCAAGAGCTCCCTGCATGACTTCTGCTGCTTCTTCAAGGTCGGTCCGATAGTGGCACGATTCCTGCCAGCACCCTGCTTTAAATAGGATCTTTACTTCTGTTGCTTTCTACTGTCTCAAGTGTCATTGTAACCAAAATAGGGACACACTGATTTTAGTTTCTCAGAAAGTAGTCGGATATTTAAATTGATTACAATTCTGTTGGAAAACTAATGTGCCTAAATTCAATGTTGCAGCACATCGAAAGATTTAAACTGGTCCGCATACAGTAGATACAGAAACTACGTACTCTTGAGGGAAGGACATGACGCAGAACATGTTTCTTAAAGAAGACCAAAGAGGTCTGAGCCCCAGCGCTACAAATATTATTTTTTCATAAACCTGGCTGTGACCTGATTTTTACATATTCAAAATAAGAGAAAAAATATGCCTTTATTGATCTCCAGTGGTACAAAGAAGTTACAAAAATAAATACCGTATATAAAACTGAAATTAATAAGAATACAAGACAAAATAATCTGTATTGTATAAGAGCAAATAAATACTAAATAACATGGCAACGGTGACCGTGGTGGGATTAATAAAGTGCTCGTGAAAAGAGCTGCTACAAAAGGCTTTTTCTTTCCTTTTTCTAAAAATAATATCTTCCGCAGTGGTTTCAGTATCCCTTAAACACCCGTTGTAAACGCATCTTCCTCTTCCTTCAGGATCAGGTCTTGTACTTCCTAAAGGACGTGTTTGACCTGGACAAAGTGCGTTACTCTTCTGTGGAGAGTCTAGCGGAGGACATGCTCCACCTGCTGCACCGG